>NC_136979.1:34919965-34959965 GCF_032717465.1 Coenobita brevimanus
TTGGTTCCCTTAGCATATATATATATATATATATATATATATATATATATATATATATATATATATATATATATAATTTATTTATTTTTTTGTATATTGCCATGGCGACATTAACCAAATAGTTTTATATTTTCCTCCCCCCCCCCATATTTTCCGCTCGGTAACAGAAACTGACTGAAAATTAGTAAAAAGTTAACGGGACTGGCGCAGGAAACAAGTCAGTCAGCGGTCAGGGTAAATATTCCATGACAAAAGTTGAGGGCAAGTGTCCAGCGTGAATAAATGATGGCACAGATTCCGATATTCCTGCCTCATGTTATACTAACCCAGGGTGTCAGCCATGGAAGCCTTCCCCTCCAGAGAGATAACCTCCTTTGCGTTCTGCCTCACAGTTTTTTAGTGCACGGGTTGACAAGTATTGTCAGTCTTTCATGTATACAGTGGGTCATCTCTGGAACTGTCTTCCTCTTTCTGTGTTTCCCGCTGTCTGTGGCCACCAGATTAGCAGTGGGTCTCCAAGCAGCTCAAAATGAACGGGTCGTCAGTTACTTTTTTTTTTTTCTTTTTTTTTCCGAGAGAACCTCAAATTTTGCAGGCTGTCAGTCTGTCATTCTCTCATTTTTCTTATAAGAACCCTACGGACGATTATCATTTGTTTTGAGAGTTCCTCGGCGATAAAGAGGTTAATATGAGAGAGAGAGAGAGAGAGAGAGAGAGAGAGAGAGAGAGAGGGGGGGGGGCAAATTATGTGATCGACAAGAGGGAACGAGGCACAGGTTTCCGTCTGAAGTTCATGCTCTCCCGCTAACCTTGTGCTTTGTTTCTGCTCGTCAGTTACACGTTTCAGTCAGGTGTGGCGTCTCCCTAACTGAATAACATCACCATTAGACAGCACGAACAAAATAATCATAACGTGGCTGTGGCTGAGGGAAATTAAAAAAAAAAAAAGAATGAGGCAGAAAATTGTGAAAGTTCAGATCTCCGTACGACTTTAAATATCAGCCATGGAGGAAAAAACAAAAAATATTTTAAAAAGGGTGTGTGTGGGGTGTAACAAAAGGGAAATAAAGGCAGCGTTTTTTGACCCCTAGAGCCGAATAACGTCTTGTGTAGTTTAATGTTCCGATTTCCAGACGACTCATTCATATTAAGAGAGTCCTGCTAACTCGAGGGGTTAGCTACAGCCTTCATTAACCACTAAGGACCTCCACTAAATGGTGTCAAATCGTCTGTTCAGTGGCCAGAATAAACGAAAAAACTCAGATGCCGTCGAGTTGAAGGAGTGAAATGAGAACTCCGAAACGCCAGACCTTCCTATGGCGTCATACGTATCAGCCATGGAGACAAAACAACCAAACCTTTCAAAAAGTGAGGACGTGGGGTGGCATATCCGGGAGATGCATATATTCTAACCCTTTCAGCCTAGTGACGTTTTCATTTTATTTTTCCTGTCATCATCTGAGTTTATTCCCTCTTAGGAGATACTGGAAGGGCTAGATGTAGAGTTAATAAACATCACTGCTCGAGTTCCCTCCAAAAGTACTGAATAAATAAATAAATAGAATCGTTTGAAAACATCAAGAATAACGATATGTAGAGGTCGTCGGATTGAAAGATTAAATGAGAAATGTTAAACCCAAACTCTCATTCGGCGTCATATATTGCATTTATCACCACAGAGGGAAAAAAAAAATATATTAGCATGTAGGGTGAATTCCAGGGGAGCTGCATATGATATTTAAACAAGACAGAATTCAGAGCAAAACTTCTCAGCTGCGTTATCAAATCTGAATTAATTTATGGATGTAAAAAGTGTGGCAGTGAAATGACATGGCATCAGAGTAATAATCGTGTGCTGTATTCATGAACTCTCCTAAGCATGAGTCGTATGTAGGATTGTTTGTCTCCCCATTTTTCTTTACTCACACAGCTGCCTAACGCTTCAAATCGAAAATAGAGTAAACGGTGAGGTAAAAAAAAATACGATCCATCAATAATATTAATGATGATTTTTTTATATGGAGACTGTTCATCATCATACAGTAATTGGTTACCAGTTTACATATCTTCAGTTTAGAAAATTACTAATCGCGTTACAACGAAATTGGAATAAGCGGTGAGGTGAAAAATAGGGCCAAACAATATGATTTTCTATAATAATTCAGTGCTACGGAGATTTACACTAAAAACTGGTTATGATGCTTTATGAATACACTCATCCCATGTGTGCTCGCCTCAACACGGAATAATTTGCGAGTCAGCTGATAGGCTTCACTGTCAGCTGCACGTCAGACCCGCCATCACTGCCACCTGACCAATCCCCCCACCCTCATCCCTCGCTTCATCACTTCCCCCTCAGTTCTGCCCCACCCCACCCCCTCTACACACCTCACACTTCGCCTACCCTTCCCTGTCGCCTTTCTGCTCCCATTCCAACGCCCACCCATCCCTTATGTGCCTATCACTCCAACACCCACACCCCTCTCACGCCTTCCTTCAGTGCTTCTCCCTCTGACCCCCCTCTTCTCTAACTCGTGTACCTCCAGTCCTCTCCCATGAACCTCCCCTCCTCTCTTCCCCACTCATCACCTCCCCATTCAGTTCAGCTTCCTCTCTCACACATGGCCTCTTTCACATTGACTCCTGACCTATTCCCACCTTTCATTATCCTCACCCATCCCACCAAGTTGCTCTCTCTTTACAGTAACCCTTCCACCCCCTTCCCAGCTACCCACCAGCCTTCTCTTCACTTCGACACCCTTCCCACAGCCCTATCTCCTTGACTTACTTCTCACTCCTCCTGCCGTTCCCTTCCCACTGCATTCCCTTTCTCATTTCTCCTTTTCACCCCTCCTATGTCCCTTCCTTAATTCACCCTCATCTCTTCACCTGTTCCTTCCTTACTCCTCCCTCCACTCTGCCACCTTTAACCTGCACTCCGTCTTAATTGACCCTCGCCTTACCTTTTCCTCACCTACCTCAACCCTATTTCCCCTCCACTGTGCACTCTTCCCCTCTTCTCTCTTCTATCTCCTCCCTACCCACCCGCTGTCCCATCTCTCCCGCCCCATTCCCCTCACCCTCCCACCATGCCTCTCCCCTACTACCTTCTCACCTACCCAATCCCTCTATTCTTATTCCCCAATATACTTTGTACTTTCACATCAATCACCCTCCATGCCAATATATCACCACCCTCTTCTATCCTCCTATCCCCTTCCCTAATCTACCATCCTATCCTCTCTCCTATCCTCATCACCCAATCCCTTCTCCCCTCTCTCCTTCCCCACCACCTTCCTCTCTCTCTTGATATAAATAATTCCCATCAGACGACATGGGGAACTAGAGAAACATCGACCCCACATTTCAGGCCTTCCATTACCTTTATTTGATCAGTGTTCGTGAGTGTGTTGGTGTTGATCCCCCACCTTAATGTGTAATGGGTGGCCTCTTATCTCTCTCTCTCTCTCTCTCTCTCTCTCTCTGTCCTGCCTTGTTTTCCACACTTCACCCCTTCACCCTCTCATATTCCCTTATTTCCTCACCAAGTTTCATTCTCTTTGCCTTATTTTCGTCACATTTCGTCACATTTTTCTCCTGTCCGTTTGATGACCTGCTTCCCACCCCATCCTTTCCATATATAACACCTAAAATTTACCAGCGTAAGGAAATCGTCGGGTTTCAGGTTAAATGTTAAATAATATCGTCTTCTGGTGACCTAAGTATGCTTGAAAAAATCTTCTAGTCTTGACAATATAGTAAATAAAACCGTCTGATTTTTTTTTTGCGATATACCACTCCGACCAGACCACTCGTTTCCCACTCATCTCTCTCCCACTCCCCACTCGACATCCCCCTGCCTCACCCACTCTTTCTCAATTCACAGTCTTCCACTCACCCTTTCTCAGTTCACTATCTCCACTTACCATCATTCAGTCTCCGGAGCTTCTCCCACTCCACTACCCTTTCAACCCCACTCACTACTCCACTTTTCTCCCACTCCCCTCGCTTCCTACCCCGCTCTCCCCTTTCCCCCGGTGTTCCTACTTTTCCACTCGCCACTCATTCCCACTTCCCCACTCATGCCCACTCCCCGCACTCATTCCCATTCTTCCAAAAATTCCCGTTACCCCACTGATTCCCTCTCCCCCACTGATTCCCGTTCCCCCCACTGATTCCCACTCCCCCACTCATTCCCACTCCCCCACTCATTCCCACTCTCCCCACTCATTCCCACTACCCCACTCATTCCCATTCCCCCCACTCATTCCCACTCCCCCACTCATTCCCACCCCCACTCATTCCCATTCCCCCCACTCACCATATCCCCTGGCCGCATCGATGAGCCTCTTGTCCTCCCTCTTCCACACATAAGAGGGCTGCGGCACCCCACTCGCCCCACACACCAGCTCCGCCCTCTCGCCCTCCTCCACCAGGGTGTCCCCACTCGTGTTCCCGTCCAGGATCTTCGGAGGAACTGTTGAGAGAGAGAGAGAGATTAAGATTGGGTTTGGAGTATTTTTTGTTTTTTGTTTTTTTAGTATGTGTTGTAGTTCTAGTGTGTGAATGACTGATGATTTAGTGTAGAAATGATGATGATGATGGAGATGATGATATAGGAATTATTCAACCTCTCTGTTCCTGGATCTTGGGAGACACTGTTGGCAGGAAAAAAAAATGATTAGGATTTATTCCAAGGAGGATTTATTTTTCATTTTTCCTGAGAGATAGAGTGAAAAGTGAAATAAACATGCGTACTCCTATGTTAAAAAAATTTTGCTTTATTTTTGGTACGGGAATATTATAAATACAACAAAGATTTCTATATTTTAAAGGATGATTTTTATAACATTCAACTTTTTCAGGTCATCAAGACTGCAAGGAACAAAAACACACCAGGAAAAGTAAGTGTATGTCCTTCTGCGTTCTTTTTATCCATTTCTACATACTGTATTTTCATATTTCTACATATTTCTATATATTTTCATTGGGTATTTCAAACAAATGTTTTTAAATACTTTCACAGTAGCTAATCTCTCTCTCTCTCTCTCTCCCTCTCTCTCTCTCTCTCTCTCTCTCTCTCTCTCTCTCTCTCTCTCTCACACACACACACACACACACACACACACACACACACACACACACACACACACACACACACACACACACACACACACACACACACACACACACACACACACACACACACACACACACACACACACAGGATATGTGTATTGATACATAATATCGTAGTATAGACATACGCATATATATATGGGCTATGTATAACATAAAATATATTTGTGTGTGTGTGTGTGTGTGTGTGTGTGTGTGTATAAATTAATTATCCACCATCAATAAAGCTGGACCTACAGGTGGGTTCGTATATTGCGCCGCCCAATCTTGTGTTGCAGAGGCAACATAGTGTGCGTGTATGGGGAACGAGGACGTTTTGGCTGCATCATGAAACTGCTCCTTAAACATGCAAGCAATATATGTCTTAGAAGAAGCCGACACTATAAATAATGAAAAAGAAAAATAGATATGAAAAAGGGCAGTAGAAATTGATGCAAGATGGACACTGGTGACGCTTACTGAGCCGCCCCCACGACACACGGAAAGTAGGTTGCGTAATGTTGAACCATCTTTTATTTCGCATCATTTTCACGATTTCGTTGTCAATATAGTGCTGAGGAATAAGAAATGTGTCCTGTAAAGCGAATGAGTGAATGAAGAAAGAGCAGTGTCGGGTGCAGTGAGTGACGTAATGGAGAGAATGGGGGTACTCAGCCGTGCAAGCGGAACAACAGAAATCTGAAACTGAGACTGAGAAAAATCGCGCGTGACCTTCCTCCGCACGTCCCCTCCATCCCACGCCCCCCCACCACCACCACCCCCTCCTGGCGTTTTCCCCCCCTCCCTTTCGATCCCGTTCTCCTCCCCTCCTCTCCTCTCCCGATTTTTGTCCTTCCGTTTCACCTCCCGATACTCTCACCCGATGGAATGCCTCAAGACAGAGCTGAGATTCTTACGATATTTTTCCTCGTAACTAAGAATCATTTGCAGGAATAACAGAAGACGTCGGATTGTAGGCTTCATCATGATCAACAACACCATCATCATCACCATTATCATCATCAGCAGCAACACCATCATCACCACCATTATCATCACCATACCAGCTTTCCTCATTAAATCACAACAGCATGTGTAATGTCTGAGTTGATTAGAGAGTCATGTTTTTCATCAGGTAAGGAGCATCTCATCGTTGTCAGTAATTTTCTAATGCGTCCAACTGTGGGCATATACTCCACAGTCCGTTCCCAAGGCACGTCCACATGTCATCACTTCAACGCCAAGTCCCACGGTCCATATTGAATATATTCGGTCTGTCTCATACAGAACTGATGTATTGGTATTAGCTGGGGTATTTTTACGACATGTCAGCGGGTCGTCTGGTAGATCAATAAAGTCTACTTTAACTAATCTCAGATCCTTGTATCCTGCCCCAGCCGGGCTTCGAACTTGGGTTCATTAGAAATTCAGAGCACCTCTCTACCGACTCGGCCACTCCACATATACCTGTATATATATATATATATATATATATATATATATATATATATATATATATATATATATATATATATATATATATATATATATATATATATATACAGAGAGAGAGAGAGGGGGGGGGAAGGAAGGTGAGAGAGATACAAACTACGTTGAAAATAAATAGACATTTTGTAAAATACTGTACGAAGGAATATGCCCGTTCACTAAGATGGGCCTTACTTTTAAATTACATATACTGATTTTGTGTCTAGTCTGTTACATGCAACGTAGTCGAGACCTTGGGGACTGTAGAAGTTATAGTCTTCAGAAACCTCTTTGGTATGATATATGTGTCCCGCGCTCAAGTAAATCACGCCGTGGTAACAAGAATATGCAGAAATATACGCCATCATACTGAACTCATGTAATCTGTCGTTATTATCAAAGTTACAAATATCACACAAGAAAAAATAAGAATGTAACTACAAAACGAATCATAAGGAAATACGTACACGAAAGCCTCCCAGGCCCACGAGAACACGACCCCAAGTCCTGACACACTTTACCATTATAGACTCTATTTTTACTGGAAACCCTCAAGAGGCTGACATGAAAATAACAAAAGGCCGCTTGGAGCGTCTGTATTATTTAGGAATAGTTGATACATTAAAGGGGAAACACCTAAGCATCTCACACTTAACATATTCATTTGTTTTCACCTGACGGAACTGGGCTACTTCCATGGCTTTGATCTTGTGTTACTGTTGTTACATAAAATTCAATTTGATGAGCCATAGCGAAGAAGTGTGAATCAGTCTCCTTGATTACTAGTCAAATCGACCCTTTAGTCAGCTTACACGTGGCCATCAACTGAACTGAAAGGGGTTGGGGATCACTGTCAGGTTAAAGTAAACACACTATAGATGCTAATAAAGATAAGCAAATTGTACTTTCCACTCTGCAACGAAACAAGAAAATTGCAAGCTGTGTTTTCCATGTCAGATCAGTGTTTTAATCTGTCAACACAGGAGGGTTTTTGCAAAGTTGATTGATTTGATTGATTGAAGGTAACAAAAATAAATAATTAAGACCGTATTATTTAAGGGTGAAAATTAGTACGGTATAGTAATAGAGAAAAAGCTGTGCAGGAGATAGCATTTTTCAACTCCCCACTTGTTGCAACAAAGCCTAAAGGAAAGATTGCAAGAGGTAGATGAATTTTCCCTGTCCAAGCAGTGTTTAATCCCATCTGCACTTGGGGCCTTTGCTAAGCTGATTACACTTGTCTGGAGGCGGCAAGAACAGGCGAAAAGAACACGTTATTGTGCTGAGCTTGTTATTGTGCTGAGCTTGTTATTGTGCTGAGCTTTTCTTCCCTTAACAACGATGCCATCTTTTTTTTGCAGTTTATTTTTGCTGTTACTGAACGATTTTGTTCAACTTAAGAGAACCCCTGGTAGTGGAAGAGTTACGGAAAGCTGTATTAAACCCCTCTAGTTTGGGAAGTCTCCTGTTGTGAGCTGAATAAAATCGTCTGAAGGTCACACACACACACACACACACACACACACACACACACACACACACACACACACACACACACACACACACACACACACACACACACACACACACACACACACACACACACTTCGCACTGAATGGTAAATGGTGCGTACATGCTTCTCTAGGTAGCAAGAAAGAAACAAAGGAAGATATTAAGATAATTATTTTTGCCAGGATAATTAATGGTTGAATCAAACCCATTGAGTTACGTGGTCTCTCCTTACCTGGATAAAATATAAAATCAGTGCAAGTAAAATAAAAGGCGCCATCGAATTACCCTTTCAGTACAAGATGTCTCCAATAAACTGAATGTAATTGTCTGGTCGGTTGGGTTATCAGTGGAATGTGTAAAATCGTCAACAGAATAGAATAACCAACTATGGCTTCAGGTAAGAAGGGATAAGATGTGTTTTGAGTGCTCCTCTCTCTCTCTCTCTCTCTCTCTCTCTCTCTCTCTCTCTCTCTCTCTCTCTCTCTCTAACAATGAATTATTCTTTACCACATAAGTACTTTCTCGTCAAAGTCAGAACTGCAGAAATACAAGAAACTCCACTAATGAGAGAAACACTATGTCTTATGAAAAGAAGGAAAATAATAAAAACCCGCGCAAAACAAGAGAGAATCACCATCGCACTTCCTCTTGTTTGTTTACATTTTTCGTTCTCTTTGGAGGGCGCCAAGTTTGTCATAATTGCCATCGGCCACCAGAGAAATATACCGTATATGTCATTCTGATTGTTTCTATAATGATTAAAAGAAAGTCTAGAAAGCTCACAACTCGAAAATAAAGATCTGCACTAATAATCCCTGAACAAAAACAAAACTAATAATTTCTCCGAAACAGAAGAGAATCGCCATTGCCGCCATCTTGCTTGTTTACACTTTCCCGTTTTCTTTGGGCGCCAAGTTTCCCTCTCTAATTGCCGACGGCCGCCAGAGAATGGATCACCCCAGTGGTTCCCTTAAAGAAGCCAGGAAGATTAGACCGGCTTCCAGCATAATTGATAATCCGCTTAGGTAAGAACGCCACGAATCCTGATAAGTGGGAAGCCCTGTTCGCACGGGGGTTGGAGGGGGAGATAAAAGAAGGTATATAAAGAAACAAGGGTGTGAGAAATGGGGGAGCTGCATAAGGAAAACCCGTACTGGGGATAATGGAGGTACCAGACTCGGTTAATGATTTCGGTACCAAAAATATAATCAAGCGTCACTGAACTTTTATGGACAGGTAAAAGAGAGGCCTGTTCATTGTTCAACGAGTATATCCAATTTGTAAAATATTCTTAAAAAAAAAAAAAAATGAATTCGGTAGCAAACATGATCAGGCAACGCAGATCATTATAAGCACGAGCTATATTATTTTCTATAATATTAACCTTCTGTATATGTTAATCTCACGCTGAAATGATCTTACTAACATAAATATATATATCAGCTCCAGTTAACTTCATAAGCATGGATAAGATTAGCTTTTTTTTGTTTTGTTTCCAAGATGTATGAAAATTCCCACATTAAACTATTAAAAACAGTATTAAAAAGATAATTCCGTCACATAACATCATCAAGCATCGGAGGGCATTATATACAGTAAATGGATGTTTTGACTATAATTTTCACACAATATAATAGTCTGCTAATATTCAGAAATGCATATGTTTTGGTGGTAATATAAAAACGGGGAGAGGATTGTAATGTATCTTGAAATGATTTTTGTGTAAATGGTGATTCCACAGAGCATTTTGACAGCATATATTCTTCACTCTTGCTTTAAAAAGTCGTTAAGGTAAGGATGTGTAGAACTTAAAAATAATCTCCATCAACCCCTTGAACAGAGAGAGAGAGAGTAAAATTGAAGAATAAGAGCAGAGTTGCTCTGGAACCTGCGGCGAGACTCTTATTTCAAACAGTTTGCCGTGAAAAGTAGTTAACCATAACAGAGAGATCCACTATACCCAGATTCTGGAAGTTTGCGCCACCACAGGTGTCAGCTGACAGCAAATTTGGATTCTCCATGTCAAATAACCTCGTATGGGACCACTTTTATGTCTCAGTAGGCATAAATTAAGCACTTAGGCCTATACTACAGTTGTCGCTAGATGGCGCCATCCCAGGTGTCGGCTGATGGCAGATTTGGATTATCCATGTCAAATTACTGTATATGGTACCACTTTTATGTCTTCAAAGGTCTCCTTTTAACAAATCCGCCAGAAGCAGAAGAACTCTGGCAACACATTGACATGCTGGTTATCGCCGCAGGTAAAAATTATTGTAATTACACGAGAGAGAGAGAGAGAGAGAGAGAGAGAGAGAGAGAGAGAAGGGGGGGGGAATACAACGTGGGCAGGACTGTCGTAGTGAAAGGATAATGCACTTTGTAGTATTAAACAAACAGTATTCCCGAACTCTACAGCATTTCCACATGGGTCTGTTATCTAAGTGGCATTGGAGACGTCGTAGGGCCTTTTTCTAGGCGATTTATTCTGCCCGTTACGCCGTTTTATCATCTTGTACGTCGCCACTAAAAGTATTCAGATAAAATAAAAGATAACAAGAAAGTGTACTAAGCATACCAAATCGCTAAGAAAAAGGTGTTTGGGAGCTCACAGTGGCACCTAAAATATTCCCCCAAACATATAACGTATTGAGTATATACAGCAGAGCCAAACAAATAACATTCAAACATTCTAACCTCGTCACGCATAGTCCAACAGCTATTTTTTTGTTTATTTGTTTTATTTTTGTATCATCCTGGTCAGAGATTTGCCTGGCCTGAATAATATTACCTGCTGCCGTACGTGCCTGACCATGCACGGGATAGGGATATTACTTGTCCTGAAGGGCAGAGGTTAAATGTAGAATCCGCAGCTGTGTATTAGGTGGAGCGGGGTGCGTGATAATTGTTGGTGGTGGATATTATTATTATTATTTTTATTATTATTACTGCTGTTGTGGTTATTGTTTTTGTTGCTTCTGGTTTTCTATTGTTGCCGCTGCTGTCTTGTTTTTGTTGTTTTCTTTCTGTTCCAGGCTCATTTGGACGTGAACCCAGTCAATTGCATTTTGAACCTACCCTTTTCTTTCCACCATCCTCTTTTTGGGTGATAGGGGAAAGAGTAAATGGGCGTTTTTTTTAATTTATGGTTATTACTTTACGATTATTCAAAAAGCTTACCGATGATGATGATGATGGTTGTAGAGTGAAGGTGAATAGAGTGCGGAAAATATCTTCATCTGTTATCTGTAAATTTCCCACTTGTTCATAAAATAACACCTCTCTAAGATTGTTCTGAGAGCTTACCCTTCACTTCGAGGACTTTTATTATTATTATTATTATTATTTTTTTTTATTTTTTATTATTATTATTACTATTATTGTTACTACTACTACTACTACTACTACTACTACTACTACTACTACTATTACTGTTACTACTACCACCACCACCACCACCACCACCACTTCCGCCAGACGGTTTTATTTGGCTGAAGGGAGATTTTTACTGCAAGAGTTTTTTTTTTTTTTTTTCTAATAAGTAATATCGTACGTTGTTAGTCAGAATTCCGTAGAACTAAAAAATAAGAAAAAGAATGTTGATGCCGAATGACTTAGATACGATAATAATAGAATTGCCTCGCTAAGATATACGCAAAATTTTGAAACCTTGCCCAACACCGTAATATATCATTCAGGGCAACAGTTATGGCTTTACTGCAGAGGACTTACATTACATACCTTCAAGTATTCCCTGTATGATTCTAAAATATACCTCTTTTATTCTAACTTGGCCTAAAATTGCCATCTCTCCACCGTGAATGCCGAGCTATAGCAGTAGAGTAACACTAGAAAATGATGTCAAGAGGAAGTGCTGTGGAAAGGATGTAGTGCTGTAATATTATCTTCTACCACTGACCCATGTAAAATATGCTGATAACGGACAAAAATCTAGGTCAGGTTAACGTAAAAACAGTATAGTCGCATATTTCTAAGCTATATATTTATTCATTATATTTATCCTGCAAAATTTCAAAGACTGTAAGATGATAAATACAGCTACATACCCGAGAAAGTAGAGTTTGAAGGAAGTACTCATGTGTTAACCTTTTTATCCATCAGTCTCTATAATTATAAACTCTAGACCACAGTAGACAAGTATATCCACAACAGTCCCTCTATAATTATTTGTGTGTTAAACCTGTACACCTATCACTCTCTATAATTATTCACAAACTCAGAGACCTTAATAGACCTGTGTATCCACCACAGTCCCTGTATAATTATTTCCGTAGCCTAAACACGGAACTAAACCTACCTCTAAATTTCGGTCCAACACGTAATACATCATGCAGACAAGATTACAGCTTTATTACAAACGACCCCGGCTCCCTGCATTACTGGCTCGCTAACTTTACTAATTAAATTTATCATGGCAGGCTTTTTCTCCGCTTGATAAAGAAAACGGACTCTGGGTGGGAGAAGATGGAGGGTGTGTTGCGCGATTTAAGGGGTGGCATTTTTATTTGGTTTGCCTTGCTTAGGAGTTGGTGTGAGTTGATTGTAAGGGGTGTATATTCTCTCTCTCTCTCTCTCTCTCTCTCTCTCTCTCTCTCCATGTGTGTGTGTTGCATCATAAGCTGTCCGGTAAGTGGGATCAGCTCGTGTGCACTGTCTAATTGGAGATTGTGCCGAGTTTCTTTGTATAGGAGATAACCTTGGCCCAAGCCTTCACCTCGCCCATACCGTCCAGCGTATTCCAAACTCACCCACCTTATTATGTACGCTCGTTCCAACTTTTTTTTTTTACCTTCCAGATTCAGTCTTATGATAATTTCCTTCCCACAGAAAACACTGCCCCTCTTATTACTTCCGTTTTCACAGGGACTACCCATCTTACCCCCTCCCACCGCCCACTACCATCCCCTCGCCCACTCCCATCCCACCCCAGCTCGCCCACTCCCCTCCGCCCACCCACCCAGGCATGAAACAACACGTATCTAACAAAGAAAAATAAATAAATAAATAAAAAATAAACGATAGGACTGACTTTGGGCACACTTTCATGGGCACTGCACTGATCTAAACCAGTCCAGTAAACCTAAAGTAACCTAAAATGACCTAATATGACTGAAGTAGGCTTGAACTGACCTACTTTGAGTCTGAACAGAGGTAATATAACTTGAATGACTGTACTCTTTTCATTGCAACATGGCCCAAAATCGCTATATATCCTTCATGAGATCTGAGTTGTAACAATTGATTAACTCTAGAATACAATGCTAGTCACGAAAAAGTGCTGTGGAAGGGATGTATAGCAGTAGCATTATCTTTCTCTGCCACGCTTCTACATGAAACAAACCTCATAAGGACCAAATTCTGGGCCAGGTTAAGATAAAAATCGTATAGACTGGACTAATGATGACACGTGTGGCAGTAAATGGATCTGTGAGGACGTGAATGTATCAATCCTGAGTAGGCCTAGACCTGTAATTGCCCTGATGACCTCTCTGACCCCAATTAAGACTGAAATGATGTAATTGCACCGAAAGTAACCTGTTTTTACTCTCTCTCTCTAATCACCGCTTCCTCACTCCATTTTCCCCTCTCCTTCCCTTCCTCTCATTCCTTTTCCCCTCTCCTGTCTTCCTCTTCGTAAAAATGTCAATTATCACATATTCCTCTCTTCCACTGCATTTCTCCCCTCCCTTCTGCCATCTTTTCATTTTCCATCTTATTTTTAGAGAGAGAGAGAGAGAGAGAGAGAGAGAGAAATGCAAGGAAGATAAAACAAGAATATGGAGAAATGGAAGTGCGGTATGAAGGGTTGCATTTTGTTGCGTTGTTGCCCTGTTTCTCTTATTGTGTTGGTTGTGGTTGTTTTGATGTGGTTGTGGTTGTTATGGTTGTGGTGGTTGTGGTTTTAGCTGTGGTAATTGTAGCTGTTATTTTTATCGCAATTGTTGTGGTGATTGTGGCTGCTGCTTTGTCATTCCTGTATGGTGATTGCATCGTTATTGAAGTTCTTCCATATTGCTGTCATTATTGTCGTCTTTTATTACGGCTGTTGTTTTAGAAGTGTGACCCCAGTGGACCGCAGGTGTCCCGGGTCCCTCACCTGCACGCTCACACAATTTTTTCCATGCTGAAGAATTGCCTGCCTTGTGAGTGTGTGTGTTAGAGGTTGGTGTTATGAGGAGGTGCGGTGTGTGTGTGTGTGTGTGTGTGTGTGTGTGTGTGTGTGTGTGTGTGTGTGTGTGTGTGTGTGTGTGTGTGTGTGTGTGTGTGTGTGTGTGTGTGTGTGTGTGTGTGTGTGTGTGTTGAAGAATTGCCATCCTTGTGAGTGTGTTCTGGACGGTGCTCTTATAAGGAAGTGAGGTGTGTGGTGTGCTCTGCTGGATATTTGGTTCTAACGTGCTGTTCTCTGGTGTAGTGAGGTGTAATGTGGTGTGTAGTGTGGTGGGATATTGTGTAATGCGAGGGTAAGATGTGGTGATGATGTGGAGTGGTGTGGTGTGGTGAAGGTGTGGAGTGATGTGGTGTGGTGTGGTGATGGTGTGGAGTGATGTGATGTAGTGTAGTGTTTAGTGTGGCCTGGTGTGGAGTATGCGGACTATTTCCCTTACCGTGTTGAAGGATTGCCTACCTTGTGAGAATGAGAGCTGGAGTGTGGTATTGTGGTGAGAGAATGTGGTGTGAGGTGTGGTGTGGTCTGAGGATGGTGTGGTCTTAGTATGATGTGTAAGAGTGAGGCTTTGTGAGGTGTGTGGGGTAGTGTGAAGATGAATTGTGTGATCGTTTTGTATATAGTGTGTATTGGTGTGTGGGGTGGTGTGGTGTTAAAAAGTTGCCTGTGTTTTGACATTTTGGGATGATGAGTGGTGGTGGTGATGTGAGAGTGGTGTGTGAGGTGGTGTGGTTTCATGTGCTGTGGTGTGGTGGTAAGAGGATGTGGAGGGTGGTGTGGTGGTATTAAAGTGACATGTGTGCTGAGATGTGCTGTGGTGTGAAAGGGAGATGTGGTGTAACATAGTGTGGTGTGATGTAAGCAGAAGTGTGAAAGTGAAGAATTTGTGAGTTATGTGGACTAGTGTGGAAGTGAGGCATGTGAGATAAGTGTGCGATTTTATGAGTAATGTGAGTCCGTGTGAATGTGGCAGTATGAGACGCAGGTGTCGTGTGCTGAAGTGTGACCTTGGGGAAGATATTGATCAGGGCATTAAAGTGTGTTGTGTTGGGCTGTAATGGTATTGTGAGGCGTGTGTGTGTGTGTGTGTGTGTGTGTGTGTGTGTGTGTGTGTGTGTGTGTGTACAATATTTGTAAGTCTTTCTGTAGTATCTCTCTATCTGTCTGTCCTTATAAATTACCGCATGTCACAGCAGTAAAGGAATTCATATATCATGAAGGAGAGCAACAATACAGCAGTAAAAATTACGTATTCGCAATAAAGAGGTATATATTCATAGTATCACCAACATTGCTCCATCCTTCAATCACGCACCAGTCTCCACCAATACTTTTTTCCCTCCTCCCGGTGGTTTTCGTCCACGTATATATATCTCCAGCCCTCCAAGACACCTGCTGGCGCCATCAGTGATATATAAAGATTTGAATTTATTGTATCCCATCCGCGGTCCGCTCCCCCCGCGTCTGGAAGTGAAATCTGGCGCGCGGTTTCCCAAGAGTTTTGTTGTCTACTTAGGAAAGACGCGTGGCCGTTTGTCAATAACTGTCTTTTAGGATGACTGACGCTTTGAGAAATATTTACAACTACAATTTGCGTTTAATTATGGGAGAATTTACAGATTTAAATTTATATCGTTCATCAATTTATAATATTAATAAGAACTCCGAACTTGTCAGGAGTAAACAGTTACTGATGTCATGCCTCCAAATATAAAGTATATATATATATATATATATATATATATATATATATATATATATATATATATATATATATATATATATATATATATCTTTAACACATATAACCGTAAGATAGACGTACTTAAAGTTATGTGTATTAAATGTATGAATGACAAACAGCTCTCATTCACTGTAATACAGTATTTATTTATTTATTTGTTCACTTACTTCCTTACCAACGATAGAAAATCATTATATGTATCCTGTCTGCGGTTCGTTCGCATCTGGAAGTGAAATCTGGCTCGTGATTTCCTAAGATTTTTTTTTGTCTGCTGTGGAAAAATCCTTGACCAAACATTACACCTTTATTTTGAAAGATGATGGAAACTATGAGAGATATAAAGAGCTATTACTTTATTACACCCGCAGTATAAAAAGTGTGTAGCTATCATTTTGTCCACTTTATTTTAAGAAACAGAACGCATGTCATCCATTAATTTCAGAATCTCTTTCTTCGCCATACTTTGTAAATATAGATGAATTTGTACTCAGTTCACGCCCAGATTCTGGAAATTATATCTGACACGCGACTTCAAAAATTTTTTTTTTTTTTTTTTTGTCATGTGAAAACATGTTTGGCAGTTTATCATTAGTTTCTCGTTTTTGTGATGTAAATAGTAATAATAATAATAATAATAATAATAATGCCACCCTTATTGATAATGAAAGACTGCCACTTCCTTTGGTCAAACTTGATATTATGAAATATAGTCGTCGTTGTTTTATTTGTGAAGGTTGTTGTTGTTGTGATCCTCGGCTCATCTGAAGCGTGAACCCGGTGGACTGCAGGCTTGATTTGCCCTTCTTTTACAAACCATCGTCTCCCTTTAGGAGATAGGAAAATAGTTGAGGGACGTATGTATTACCAGGTAGTTGAACCGCCAGGTTATATCAGCGCCACCACGTGAAGGCGCCCCTCTCCAACATCATTTAATTTTGTATGAGATGTAAAGAGGACGGAGTATCTAACTGGTATTTTAACTGAGTAAAAAGAGCTCTCATTATGCCTTGCTTTTTTAGTTAAGAGAAATAAGCAGGGGAGGAGAGGGAGGAGGAGACCGAGGATGAGATGGAGGGGTGGAGTGGAGAGATATATGAGAGAGGAGGGTGTGAGCTAGGGTGAGGGCAGCGAAATGGCGGAAGACAGGCTGACGGAGGCGATTTGTTTGTGACAACCCCTTATGGGATTAAAGCGTCTGGCGATAGACAAATAGATAGATAGATTGATAAATAAGCAGAACGGAATGCCTTTATATTACAGTGTTGGGGATGGCCAGCTTATACTCTGCCAAACTTTACGCGGCCTGAGTCTGGGGTGTGTTTTCCCAAGAGATTCCTTGTCTCTTGTGGGAAAACGTTTGGTCATTTGTCACTCTTCAGCATTTGGAAACGATTAAGTATGTAAGAGAAAAGGCTGTTTCTCCGTTTTATGTTAATGTGTATGAATATTGACCTACTATTGCTCTTTCCTTTTTTTTTTTTTTTTTTTATGCGAGAGGTAAACAGTACGGAAAGTCCTGCTCTGACATATGAAATTAACGTAAGAGAATTTAACGGGTATCGCTCTGTTATATTTTACATCTCTTATAATTAAAACTCTGCGACACAGCGAAAAGAATGTCATACTTTAAAGCTGTTAGAGGTGGACGGCTCTCACTTTATCCCGTACTGTGTTTGGGTAAGAGGATTGATTGCACACACGTCGATCCACACCTCTAAGTGAAATCTGGGGTGCAAAGTCCCAAGAGTGTCATCGTCTTTTATTAGTGCCTCGGTTATTTGTCACACCATTC
The DNA here is from genome assembly GCF_032717465.1 of Coenobita brevimanus. Lineage (NCBI taxonomy): Eukaryota > Metazoa > Arthropoda > Malacostraca > Decapoda > Coenobitidae > Coenobita > Coenobita brevimanus. The sequence goes on from NC_136979.1 coordinate 34,937,808, forward strand.
TTTACTAGGGATGAATAATATTAAAAGAGAGACGCTAAAGCTCGTGGTCTTTCTTACTTTAGATGGGAGGGAAAAAAATCTACATGTGTTTATTTTGTTTTCCTCGATAATATTGTTTTTGTTACTTTATTTCTCTTTTTTTTTCCCACAGGATGTGAATGACAGAATCAGTTATGGTTCGTATAATTCCTGCACTACAAGTAGATTTAATTATTTCTAGACGTTATATAATAGGCATAGAAAACGAAGTAAAGAGTCATTTGCAAGGTGTACTGATACTTAGAAGTGTGTGTGTGTGTGTGTGTGTGTGTGTGTGTGTGTGTGTGTGTGTGTGTGTGTGTGTGTGTGTGAGTGTGTGTGTGTGTGTGTGTACGACAAGCGAGTTCGGTCATATACTAGTCAGTCCGTTCTCCTCGATACCGAAGCCTAATTTACCACGCAAACACATGTATTTACTTCGCGTCTCGTCTCTCCCTCACAGTCATTACTCACTTTTTAGCATTCTTTAGCAATGAATTCGCTTGGTTTTGCATGCACGCTGAAGCATTTCTTTCTCCTAACTTTAAAGCCATTGAGTGTAATTTGCTGAGGGTGAAGTAGGAACGGTGGATGTGATAAAAGAAATGGCATGGATAGAAAGTCTGAGTAAATTATAAAATAGTAGCAGTATTAGAAGAAGAGGAAGGAGAGAGAGAGAGAGAGAGAGAGAGAGAGAGAGAGAGAGAGAGAGAGAGAGAGAGAGAGATGGGGGGGTGAAGTTTGGCAGCATTGCAACCCGGAGTTCAAAAACGTAAGAAGTGAGTGAAAGAAAAAGAGCGAATGAGGAGAGTTGGGAAGAAGGGAGAACATTAGGAGAGAGAGAGAGAGAGAGAGAGAGAGAGAGAGAGAGAGAGAGAAGGGGGAGGGATGGTAATGAATGACAGGAGGAAGAAGAAGAAGAATGAAAAGATGAAAAGAGGAAGACAGGTAAAGGAAGTGAATGAAGGATAGAAATGTGAAAAGAAGTTAATATAAGGAGTTGAGAAGACGACTAAGAACACCGTGGAAGCGAAAAAAGCCAGATGAGAGAGAGAGAGAGAGAGAGAGAGAGAGAGAGAGAGAGAGAGAGGAATAAATGAGAAAGTAAATATTATAAAGGAAAATGGTAAAAATAGTTCTGTTTCTACCCCGTCGCCTCCTACAAGCGTCACACTTTCTCATACTCATCATTATCTACTCGACTCTCTCTCTCTCTCTCTCTCTCTCTCTCTCTCTCTCTCTCTCATCCTAGCCTAGAGCGACGAGATAATCATCCTATTCGTGTGGTGCATAGACAGGCATGGTGAACTCCGGGATTAGGGGATAAGTTAATGGATAGCCTGGATAGGTGGCGTGTGGCCTCTTTTAGGGATGTACACGACTATTCATTTTTTCGTTTATTGTTTATTTACCTGTGATTTTATTTACTTATTTATTTTTCTTTATTCACTTCTTTTGGTTATTTATTTAGTCTGGCATTTATTCAGTCAGACAATAATATATATTTTCCTTATTCCGTACTTCTTTCCCTCCTTCCTTCTTTCCTACCTTTCCTTATTTTCTTCCTACCTTAAATCCATCTTTCCTTCCTTCGTGGAATTTATTCGGCTTTTCTTATTTTCCATTACTTTCTTTATTCTTTCGTCACCTTTCTTCTTTCTGGCGTCTTTTGTTTGTCTCTTTCATTCGCTTTGTATCTTGTTTTCCCTTTTTTCTTTTTTTTTGTGTGTGTCATTCTTCGCTTGCCATACCCTGTCTTTTTTTTTCTTTTTTTCATTCTTTCCTCCGTTTTCCTCCCCGTCTCTTCCTTCCTTCTTTCCTTCGCCAGTTTCCTCCTGTCATTTCAGTTTCCCCGTCCTTTCTAATTTGATTGATTCATACTTTAATCTCTTATCCTAAAACTCCTTCTCTCTGTAATTCTTCACATTTTTCTCCCTTTTTATTTCTTTTTTCTCTTTTGTTTCTGGCTTCACTGATTTTCTGTCTTTTATTTATGTTTGTTTCCTTGTTTAATATAATTCTGCTTTCATTGAGTTGTTCTTCATCTCTTTCTCTGTAATTCATCACCTTTTCCTCATTTTTTCCAGCCGTCATTTTTCTTTTTTTTATTTGTTTTTTTGCTGTATCTTCCCGTTACTAATTATGCTTACCTTTCTCCACGTCTCTGATTTACTCACTGATTCCTTACTTAGCTCGTCTCTCTTAATTCTTTACTTTTTCTACTTTAAATTTCTTCTTTCTCTGTCCTTTGTTTCGTCCTTGCTTCCTCATTAATCTGTTTCTTCTACCTTCCCCCTTCCCTCCCTCTTTCTCTCTCTCTGTCTCCCTCCCTCCCTTTCTTTATCGCGTCTCCCAATTAGTTCACCTTGCCCCCATTTTTAGGATTACATCTTACGATTTTTCTCATTTTAATCAGGCTTCCATTTGACTGTTTTATTTTCGGAAACCTCTTGTAGTGAAGTGATTAGTCCTTTCACTCCGGGGACCTACATTGCTTTTAATCCTGCTCTCACTAGGCGATTTTCCGTAGCTCAAAGGATACGTTTTTAATTGAAGATGTAAATGAAGGTTATACAGATCTTTCCTAACCCATTTGAAAAGCATATCCTGGGGAGAATCATTTCCTTTGAATATATTAAAACCATAATATTAAATACGTCATCGCCCTGAAGGGGTTAATGAAAGCCAGGTGTACCCTTGACCGTTCAAAAAGTGCCACCTGAGCGGAATATACAGGAAATTGTACTTAATCCTTTCACACAGGTAAGTTAATAATCTGCGTAATTCTTGCTATTTCCTTCCGGTAATATCCACATGTTAAAATATCTGTTCATGATAGGGTAGGGAAAGGCAATATTAAATCAATTTCTTGTCGATAATTCCCCTAGTAATGAACAGAAAATTAGTAGATGACACCAAGATTAAAATAAAACACGTCATGGAATTGAAGGGGTTAATACGAATAACGTGGAAAAATACGTCGTCGTGTTGAAAGGGTTAATTTTACTATTTCGTGTGTGAATCCATCTAATAGTTTTCCCTTCCTCTTTTTTTTTTCTCTCTCTCTTTCACGCATTTCTTATTACGAATATTCCCTCCCACATTTTTTTTCTTATCCTCTCTTTCACGGATTTCTTGTCACTAATATTCTTTCCTCCCTCTTTTTTTTCTGCTCTCTTTCACGCATTTCTTTTATTCTTTTTCTCTTCTCTTTCTTCGTTCTTCCGCGCTTCTGTTTACCTTTACTTCTGCCGTCTTCATTAGTCATATTTATTTTATCGTCTGAGGAAGGCAGGAACGAAAGGAGAGAATGAAAGGCGACAAAAGAGAAGGGAGGAAAAGAAGTGAATGAAGAAAGTATGGGATGAACGAGGGGACAGAACGAAAGATGACGAAAGAAGAATGCAATATAAATCAGTGAAAAGAACGGGGACGAAAGGTGACGAAAGAAATAAAAGAATGAAGGATTGGAAGAAAGGAAAAAAGGACAAAGTCAAAGAAAAATAGAAAAGACAGTGGAGCAACGAAAAAATGGAAGGGAGGAAAGAAAGAGAAAAAGAAATGAATAAAAGAAAGGAAGGGATGTGCCTTCTTAGATATATATACCGTCGACTTTTCTCATGATTCTTATCCGTACAAAGATAAACTTTTTATAGATTATGCCACCCTCGTCAGAACAGAAATTAGAGTTAAGGAAGGAAGGAATGAATAAGGGAATGAACGAATGAATGAGTGAATGATTGAATGAATGAGCGAACGAATACGTGATGATTGAATGAATGAATTAACGAACGAACGAATAAATGAACGAGCAAACGAACGAACGAACGAATGAATGAATGAATGAATAAATGAATGAACGAACGAACGAATCAGTGAATGAATGATGGCGATAAAGATGATGATGATTTCTGTATCGTTTCTCACTTTAGCATTTTTCTTTTCCATCCGAATCTATAGAACTCTCTCCCCCCCGTCTCTCTCCCCCTCCAGCGCCTTAAATCTTTCTGGAGGAGCTCGGAGACAGAGGGAGAAGAAAGGGTGGAGAAAAGTGAGGAAAAAGAGTGCGAGAGGAGAGGGGCGGGAGAGATAGATGAGAGGAAGCAGAAGAGGTGACGGGAGGGAAAGAGGAAAGAGAAACGGAGGGAGCGGGGTGAAAGAAGGTGCTTAAGTGAGAGAGAGAGAGAGAGAGAGAGAGAGAGAGAGAGAGAGAGAGAGAGAGAGAGAGAGAGAGAGAACAATACACAAGAAAAATTATAAATATATAAGAGAAGGTAAGAGAGAGAGAGAAAGAGACAGCGTAATTAGAATAAAAGGGTACTAAGAAAATACAGACAACATTATCCCTGTTTTTCCGGTAAACAAGAAACCATAAAATCTAACTTACATGTATAAATGAAAGAAAATATAAAAAAAATGGCTAAAAAATATGACGTTCCCCCCACAGCCCAAAATAAAACCATCTTGAATAATAGACGGCAGGAAAAAGTAAAAAAAAAAAAAAAAAAATTGATCTTTGGACGAAGAAAACGGGACATTATTATATGGAAGAAAATGGAAAATAAGTGATGGTCCGGAAATAGCGCTTCACCTAAAATTCGGCCCAGTCTGCTGATGTGGGCGTGGGTGGTAGTGAGAGTATGGAGTTAGTAAAAGATGCAGGATAGATATTAATATAGTTGGTTGAGCCGTACCCGCAACACACGAGTGGAAGAAGAGCGTTATATTTGGACCAGCCTTGTATCGTCATCTCTTTAATCAATAATTCTGATAAAATGAACGCAGTCACATAAACTCTGGCAGAAATTAATGTATCATCTCTCAGAGTAGGAAGGAAGGGAAGGAAGAGGGGTCTGAAGGAGAGGGATGAAGGAAGGAAGGAAGACGAGTTTGAAGGAGGGGAAAGGAAGAAGGGAAGGGAAGAGTGGGAGAAGGGAAAGGAGGTGAAGGATATGGGTGGACTGGAGGAGAGAGAAGATGGAGGAAGGAAGACAAGGAAGGAAAGAGGAAGAATAAGAGGAGACTAATTAAAGAAGGAGAGAAATGAGGAAAGAACATGACGAAGGAATGAGAGAAAGGGAGAGGAAGATGGAGGGGAGGAGAGAGAAAAATGAGAGGTAAACTAATAAAGAGGTAGAGAGGTAAGAAAGAGAGAGGAGGAAGGAAAGGGGTAAAGAGGAAGGTAGGAGTAGATGAAGAGGAAATAAGACAACTGGAAAGAATGGAAAAAGGGATACATCAAGAAATAAGAGAGGAATATTGAAAAGAAAGGAGGAAAATAAGAGAGAGAGAGAGAGAGAGAGAGAGAGAGAGAGAGAGAGAGAGATGAAAAGTAAGAAACGAAGGGGGAAGATAAGGAGGAAGAAATAAGAGAAGGAGGGGAAGGTGGAGAGGGAGAGAGGAGAATGAAGTGAAGACAGGGAGAGGAAAAGGGAGAGAAAGGGAGAAAGGAGGAGATGAAAGAGAGAGAGAGAAAGAGAGAAATGAAGGGATGAGAGGAGAAAGAGAATGAGAGGGAGATACAGAAGGGAAATGAGAAAAAGAGAGATTTAAGAAAGGAAGGATAGAGAGAAAGTTAAGACTGTCAAAAAGTTTTACAAAGAAGGTAAGAAAGAAGAGGAAAGTTATAACAAAAATATGCCGAGGAAACGAGAGAGAGGAAAAAAGATCCGGAGAGAGAAATACTGAGCAAAGCAGACGTAGAGAGAGAGAGAGGGGGGGGAGGGAGAAAAACTGGAGGAAGAGTGGCAGAGGTACCAGTAATGATTAAGAGGGAAAGGGAGAGAAGCAGGGAGAGAAATGGATACTTGAAGAATGGATGCAAAGGGAGAGGGAGAGAGAGAGAGATGTGACGAAATGAAGGAAAGAAAAGGAGGATGTGTGTGAGAGAGAGAGAGAGAGAGAGAGAGAGTTGTAATTGGATGGAGAGATAATATGGAATGGAAAAAGGAAGAGATAAAAATGAAGGCAGGAGTGGAAGAAAGCTAAAAAAAAGAGAAAGTAAGAGAAAGAAAGGTATGAGGGAAAGAAAAACATGGAGATAGTGCGAGCGAGAGAGGGGGGAAAAAGTGGAGGGAAGACAGAGAGAGAAAAAAGAGCGAGTGAGAGAAAGTGAGTGAGGGAGATAAATCTGTGTTCCATTAAGCGTGGTAGCGTGGTGGTGGAGAGGGCGAATACCTTACATCATTACTGTGTGTGTGTGTGTGTGTGTGTGTGTGTGTGTGTGTGTGTGTGTGTGTGTGTGTGTGTGTGTGTGTAAGAGAGAGAGAGAGAGAGAGAGAGAGAGAGAGAGAGAGAGAGAGAGAAGGGGGGGAGGGGTGGGGAGATTGGGATGAAGAGCCTGATAGGAAGGATGTAGGAGGGGGAGAAGGAAGTACTAAGGGATTGGGCTAAGGAAGGTATCAGGTGAGAGAGAGAGAGAGAGAGAGAGAGAGAGAGAGAGAGAGAGAGAGAGAGAATGAAATGAGAGTAACAGCAACGATGGCGTAAAGTTAACTACAGATTTAGCGCGACAAAATGACTAAGGAGAAAGATTAATATGCAGAAAAGAATGGTCTGAACAAAGGTATTTATGATTAACAACAGCACATTCAGAAATACAGAAAAATGTGTATAGTTATGCCACAACGACGAACACCATAAAACCAAAAAAATAAAAATATATAAAAAAAATGTATGGGTCCAGAAAACAAAAGCGATATTGACAAAAAATTACATCATATATATAATAGTACACTTCAGAGATACACAAATTACGTGAATTAGAAAAAGCCTACGTAGACAGCGACAGTAAATTACATAGGAAAAAGAAAAATACTGACATGATTTACGGAAAGTTAGGCTGGATAAAATTACGACATTAAGAGCGACAAAAAAATCGTAAAAAAATAAGTTACAAATAGTTAGACAGGAAGAAAATACTAAAGCCAGGATCCCGCCAGCGTGATCCAGTAAGACTCATATACTATAAGAGAAATAGGTAAGTCGCCCCCAAGGGTACGGAGGTGCAGGGAAGAAAATGGGATTATGTTGTTACCTTCCCGTTTTCTCGCTACGTGATTATTATTTTGTATTGAGGCTGTCTGTCGGTTTGTAGTTGTCTGTAAATCTGTGTGTGTCGTTTCAGTCAGTCGATCAGGCAGTATGTAATCCCCCCCCTCTCTCTCTCTCTCTCTCTTAAATTGCCAGTGGAGACAGGTACCAAGAAACAGCCACGATTTATGCTAAAATGACCGTAGGGAAATTTTATGGGAAGGTCGGCTATTAGATACGAATAAAATCTGCATATGCTGACATCATACTTTTTTTTCTGGAGTTTTTCTGGTACAGTGTGTGGAACAGATACGTAAAGAAACATACACTATACAGATCTTATGGGACCACTGAGGTGATTTGGCCTTAATAATGATAAAGATTTCTTATTTTGCTTGCAGAATCAAAAGAAAAGGATTGTGGTGGAGACTGACAGATGTATAGAATAAGAGATTTAGACAAAGATGAGTGAATAGATTGGTAGATTGGTAGCTAAGTACACAAACGGGCAGTTACGGAGAGACAGAGGCAGACAGGCAGACATTGTGTGGGGAAGTGTAGGTGTGAGTGGGGGAGGAGGAGATTGAGAGAAGTCAGTCAGTCAGGATTAGCAGAAAATGTGGAAGGTGTGGAAGGAAAGAGGGAGAATCTGAGAGGTTACAGTGTGTGTGTGTGTGTGTGTGTGTGTGTGTGTGTGTGTATGTGTGTATATATATATATATATATATATATATATATATATGATTGTCAAGGAGAAGTCTGACCAAGGAACAGTAAGTAGCTGATGATAAGTGGGGAGAGAGAGAGAGAGAGAGAGAGAGAGAGACAGACAGACAGACAGACAGACAAACAGACAGACAGAGGAGGGGGGTAAAAATCGAAAATTCTAAAAATGTAGCCAACCATAAAATATAAATTAAAAATGACCTCAAAACTTGAAAGTAAGAATCAGTAAAATTGCATGAGCGAATATAAGATCGTAAATCACGTGGCTCAACATTGCAAATCCGGCCATAGCTCACCAATAACACATACCCGACATTAAAAGGGCGAGACCAACGAGAGAAAGAAGACAGGAGGAGGAGGAGGAAGAGGAGGAATCGTAAATAACTGTAGAAAATAAAGGGAGAGAAAGCATAAAAGATCACGAAGAATGGTAAAAAAAAGGAGGGAATATGGGAAAGGGGAGGAATTACTGATAAAAATACCAAGTGAGTGAAAGATAAAAATTACATTGATAAAAATGTTAAGAACGCGAAGAAAAATACGAGCAGAGAGAGAGAGAGAGGTGGAGAGAGGAGTATTATAAAAATTAGACACGCAGAGAATGATTAAGAAGGAAAAAATATGAAACAACGAATAATAATAATAATAATAATAATAATAATAATAATAATAATACAGCTATCAACAACAGCAGCAGCAGCACGAGAACTAACAATACTTAAAAACCAAAACAGAATTATGTATAACCTTTAAAAAAGTGAAATTAAGAAAAATGTAAATAAATAAAAAGATCACACGAAAGGAAAAGAATGTAAAAATGAAACTCAAGAACAAAAGGGAAGGAAAATTGGGAGGAAAATATTAAAAGAAGAACAAGAGGAGGAAGGAGGAGGAGGAAGTATAACAAAGGTTAATTACATAACTAGTGTGTTGATGAATAAATTGCAATAAAAGAAGGAGGGAAGGGAAGGAGAGTGAAGGAGGAAGAGAGGTGAGTGAAGAAGAGAGATATAAAGGAGGAAAAGAAGGATGTGAGAAAGTAAAGAAAGGAGAGAGGAGGAGAGGGATGTGGGCGAGCAAAGAAAAGAGAGTAAATGAGAAAGAGAAGGATGTGAGAAAAGGGAGACAGGTGGTTGACAGAGAAAGAGAGGGAAATGAGAGTAAATAAAGTTAAAGGAAGATAGAAAAAATATCTCTTAGGCCCATCTTACTGTCAGTTGAGTAAAATCGTCTAGTGTCAGTTGGGATGGATTAATGAGAGTTATCCCGACCATGAGAGGGTTTTAATGGTGACAGTAGACGCATTCAGGCACCAGCGACTCAATTTCAGCTGAGTAAAACGGTCTGACAGCTGAAATAAATTGCTAGACTTGCCCCCAGCTTGAGAGGGCTTATGGCGGCTGTATAAACCCTCAGTGACCCACTTTCAGCTGAGTAAAACCGTCTGGCTTAGCTGAAATGGGATTGACGGGGAGATTTTTTGATTGTAAGAAGGATTTAAAAGGCATCAAGATACAGATTAGGATTAACAGTAAGATCTTTTGGTTGTAATCAAGATTTAAGAAGCGTCAAAATACGGATTGGGATTAAATTTTAAAATCAGGAGTCTTTTGTCGTCTTATAAGGTTATTTGCGGGGGTAAATCGCGTAGAAATTATTGAAGAAAATGTTGGAAAAAATAGCTCTCCTCGCCCACCTATCCTTCCACGAAGAGAGAGAGAGAGAGAGAGAGAGAGAGAGAGAGAGAGAGAGAGAGAGAGAAGCGTCATGATATTAGGACAAACTATAACATTAATATTAAAATTTGAAACGAAGAGGAGAAACAGCGATGTCTCTACAGTTTTTGAGAGAGAGAGAGAGAGAGAGAGAGAGAGAGAGAGAAGAGATGGCGTTTAAAAGTGAGAAATTAAGAAAGACCATAAAAGAAGAAGGAGGGGTGATAAAGAGGATAATGGAGAGAGAGAGAGAGAGAGGAGGGAAGAGGTCAAGTGAGTGAGAAATTAAGGATACCCATAAGATAAGGAGGGGTGATGAAGAGAGGAAGGAGGGAAAGAGAAGAGGAAGGAGAGAGTAAGGAGAGAGAGAGAGAGAGAGAGAGAGAGAGAGAGAGAGAGAGAGAGAGAGAGAGAGAGAGAGAGGTAAAAGATAAAGGCAGAGAAAGGAAGAAGGAATGGTAGGGAGGATGGAAAAAAAGAAAAGAAATGAAGAGAAAAAAAGAGGAAGGAAGAAGGAAAGGGAGGGAGAGAAAAGGAAAGACAGGTAAAGGAGAAAGAAAACAGAGGAGGGAATGAAAGGAAAAGAGAGAGAGAGCAAAAAATATAGTCAGATATGGAGCGGTTGTAGAAGGAATTTAAAAAAAAAGCAGAAGAAGTAAAGGACAGGGAAAGAAAATGTTTGACAGGCAAAAGGAAAGGAAGGAAATGGAAGATGAAGGAGCGGAGAAAGAAGAGGGAGGAACTAGGGAGGGATGGAGTGAGGGAGGGAAGGGAGAGGGACAGGGAAAGAGAGACGGAGACAGAAGGAAGGAAGGAAGAAGAAAGAAAAATGAAGAAGGAAGGAAGGGAGATAGAAGAAAGAAAGGAAAGAAAGAAGGAAGGGTCGAGAGGAAGGATGTGGAGAGAGAGAGAGAGAGCGAGAGAGAGAGAGAGAGAGAGAGAGGGAGGGAGGGAGGGAGGAGGGAGCAGGAGGACCATAAAAAGGAAAGAAGTGATGGTAAGGAGAGGGAAGGAAGGGAGAAAGAAGCTATGAAGGAGAGACAAGAGGGAAAGAGGAGGGAATAAAGGGAGAGGGAGGGACGCAGGAAGGAAGGCGGACCATAAGAAAGGAGAAAGAAAGAAAGAAGGAGCATTCACTGACAGAGGGGAAGGAAGACAGGATTAAAGGTAGAAGAGAAGGAGTGATAGAAAGCAGAAGACAGGAGGGAAAAGAGAAGGAACAGAGACAGGAGGGAAGGTAAGAGTTAGTAGATAGCAAGAGAGACAGGGCAGTGAGAAAGGAAACAAGAAAGGAAGAGGAAAAGGAAGTAGGAGAGAAGATGGAAAGGAAGGGGATAGATGTGAAAGAAGAGAGAGAGAGAGAGAGAGAGAGAGAGAGAGAGAGAGAGAGAGAGAACCATAAGAAAGAAAGGAGGGGCGATAGGGAGAGAGGAAGCTATTAGAGAAAAGAATAAGAACTTTTATTATCGGAGGCAAAAGTGAAGGAGAGGAGGAGGAGGAGGAGGAGGAGGAGGAGAGGGATGGAGAGGAGGAGGAAGAGGGACATGAGGAGACTATGAGTGGAGGTGGGAGAAGAGAAGGAGAGAGAAGGAAAGAGGGAGGGTGTGAACAAAAAGAAGGAAGGAAGGAAAAAGGGTACAAAGGGAGAGAAAATGAAAATGAAACGATAGAGGATGTGTAGGAGGAGAAGGAAGGAAACAGAGAGAGAGAGGGAGAGAGTAAAGAGGAGAGCGATAAGAGAAGAATGCTGGAAAGGAGAAAACTGATAAAAAATAGAAGGGGAGAGATAAGAACGGAAGGAAGGAATATTACAGTAAGGAGAGAGAGAGAGAGAGAGAGAGAGGGGGGGGGCACAGACAGACAGACAGACACAAAAAGAAACAGGAGAGAAAGAGAGAGAGAGAGAGAAGGGGGGGGGCAGAGACAGACAGACAGACACAAAAAGAAACAGGAGAGAGAGAGAGAGAGAGAGAGAGAGAGAGAGAGAGAGAGAGAGGGAGAGGTGAGAGCGAGCGTGTAAGAGCTAAGTGCTGTGAAATTATTGAGTGAGGGAGAGAAAGAGAGAGAGTGAGAGAGAGAATGTGAGGAGTAAGGAAGAGAGAAAGAGTGATAGTAAAAGGGTAATAAAGAGAGGGGATGGGAAAGGGGAGAGAGAAAGGGGAATGACACATGGAGGGACAGACAGACAGACAGACGAAAAGATAATGATATGAGTAGAGAGAGAGAGAGATCAATACTTGTTACGCACTATAAAGTATTAATAATAGAATGGAGAAATCTCTCTCTCTCTCTCTCTCTTTCTCTCTCTCTCTCTCCTTCCATGCTATCCTCCTGTTCTTCCTACTAATCAATATTTTTTCTGCCTATTTCTGTCTCCCAGCTCTTCTCTTTTTTCTTTTCCTTCCTTTAGTCTTTTTTAGTTCTTTTTCTCCTCCATTTTTCGCATTGTTGTTGTGGCTCATCATCATCATCATCGTCGTCATCATCATCATCATCATCATCATCATCATCATCATCATCATCATCATCATCATATTCTCTCTTCTTATTTTTTCTCTCCTCCTCCTCCTCCACGCTGTCTCTCCATTTCGCTAGACTTATTTTATCCATTATTCTAACAGTCTCTCTCTCTCTCTCTCTCTCTCTCTCTCTCTCTCTCTCTCTCTCTCCTTCCTTCTCAGCCTCCCCTCCCGGTGTCTTACCTTCCCCTTATCACTCTCCTTACCTCTGTCTTTCTCTCCTTCTGTCTCCCCCTCACACTTCCCCATCTCTTTCTCTCCCTCCATCCCCTCGTCCCTCCCTCCTTCCCTCCTCCCCTCCCTGGCAGTTTTTCAGGATTACCTCCATTGTGTCGAGGAGTGCAGGAGACACGGGTGGTGGTAGTTGTGGTAGTTGTGGTTGTTGTGGTAGTTGTTGTGGTTGTGGTCGTTGCGGTAGTGATGGTAGCCTAGTAGCTGTAGTTGTCTTTATAGCTTAGTTGTGGTAGTTGTGGTTATGGAAGTTCCGTTTGTGGTAGTTATGGTTGATGTGTGTGTGTGTGTGTGTGTGTGTGTGTGTGTGTGTGTGTGTGTGTGTGTGTGTGTGTGTGTGTGTGTGTGTGTGTGTGTTATATACCCTTCCGTCGTATCGACTACACAGTTCGTTCCCTAGACCCAGCTGATGTGCGCGCAACAGATGACGCCACACATCTTCACCTCTCACCACATGGGCGCTAATACCCACTGTCTATACTGAATCCATGCTAGAGCTGTCTTATTCTAGATGGCATTAGAGGGGTGTTTTAATGACGTGTTGATGGCTGTTGTGGAAGATTAGGTTTCTCTCTCTCTCTCTCTCTCTCTCTCTCTCTCTCGCCTGACCACCACTTCTTTTAGGTATCAAGATGCTGGTAGTTGTGGTAGTTGTAATATGTAGGTAGTTGTGGTAGTTCTTGCTAGGGTGGTTATTGTTGGCTGGTTGGTTGTCAGGTAGTGGTGGTTGTAATAGTGGTAGCTGCAGTAGTCGATAGGGGTAACATTAGTGGTAGAAGTAGTAGTGGTAGTAATGGTAGTTTTGGTTTTTGGGGTAGAAGTGTTACAGTAATGGTGGTAGTTATGGTAATTGTGGTAGGGGTCGTATCTGTGGAAAGGGTGGTAAAGCGGCGATGATAGTGGGAGTAGTAGTAGTGGTAGTGGTAGTAGTAGTAGTGGTAGTAGTAGTAGTAGTAGTTAGTTGTAGTAGAGTTATGGTTATTAGTGACGGGTGATATTGTGGTAGTGATGGTAGTGATGTTAGCAGTGGTAATAGTGGTGATGAACACGGTAGCGGTGGTGGTAGCGATAGTAATTGTGGTAGTTGTGGTAGCCCTAGATGATATAATAGCCGTGGTAGAAATGGATAGGTTTATTGTTGCCTTTATATTACCCTTAATGAGGTTCAGATTGTGGTAGTAGTGGTGGTAGTTGTGGTAGTGCTGGTGGTTGTGGTAGCGGTGGGAATGATGGTAGCTGTTGTAATGTTGGCAGTGGTGCTGGTTGTCGTAGTTATGGTAGTGTACTTAACTGTAATAATTGTGGTACTTATGGTAGTATTGGTAGTTGATGGTAGTCATGGTGGTATTAGTAATAGCGGTAATAGTAGTATAAGTTAACTGGTGTGATAGTCGTGGTGTTATCAGCAGGTATGGTAGTAGTAGTAATGTTGGTAGTTGTGGTAGTAGTGGTAATATTGGTAGTTGTGGTGGTTTTGCTAATGTTGGTAATTGTGATAGTAGTGGTAATGTTGATAATTATGATCGTCGTGGTATTATCGGTAGTTGTAGTAGATGTAGTGGTAAAGTTGGTAGTTGTGGTAGCTGTGGTAATGTTGGTAGTTGTGGTAGTAGTGGTAGGGACAAACAGAGGAGCCAAGCGATTGTGAAGGTAATTTTGGTAAAAGACATAAGGACTGTCACCCCTAGCCATAGCGGTAAGTATCACTCCCACTCACTACCACACCTACCACAATTATCAACCACAACTACCAACATTCACTACCACAACTACCACCATTTTCATAAAAGCTAAGTACCGAAGTATCCCATACCCTCTCACTGCCACACCTACCAATATTATCAACCATAACTACCAACATTCACTACCACAACTACTAGCATTCTCCACCACAACTTCCAGCATTCTCCACCACAACTACAAGCATTCTTCACCACATATACCACAGTTTGCTACCACTGTTCACCACCACAACTACCAACATTCACTAGTGCTGCTACCAACATTGGCCACCATAACTACCAGTATTCACGACCACAACTACTAACCTTCAATACTAAAACTATTAATATTTACCATCATTTAGCATCGCCTCCTCCACCATTAACTACCACAACTACAACCATTCACCACCGTACCTAACACTGTGCACTACTTATCTACCACTCTTCGCCACAACTAACCATTCACAACCACAGCTACCACCATTCATAACCACAGTGCCGTTGACGTGGAGCCGACGCATGGTGGTGCTGTGGACCCTGGGTGGAGCGACGCCGCTGCGGCGTCCACGCAGGAGCCAAGCCTTCTCATATTTCCCTACACCTTGCCGTGGGGATGGATACTGACCCGACCCTGGCAAGACACTCTCTACCACATGAGGACGCCTGTTCGCTACACCATGTATGTACTAGGCTGTAGTTGCTTCCCTGTGGCTGACGGGTCTGCTCGGCTAAACAGACAGGGGTTAAGCAACAACAGCAGCAATAGTTGCCGCCATTTTTGTAAAACATGCAAGTTCCAGGTAACCGCATACCCTACCAACATTCACTACCACAACTACCAACATTTGTCACCATTCACAACGTCAGTGCCACCCCGTACCGCCACAACTACCACTGCTCGCCACCTCCATTCACTGCCAGAACCACTATTCACCACTGTAACCACAAGCACTATCTGCTGATATTAACCATATTTGTCACCGATCATAACCAGAGTGTTACCATTCACTGCCATATTTGCCACCATACAGCCCGGTCAACATGTCACCTCCACAGCTACCACCACACCCAACCACAGTTACCACAATTCACCATCACAACTACCACCATTAGTCATATTCAGAACCACAGTGGAGTCCTTAAGCACCACAGCTATCACCATTCACCACCACAACTACCAATATTCGCCACCACAACTACCACCATTCATAACCACAACTACGAACATATACAACCACAACTACCAACATCCGGCGCTGAGAAACGGTTGCTTACTTACGATTGACAGGTCTGCTTGGACAGAAAGACCGGGGATTAAACAACAACAACTACCAGCATCCACCATCACAGCTACCACCATCCCGGTAAAGGAGACAACTACCATCACTTAGAACCATAGCAATAACTCTCCCCCATTACACCACCACCCACTTGCCGTCGCACCTACCAACATTCACTACCACCATCACTACCACTTACTGCCAACATTGCCAACATTTGTCATCTTTCACAACCACATCCACAGTTCCACTCATCACCCCTATAACTACAATCATTCACCATCAAAACTACCACCATTCACCACCACAACTACCACCATTTATCATCATAAGTTTCACGATTCACCGCGACATCTACCACCATTGGCCACAGCTACCATCATTCACCACCACAACTACCACCATTTATCACCACAACTGCCGCCATTCACCGCGACACCTACCACCTTTGACAACAACTACCACCATTCACTACCACATCTACCAACCACCATTTACCACAACGACCACCATTCAGCTGCAGCACTGGCCACCTTTCACCTTCACATCTACTACCTAAAACCACTACCTCTGTCAGTTTCTACCACCATTTACAACCACAACTATCACCATTTTGGTAAAAGCCTTAACTACCACCACCCCGCCCTATAGCTATAACTTTCCCCTCTTACACCACCTCCCACTTACTGTTACACCTACCAACGTTCCCTACCACAACAACCAATTCAGCTACCACAACTACCACTTTCCAACTACCACAACTACCGTCGTTCACTAATCTACTACTGTTCACCCTTAGTCACTGTTTCATTTCTTTATCACCACAGCTACCACGGTATAGTACCATAACTACCACCGATCACTACCACTACCACACCATTAACAACCACAACTACCACCATTCGCTACCATAACTACCACAGTTCACCACAACCACCATCTTTTAGTACCTCAACGTCACCACCCACGCCTACATAATTCACTACCATAACTACCACCATTCATCACCAGTAATCACCACAATTACCACATCCACCACATATACCACCACTGTTCATCAGTACTTTCATTACGAGAGCAACAGTCGCCTACACCCACCACAATTACCACAATTTAATATCACAAGTATCACCATTCACTACAGCTACCACCATTTACCACAGCTACCACCATTCACCACCACAGCTACCATCATTCACCACAGCTACCACCATTTACCACAGCTACCACCATTCACCACCACAACTACCATCATTCATCACATCTACCACCCTCTGCTACCATTCAACACCACACCTACCACCACTGACTACCACAGCTACTATCATTCATCACATCTACCACCACCTACCACCATTCACTACCACGTCTACCACCAATCACCACCACAACCAATCACTGTCACAGCTTCACCACCACTACCACAACTATCGCAACCACAACAACCACCATTCACAGCTTGAGGTGTCAGTAGTTGTAGCTTCAACTTCCACCTTCAACAACCACAACTACCACTGTCCACTACCACTGACTACCGCCAGCAATAACCGCAACTACCACCATTCACCGCAACAAACATCACATTTTACTTCCGCGACAGTACACATCAACAACAATTACCGCTTCCAACTACCACCATCTGCTAATTCAGTAACTCACCAGCCACTACCACGATTCTTGATCTCAACTACCACCATCCAATACTACCATTAGCGTCACAATCCACCACTATTACTACTGCCCTCCATTACCACTCCGACAGACCATCCACCACAGGTACAACATTACCTACCAGTATTACCAACATCGCCACCACAACCACAACTACCACCATTCCACAGAAGCCATCCCATTCACAACAGTTCACTCACCACCATCCCTTACCACTACTGCCATCAACCACAACCACCACCATAATTTCATAGGTACCATCCATCCACCACAACTATCACCGTTCCGCACCACCACAACCATCCATCAACCATACTACAACACAGTCACCACTACAACCACACCCTCCAAACCTTCATCTCTCATACCATCACCACCACAGTTATCACTTCCACAACCACAACTACCACCATCAGCCGTCACCACAACTACCACCATCAGCCGTCACCACAACTACCACCACATCTCTCTGCCATCCATCCACCACAACTACCAGCAGTGAGAGGTACAAGCAATAATGTTTGTTATTAGCTGTTGTGAGGGGGCGAGGTGCTCTAGCTGATAGTAAACTGGAGGCGCGAATGTTGGTGAGAGAGAGAGAGAGAGAGAGAGAGAGAGAGAGAGAGAGAGAGGTTAAAAACTTAGGAAGAAGAAAATGAGCAGAATAAGGGGAAAGAGAGTGAAAGACAGAGACAGACAGACAGATAGACAGACACGCAGACAGAAAGGAAATTACAAAACAGAGAGATGAAATTGCAGAGAGAGAGAGCAAGGAAAATAGTACAGACCTCAAGGGTATAAACCCAAAAGCAACAAAAGCGAAATAAAATGGGAAATGTGAAACGCCTAACACAGTGAGAGAGAGAGAGAAGAAGGGGAATAGACGAAAAGAATGACTGAAATAGGCCTTGAAAAGAAATAGAAAAGAGAAGAAAGCGAACATATTTGTTCTCCGCGGAAGGAGAACAAAGGAGAGAAAGAGAGAAAAAGAAGGAAAAGATAATGTAGGGAAAGAAAAATATAGGAAGAGAAAAGAGAGTAAGTGAGGGAGAAGAATAAGGAAGCTAAGCCAAGACTAAAACGACGAGAGAGAGAGAGAGAGAGAGAGAGAGAGAGAGAGAGAGAGAGAGAGAGAGAGAAAATGTGAGGAAGTAAAGAAGGGCGAAGAGGGTATGGGTAGATGGAGAGAAGCAAAGCGGTAGGAAAAGAGGGGAGGGGGAAGAAGAAGAAAATGAGAGAGAGAGAGAGGTAAACATCAAGAGGCGTATCTGTCGTCTGAAGGTCATTTGTTACGAGGCCACATTATAATCATGCCTTGTTGGTATTTCACAAACTTGGGTTAGATCTCCTCGCAGCCTACGCTTTGAAGGATAAACCCCACCAATACGAAGGCGCTGGTTTTTATTGTACAATATGCAGAGGATTATTTCAGCTTAGGAGATTATGTTTGAGCCGGAATTATGAGTTATAACCTTGGCCACTAATACCTTTACTACGATGTAATAAAATGGTCCAGAGAGAGCAATAAATATATAAATAAATAAAACTAGAAAGCACTCAGAGAGCGCATGCCATCCCCAATGCCATTGCAGGATCCGGATCCTTCCCAAAATTTAATCAATTCTTTCTTGGCCCATGGCCCACCCTCACTCAAAATTTCATCGAAATTCATTGAGAACTTTTGGAGATATCGTCTGGACAAACAAACAGACAGACAAACATAGGTGAATACATAACCTCCTCCAACTTCGTTGGGGGAGGCAATGAATAAATAAATAAACACATGCAAACATATATACCAGGTACTTAAACTTTTATTCTAAGCGCTTCTCGTAGTTTTTTTTTCTTGGTTTGTTTTACTGTTAAATTTATTTTTTTCTTCCGTGTTAATCTCACCAGCTTCTCCACTTTTTCTTTTTGTTGCAGCGTCGCGATCAGAACTTTACACAATACCCTGAGCGTGGCCGTACTAAGGAATAATATTATGTAAGGTGAGGATAATATATTCTGTTTTGGAGTTGAGTTGTAGACTGACAGACAGACAGATTGCTAGGTAGAATGGTAAATAGGTAGATAGATAGACAGAAAGATGGACAGATAGATAAACGGAAAGAGAGAGAGTGGGGGGGGGCAACTAGTTAAAGTGCAAGGATGGAATGAGATGGGCGTAGAGAGACCAGTAGAGAAAAGAGAGGAGGACAGAAAAATTAACGTTTAAAGAAAAGAGCTAGGAGAAAAGTGAGAGAGGAAAAACAAGAGGAAAGTGCACAGAAAATAAAGGGGAAACAAATGTGGAACGTAGAAGGAGAACTTAGGAAAGGAAGAGAGAAAAAGAAGAAAGATAAAGATGACGAAAGTAAAATTGAGAAGGAGAAAAGAGAAAAGAAGTGAAAAGAATAAGAAAGTTGAAATAAAATAAGTGGAAATGAGAGAGAGAGAAAGAGAGAGAGAGAGAGAGAGAGAGAGAGAGGAGGGCGGTAAGATAGAGTGAACCTAAACTGAATAGACACAAAGACAGCAAGAGAAATAACTTAGGAAGTGTGAAATGCCTAACACAATGAGAGAGAGAGAGAGAGAGAGAGAGAGAGAGAGAGAATGGGAAAGAGAATGGCCACAAAGTGAATACACAGAAAAGAGAAGCGAAATTATATATGGAATGTTAGATGCTTAACACAATGAGAGAGAGAGAGAGAGAGAGAGAGAGAGAGAGAGAGAGAGAGAGAGAGGTGGAGGGAGAGAGAGGGAGGAAGAAATAAATAACCGGGGAGAATGGGCAGAGAGGCGAGGAAGAGAAGGAGGAGGCAAGGAATGCAAATATCTGGTGCATAGAGGGAGGGAGGGGGAGAGGGAGGGAGGGAAGGAGAGAAAGGGGTATGATGTGTAGAGGAAGGAGGGGAGGGAGATGGATGCCTTCCGTTGGAGGTAAGGCGTCAGGGAGAGAATGAGAGGAGGGGAAGGAGGAAAGAAAGGAGTGGGAGAGATAAGAGGTGAAGGAGGGAGGGAAGGAGGGAGGATGGAACTGGAGAGATATAGGGAGAGAATGAGAGGTGTAAGGAGAGATAATAAGAAGAGGGAAAACAGCAAAGGAGGGAATAGGAGAGGTAGAGAAATGGAGAGAATGAGAGGAGGGGAAGAGGGATGAAAGGAGTGGGAGGGGAAAGAGGTAATGGAGGGAGGGAGGAAAAGGATGGAAGGTTTGGAGAGGTAGATGGAGGGAGAGAATGAGAGAAGGAAGAAAGTGAGAGAATTGGAGAGGTAGAGAGAGAGAGTGAGAGAGAATAGGAAAGATTGAGGGAGGGAGGGAGAGATCAGGAGAGGTAGAGAGGAAGAGGTGAAGGAGGGACGAAGTGATGGAAGGAGGGATTGGAGAGACACAGGGAGGAAATGAGATGAGGGGAAGGAGAGAATAGAGAGTGAAAGAGAGAAGGGATGAAGGAAGAAGAAAGGGAAGAATGAAATTGGGATGATAAGAGGTGAAGGGAGTAAGGGAAGAACTGAAGAGATAGTAGGAGGAAAGGAGAGAGAGGAGGCAATAGAGAGGGAGGGAGGGAGAGAGAGAGAGAGAAGGGAAACAGAATAGGTTAAGCAAGGTAGGGAGAGAGAGAAAAAAAGAGATGTAGAGGAGAGGAAGGAAGGAAGAACTGGGGAATATAAGAGGGAGGGAGGGAAAGTGAAAGGGGTGGTGAGAAGGGAAAGAAGAAAAGGATTGAGGAAGAAAATGAGGAGGAGGGAGTAAGGAAGGAGGGAAGATAGGATGGAAGGACAGAAGGAGGAAGCAACAGAAGAAGAGGGAGGGAGAGAGTGGAGAAATGAGAGAGAAAGATGTGGTAAGGAAGGAAGGAGGAAGAGAAGGAGGGAGGAAATACTGAAACAGGAGGGGCAGTGGGAAAGAGAAATAATACAGAATAATACGAGAGAGAGAGAGAGAGAGAGAGAGAGAGAGAGAGAGCAAATAATTGGAGTGGGCATTGGAACGAAATGCATATATAATGAAGGAAGGAAAGATAACACGAAGGAATGGTGGGAGAGAGAGAGAGAGAGAGAGAATTTTGTTGCAACGCTTTTTACCTTTTAATCCAGAAGTTGTTGTTGTTGTTGTTGTTTTATTTGTGTTTTTACAGTACCAAACCTTTTTTTTTTTTTTTTTTTTTTTTTTGAGGTTGGTTAAAATAGTTACTCACTTTTTGTTTCTGATTTTGTTTCACATGCCTGGAGGTGATAGTCTGTTAATAGTTTTTCTTTTTTAACTCTGGCGTTGTCAAAAACTGCTATCACTCCATCTAACATGCTGGGTTGTAACAATAGATTAGCACTAGAATGTGATGCTGGTCATGAAGAAGTGTTTTGGAAAGGATGTAGAGCCGTAGCATTCTCTCTCTCTCTCTCTCTCTCTCTCTCTCTCTCTCTCTCTCTCTCTCTCTCTCTCTCTCTTCCACTAAGCTATATGATATAAAACTGCAAGGAAAATGTTCAGGTATACTATGCAAAATAAATCGCCAAGGAAAAGGTGTAACGAAGCTTCCTGTGCCGGCTAGAGTACGGTCCTTGATATTATGGAGAGAGAGAGAGAGAGAGAGAGAGAGAGAGAGAGAGAGAGAGGTGGTGATTTGGAATGTTAATATAGGATGAATGGGTGAAATTTGAATGCTAGATGAGAGAGAGAGAGAGAGAGAGAGGGGGGGGGATTCAGATTACTGGATAAATTTAATGATACATGCACACAAAGTAACAATTGTAGAGGAGAGTGTGGTGAGTAGAAACGCCATTGTTTGAGAGTAAGTGATTATGGTGAGGGATGGTGATTGTGGCAAGGGATGGTGATTGTGGTGAGGGATGGTGATTGTAGTGAGGGAAGGTGATTGTGGCGAGGGATGGTGATTGTGGTGAGGGATGGTGATTGTGGTGTGGGATGGTGATTGTGGTGAGGGATGGTGATTGTGGTGAGGGATGGTGAGTGTGGTGAGGGATGGTGATTGTAGTGAGGGAAGGTGATTGTGGCGAGGGATGATGATTGTGGTGAGGGATGGTGATTGTGGTGTGGGATGGTGATTGTGGTGAGGGATGGTGATTGTGGTGAGGGATGGTGAGTGTGGTGAGGGATGGTGATTGTGGTGATGGATGGTGTTATGGTGAGGGATGGTGATTGTGGTGAGGGATGGTGTTATGGTGAGGGATGGTGAGTGTGGTGATGGATGGTGTTATGGTGAGGGATGGTGATTGTGGTGAGAGATGGTGAGGGATG
>NC_136979.1:34962465-34979965 GCF_032717465.1 Coenobita brevimanus
CTGTAAATGCTAGAGACACGAAATGGGTGGACGTGTTGGCAATAATATGCTTTAGGTCGGGATGTGGAGTGAGGTGGTTTGTTAATGAGGAATGACACAGCAAGAGGGAGGTGTGGAAATAAATGCAGTATGATGGAAAGAGGTGGCAAGGCTGTGTTAGGGTGATAGACTATAGGGTGAGAAAAGGTGATGCGGGACTGATAAAGATGATATACAGATAGGAAGCATGGGAAATGGAAGGAAGGGAGAGATCAAGGAGTAAATGGAAGGAAGAAGAAGATCAAGTAGTAGATGGAAGGAAGAAGGAGATCAAGGAGTAAATGGAAGGAAGGAGATCAAGTAGATGGAAGGAAGAAGAAAATCATGGAGTAGATGGAAGGAAGGAGATTAAGGACTAGATGGAAGGAAGAAGGAGATCAAGGAATAGATGGGCGAATGGTGTAAAAGAGAAGAGAACAAAGTGAAATATATCTGGTAGGAGAAGAAAGAATTCGTAATGTTATCCCTCATCTAAAAATCCCACAGCCAAACACAGACACCATCATCTCTCAGCCATACAGTATACCAGCCTAAATAAGCACGAACGATGGAAATGTGGGATGGCAGAGAGACACAGAGCTTGAGGTTTTTATTTTCTCAACGTTTCGGGTTCTGTGTAGCCCGGAATGTTAGAAAAAGTAAAGAATTCAAGCTATGTGTCTCCCTCCCACCCAACACTTCCACTTCTCGCACTGAACCATCTACATTATGCACAATTGGTTTTAAGTTCAGTATATGTCTATCAAGTTTGGCCGTGAGATGTGAAGCTGCGTTTAGTTACTATGAGTCTAGGTGCATGTAGTTTTAGAGATCAATATTCACAACACAGGCGAATGAAATGGCATCTGGGGGGTGACGATGTAAGTGATTTAGTAAAGGTAAATGGTGAAACGAAATTGCGAGTGTTTATCGAGGTCAATTACAGGTGCATTATGTACTCGTAATTGTTTATGTACTATCTGCATGACATACTGCATCAGGCTGGTACATTTCGTGGTCTGATGGAATAAATATCGTAGCCATATCAGATATACTAAAAATAAAATCTGTTTATATTTACAGTACTTGTATTCCTTCTCTCCCACCCTCCACCTCTAACTCCCTTCTCTCTCCCGTTTTCCGTCCATCCTTTCCCTCTCCTGTTTTCCCTTCCAACATCCCTTCATCTCTGTATACCGTACTTCTTCGTCTCTTTACCTTCCTCCTTCCTTTCCATCCTTCACCAGTCTTTTCCGTCCTTCATTTCTCCTTTTCTTGATCTCTACTCCCTTTTCATTCTCTGTATCTGTATATATTTTTTATTTTCTTCCTATTCTCTTCCATCCTCTTCATTTTTCATTTTCCATTCAATCCTTCTCTCCATTACTCCCTTCTACTCCTTTTGAGTCCTTCTTCACCCATTACTATTTCTTTTCGCCCTTTCCTTGTTCCCACCGTTCTTCTTCTCGTTTCATCCCTTCTCTTTGAGCTTTACTCTCCTCCTGCCAGTCGTTCTTCCCACGCTTTCTCCCTCTGTTTTATCTCCCGCACTCTCTTCTCTTCTCTTTTCTTATCTCTGTTTCCCATCCTCTTCTTTTCTTCCCCTGTTGTTCATGTCCATCTTCATCTTTCTCTTCTTTTAACCCTACCACTTTTTTTTACCCTCATTCCTCCTCTCCTTCATTCTCTTCCTAAGTTGCCCCTGTCTCCTCTCCTCCCTTCCTTTCCTCCTCTCCACATTCCTTCTCTTGTTTCCTCTATCCTTCATTGTCTTTCTTCCTCTGCCTTTGTGCTTTCCTCTTCCCTGTCACTATTCCTCTCCCTCTCCTCCTTCTTCTCTGTTCCTCTCTTCTCTTTCTTCAGTCTTTTACATTTTTCTCACTCACTCCTCCTCCCCCATCCTACCTATTTCTCTATCCTTTTTACTCCACTCTTGTCTTCCTCATTTATTTCTTTCTTTTCATTCCTTCTTTCTTTTTTCTTCTCTTCCTCCCCTTCCTCTCTCCACCCCTCCCTTTTCTCTTTTTCTCCTCCATACCTCCCCTTCCCGTCTCTTCCCATCCCTTCCCTTCCCATCCCTTCCCTTCCCTTCCCTTCCCTTCCCTTCCCTTCCCTTCCCTCCTTCCTTCCTCTCTACCTTCTCTCCTTCCTCCCTTCCTGTTTCCTTCCTTTCTTCTTGTTTTCTTTCCTCTCTATCTTTCCCTTTCTCCCTACCATCTTCCCTTCCTATCCCAATCTCCTTCCAATTTTTACCCTTCCCAACTTCCTCCATACCTCATTCTTTTTCTCCCTTCCTGCCTCATTCTCCCTCTTTATTCTCTCTCCTTCTCTCTCTCTCTCTCTCTCTCTCTCTCTCTCTCTCTGTTATTTTCCTTTATTCGTCTTCATTCCTTTCTTCCTCTTTTTTCGTGTGTGTTTTTCTTTCTACATTCCTCCCTACTTTGAGTTTATTTTCCTTCATTTTCCCCATCATCATGTATATTACTTTCTCCTCTTCTTCATTTTTTGTTTCTTCTTTTCTCTCTTTACCTAAATCTTTCTGTATTTTTCTTTACGCTTCTTCCTGTGTTTCTTTCTCTTCCCCTTTTAATCTGTCTTTATTTTTCCATTTTCTTTATGCCACCGTCTCCGTTTCTTCACTTCCTTACCAGACTCTCTCTCTCTCTCTCTCTCTCTCTCACACCCACACACACCCACACACAGCAACAACAACAACGCTGATCATTTTTCCTTCCCTCCCTACTTCTCTCCCTCCCCCTTCGTTCCTCAGTTTTCTCTCCCTCTCAGTCTCTCCCTCTTTATAGCACTCCTTAACGTCCCTCCTCTTCCCTCCTTGCCTAATTTCCTCCTCCTCCTCTTTTTTCCACGTACTTAAACTGTCTTGTCTGACTTTTATCTTTTTTTCTACATGTATGCATCTGTCTGTTTATCTGCCTGTCTGTCTAGCTATCTGTCTTTATTCATCTGTCTGTCTGTCTGTCTGTATCTGTCAGTTTAACAATAATTGTTTTTCTCTTGCCTCAAAATTGCCAACGTCCATCCGTCTTTTGTTTTTATTCCTTGCTCATTTTTTTCTTCATGTTTCTCTCTCTCTCTCTCTCTCTCTCTCTCTCTCATTCTCGCGTTATTGAACAACACACAAGCCAAAAATTTTATAGATCAAAACAAGGGCGAGACAGACGAGATCAAAACAAGGGCGAGACAGACGAGATCAAAACAAGGGCGACAAAGACGAGATCAAAACAAGGGCGATAAAGACGAGATCAAAACAAGGGCGAGACAAGCGAGATCAAAACAAGGGTGACAGGCGAGATCAAAACAAGGGCGAGACAGGCGAGATCAAAACAAGGGCGAGACAGGCGAGATCAGAACAAGGGCGACACAGACGTTCAACCTGCCGCTTCGAAGATTTTCAGAGTTACGCTTAAAGACCTTGCTCTCTAGACTGTTCACTTCATCTTGGCGGAAAATTGCCTTCTCTCCTTCTTGAATGCCGATCTATAGCAAATGGTGGGCACTAGAATCTTACCCTAGTCACGAAGAAGTGCTATGGAAAAGATGGGTCGAAGTATTGTTAACTTTCTGTCTTGCGTGTTGGCTGTAAGAGGAGATGAACACTCGAATATGGTGCTGGTCACGAAGAAGTGCTATAGAAAGGATGTGGAGATGCTGTATGGTTCTATTTTGCCTTTGAGCTACGGATAATACGCTGGAAAAAAGGACGAAAATCTCTTAAAAAAATTAAGGCGAATAAACTGTACGCTGTACCATTAAATTGCTGTGCTGTCCCCAGGTCTGCCGTAATTCCTTCAGCTAGTCCTGCTTCCACAACTGCAACTTACTCCCCCTCAACAACACTTCCTCCTCCTCCTCCTCTTCATCATCATCGTCATCATCATCATCATCATCATCCAGCCAACAGAAGCAAGGATACGGCAGAAATCATCATAACACGGAAGCTGGCGCGGACTCAGAGCCACTCCAGTAGCTTTGAGGAGTTCCGGTGTTCCATGGGTGTCTCAGGGGCCTCTTCTCCTGAGTCTTCCCGGGTCTTCCCTGGGTACTCAGCATAATGACCTGACCTACTGAGTGACACGAGGACAAGCAGGAAGAGACGAAGGGAAGTGAAGGCCGTAGATTCTCCCTTTCTCAGTCTTAAGCCTTTTATGGTTATCTGCCTTAATTAACCATGTGAAGTCAGTGGCCATTATTTTTTCATTTAACTAAATCGACAAGCAAAAACTCAGCAGTCACCATACTTACCTGCTAAAGCCAGCCTACGTACCCTAGAAGACATCCAGCAGACTGCCACTTTTAGAGAAGTCTTATCTCGCAATGTTGTAACCCACCAGGACACTAAGACTCAGCAGAAAGACTCAGCAGAAACAGTTTATCCTCGCCATCCTCGCCTTCAGCCAGTTATGGAGCCGTCTTCCACACCCTGGCCAAGCGCTATCACCTGACCACCTGCCATTGGATCTTTTTACGACGACGAAGGTAAACCACTACCAAAGTTCATCGTCACGTGCTTGCTGCTCAATTTCGGGATCTAGGAATTACGGTACCTTCTACGTAACTCTCATACACACCTGCGCAGCCCTTCAGATACCACACGCCTTATATACCGCCTTTAGGGGAACACATCTTCTGTGCCTCAGTCAGTATAAATTCACATCGCAGCCTTACATTACTCTCTATCACTCTTATTAGTACACGCCGTAGATACCGACCCATCTGACAATACCTTCCTTTCCTACACACTGCGTCTCAGTTATATATAAACAGTATTTAGTTGTGATTAACGCTGGGGAGGAAGGAATAGACCGGTAACGAGGGACAGGTGACGCTGCCATATTGATAGGGTATTTAGATATATCAGCACTAGGGCAATTTCTTCTATCACTTCTTCCTTATTCTAGTTTTTCTTTGCCTCCTTCCTTTCTTCCTTTTTCCCTTCCCTACTTCCTTCCTTCCTTTGCTTTCCTTAACGCTCCCTTCCTTTCCTGTGTGCGTACGTACTTTTTCTGCATTCTTTAATTCATCCATTCATCATTCATTCATCCCTTCCTCGCATCTGTCCTTTATACCTGTTTCATTCTTCTTCGTCTTGATTAATTCCATTCCTACCTCACTATTTCACTCCATTGCTCAATACGTCGTGAGCCATGCCGTCTGCGCTTCTTCCTTTCCTTCCTTCCTTCTCTTTCTCCTTCTTGTTCTCTTTCTCATTTTTCACCTCTTTCTCCATTTCCATTCCTCTCCCCTCGTTTCTTCCTTTCCTCTCTTCATTCTCTGTCCTTCCTTATCATTCTCTTTCCATCCTCTGTTCTTTCATTCATTATTCCTGTCATTCTTGAGTAATTCTAAGCCTTTCCTTTCCTTCTTAACTTCTTCGTATCCTTCCTTCCCTCCTTCCCTCTCCTTCCTGTCCTGTCTTCATTCTCTCCCTCATTTCTCCCTCTCCTCCCTCCCTCCATCCTTCCTCTCATTCTTCTTCCCGTTGATTAATTTCATCCCTTCCTCACCATTCCATTCCCTTGCTCAATAATTCTCAAGCCCTTGCTTCCATCTTCACTTCTTCCTTTTGCTCCTCCTTCTCCTTCCGTCTTTCTGTCCGTCGTCCTTTATCTTACTTTCTTCCTACTTATATTTCCCTTATCCTTTCTCCCTTCCTCCCTCCCTCCCTCCCTTTCTTCCTTCCTTCCTTCCGTCCGTCCTACTTCCCTCTCCCTATTTTCTTCCTTCCTACCTTTCTCTTATCGTTCCTCCATCCCATCCTTCCTTCCTTCATTCATTCATTCATTCATTCGTTGCCTTTTTTTCTCGGTCTTTTTCTTTCTTTCCCTTTGTCCTTTTACTTTACTCCTTTCTTATTTCCTTCCTTCAAACATTTTTCATGGCTTCCTTGCTCTACTTTTATCTTTGTTTTTCTTCCACTGTCTTTCCTTTTTATTTCTTTTCTTAAATTGTTTTCTTTTTGCCATTACATCCTTGCCTTTCTTTTCTCTCATTCCCTCTTTCCTTCCTTCATTCATTCATTCACTCTTTATATTCCTTTTCCCACCTTCTATCTTTCCTGTTCCTCTCATTTTTTTTGTTTCTGCATATTTCTTTCTTTCCTTCTTCCTTTTTATCCTTCCCTTATTTCCTTCCTTCCTTTCTTCCTTATTCATTTTTTTTGCATTATATTTTCTTTATCTGGTACAGTTTTATTATCTTTTTCTCTCTTTTTCCTGTCCCCTCCCTCTCTTCCCTTTCTCTACTCTTTTTCCAGTCTCTTTGATAACTTTGATTTCTTGCCCTTGCTCACTTCCCTGTCTTCTCCTTTAAAATATTGCGCTTCTTTTCACTTCCCTCTCCTTTCTTTCCTCTCTTCCTTTCTCCTCTTTTTTAAAATCTATTTTTACTCCTTTTTTCTGTTTTATTTTACCTCTGTTTTCTTCATGTCTTCCTTCTCCATCCAGTCCTCTAATCTTTTCCTACTCTTCCTTACTTCCTTCCTACCTTCCTTACTTGGTTTTATCCCATTCCTTACTTCCATCTCTGTCTTCCACATATTCTTCTTTCTTTCTTTTTCCTCATTTTTTCCTTTCTTTTTTTCCTATTTCCATCCTCCCTGTCTTCCTATTTTCCTTCCTCTCTTTCTTCTTTCCGTCCTCCCTTCCTTCCTGTTTCCGTTCTTTCTTCTTTCCTTCCTGCCTTCCATCATTCCTACTTTCCTTCTTACCATATTTTCCTACTTTTTCCTTCCATACTTCCCATTGTATATTTTTTATTCCGTTCTCCCTTATACTTTGTTTTCCTTTTTCCTGCCCATTGATATTCTGTTCCGCTTTTCAGTTACCCCCCCCCCTCTCTCTCTCTCTCTCTGTTTATCTATCTATTTTTGTCAGTGTTTCTATCTATCCCTCTACGTCTAGCTTTTTATCTTAACCTCCCTGCTTGTTTATCTAAAGTAAATTTTTATCTGCTTATGTCTATCTCTATTGGTATCTTTTATCTATCCATCTTTGGTTTTATCTATCCGTCTCTCCCACTTCCCCTCTTCCTCCTTTCCTTCCTTCCTTCCTTCTATCCCTCCTTCCCCTTTTTTCACGTTCCCTCCCTTCTTCCTCTCCCCCTTCCTCTCTTCTTCCTTTCTCTTCTTCCTTCTGTCTCTCTTTCCCGTCATTTCACATTCCCTCCCTTCTTCTTTCCTTCCTCTGTTCCTTTCCTTTCCCCCTTCCCCTTCCTCTCTTCCTCCTTTTCTTCCTTCCTTCTATCCCTCTTTCCCCTTATTTCACTTTCCCCCCCTTCTTCCCTCCTTCCTCGCCTAGCCCCCTTCCTCTCTTCCTCCTTTCCTTCCTTCCTTCTTTCCCTCTTTCCCCTCATTTCACTTTCTCCCCCTTCTTCCCTCCTTCTTCTCTTCCTTCCTTCTCCCTTTACCCCTTCCTCTCTTCCTCCTTTCCTTGTCTCCTTCTATCCCCTCATTTCACTTTCCCTTCCTTCTTCCTTCCTTCCTCTGTTCCTCTCCTCTCCCCCTCTCCCTTTCTTTCTTCCTCCTTTCCTTCCTTCCTTCTTTCCCTCCTTCCCCTCCTTTCACTTTCCTCCCCTTCTTCCCTCCCTCCTCCCCTCCTTCCCTTCCCCCCCCCCCCGATAATGGTGTTTCTAAGGGTTTAATGCCAGAGTTAAAGGGAGAAAAATCCCTCTCCTCCCACCCACTTGTCCCCCCTCTCTCTCTCTCTCTCTCTCTCTCTCTCTCTCTCTCCCTCCCTTCTTTTTTGATCCCTCCATGTCCTGTTTCTTCAATCTCTCTCTCTCTCTCTCTCTCTCTCTCTCTCTCTCTCTCTCTCTCTCTCTCTCTCTCCCTTCTTTTTTGATCCCTCCATGTCCTGTTTCTTCAATATCTCTCTCTCTCTCTCTCTCTCTCTCTCTCTCTCTCTCTCTCTCTCCCTCCCTCCCTCCCTCCCTCCCTCCCTCCCTCCCTCCTCCTCCCTCTTGGACCCTTGCCAGAATTAATCTAGTCACCCCTCTCCTTTTCTCTCCAACTTCCCCTCTTCTCTCTCTCTCTCTCTCTCTCTCTCTCTCTCTCTCTCTCTCTCTCTCAATCTATCTGTCTATCTTATTGTCTGTTTGTCGATCGATCATTGTATCTATCTAACACCAATCTTCCATTTTCTTTCATTTTTTTTTATTTTCTTCCTTTTTTTTTTTACTTTATTCAGAATGACAACCTTCCTTCCTGCTTTCATATGATTCCTTCCTTCCTTCCTTCTCTCCTGTCCTTCCCTCCTTCATTCCTTTCCTTTCTCCCTTCCTTCTCGCCTTCTATCCTTCCTTCCTTCTTCTCGGTTCCGTGGTTTATCCTCTCTCTCTCTCTCTCTCTCTCTCTCTCTCTCTCTCTCTCTCTCTCTCTCTCTCTCTCTCTCTCTCTCTCTCTCTCTCTCTCTCTCTCTCTCTCTTTGTTAACGCTTCCTCCCTCCTTTCAATTTAGTTTCCCCCTTGGCATTCTTTTGAGCTATCTTTCAATCTATCTCCCTCCTCCTCAAGACTGGCTGCCTCTCTCTCTCTCTCTCTCTCTCTCTCTCTCTCTCTCTATCCATATCTATCTATCTGTCTCTTTCTGTCAGCCTGTCTATCTACCTACCTATATACCAACCTATCTGCTTTCCTACCTACCTTTTTATTTACTTATTTATCTGTTTGTTTCTACCTGTGTATAAATGCATCTGTCTGTCTGTGTATCTGTCGCTCTGCCTATCTATTTACCTATCAGTCTATCTATCTGTCTGTCTTTCATTCTCCTGCTCTTTTTCCTTTGCTCGGTTTGTTTCACCTTTTTATTCTCACATTTCCTTCCTCTTTTTTTTTTTTTTCATTCCCTGATCCTCTCTTTTTTCTTCGTTTTTTTCTTGGATTTTCTTTTATAATGCATTCTCTCTTTCTTCTTATATCCCACTTTTCTCTCCCTCAGTTAGTATTATAATTATCTTTTCTCTATTTATGATCATTTCCTTCTGGCTTCGTTTGTCGAGTTTCTCTTTTTTTATTCATTTTCCTCATATTTTAATCTTTCTACCTTTATTTCTATTTAATTCTCTTAATACTTACTACCACTCTCCCCCCCTTTTATTATATCTATTTGTCTATCTATCTATCTATCTATATATATATATATATATCTATCTATCTATCTATCTATCTATCTATCTATATATATATATATATATATATATATATATATATATATATATATATATACAGCATATGTTTACTTTTAAGTTTTCAAATGAGCACCGATCCAACCGTCACGCTAAGCAGAAGCTTACTTTACTCCTATGTGAAATAGAGTTGAAAATCTTTCCGCATGTGATACATTCATTAAATTTTGTTATGTAGTAAAAACTCGCCCATAAAGCGTAGGAACTCCTTGGAATCTTGAGTTCTCCAAGGGAGTGTTCTGCTCTAATCGGTGAACTCCTCATTTACTAAACCAAATGAAAATGTATTTTCTGTCGTAACACTTTATATTTTGGGATCAGCTCTAGCAAGTAAATATCGGAGATTCCGCCTATAATTTTACATTAACGTTTGTGCTGTTATGATGCCGACATCGCCAAGGGAAGTAACCAAGGGAAATCGTGATAACATCGTGCTTGCTCGCTCGGCACGTGCTCACAAAGCGCACTTTACTGTGTTTTATTTTATTTATACTTCTTTTTTCATTTATTGTTTTCTTCTGCATCTTCATACGTTTCTGTACCTCATTTTTTCTCCCTCCGACATTTTTCGATCTTTTTATATATTCCTTCTCTTACATTATCTTCTCTCTTTCTTCATTATCTCTCTCCTTCCTTTTATTCATTCTTCTATAATTATACATGCTCCTTCATCTGTGTCTACACTTCTGTCAACTTTTCATCTGCAGTTTTCTCTTCTTTCATTCCTTCCTCTTCTTTCCGTACCATCATCGTTTCTTCTCACATTCTCTTCCCTTTCCTCTTTTCCGCTAACCTCTCTCTCTCTCTCTCTCTCTCTCTCTCTCGTTACTTTTTTGCCCTCTTCCTTCTCCTCCTCCTCCTCCTCCTCCTCCTCCTCTTCTCTCCATTCTTCTTGTCCACCTTTCTCCTTTGCCTTCCTCTCTCCCGCTTCCCTCACTTGTTCTGGTCTATTTCTTCCCTCTTTTCTCCCTCCCTCTCCCCCCCTCACCTCCACTCTCCCGATCCCCTTGCCCCTCTCCCTCACCCGTCTCCCTCACCTCTTTCTTCTTTCCCTTTTTCCTCCAGTATTCTTCTCCTCTATCCCCTCTTTCATTTCTCACCTCCCCCTCTCTGTTCTCTTCTCCCCTCCTCCCCCTGTTCTCCCTCTCTTCTTTCTCCCCTCTCCTTTCTCTTTCCCCTCACTCCTCCTCTGTTTCCTCTCTCCCTCCCCTCTCGTTTCCGCCCCCACTCTCCTCTTTCACCTTCCTTTTATTCCCTTTTGTTCCTCCTTATTCCATCCTTTTCTCTCTCTCTTCCCCCTCTTCTCCCTCACTCTTCCTCTCCCCTCCCTCCCATTCTTCCTTTCTTCCACTCAACTTCCCTTCTTGTTCGCACTATCACTCTCTTTCCTCCTCTTCTCCACTGTCCTCCTTCCTCCCCTTCCCCACTCTCCTCATCCCTCCCTTCCCCACTCTCCTCGTGTCTCTCCTCCCCCACTCTTCTCCTCTCTCTCCTCCCCCACTCTTCTCTCTCTCCACCCCCACTCCCCTTCTCCCTCCCCTCCCCACTCTTCTCCTCCCTCCCCTCCCCACTCTTCTCCTCCCTCCCCTTCCCACTCTTCTCCTCCCTCCCCTCCCCACTTTCCTCCTCCCTCCTCTCCCCACTTTCCTTCTCCCTCCCCTCTACCTCTTCTCCATCCCTTTCCTTATTCCCTTCCCTCTGCTCTCTTTTCCTTCTCTTCTTTCCTCCCTCTCACTCCGTTTCCCTCCCCTTCCCTCTCTCTCCTTGGTATCTCCATTTTCTGTCTCCCTCTCCCCTCCCTTTAACCATCGACATCTCCCCTTCTTTTCTCACCCCTTCTCTCCCTCTCTTCATTACCCCTCCCATCCTCTCCCGTCTGTATTCTCCCCTACCACCCTTTCCTTTGCCTTTATCTCTTACTCCTTCTCCCTCTCGCATTTTCTCCACATACTTTCTCCCCATATTATCCTTTGCTCCTTCCCTTTACTCTCTCACCCGTTGACCCTCCCTTTTTCTCTCCCTTTCTCTCACTTCGCCTCTCTCCTCCTCCTCCTTCTCCTTCTCTCTCTCCTTCCTATCCACTCTCTCCTCCTTCCTATCCATTACACTCCCTTCCACGCACATCCTTCCCATCTCTCTTCATGCCACTTTCCCTCCTTCCTTCATTTATCTTTCCTCCTCTCCCTTCTTTGTATCTTCTCCTCTCCAGCTATTCCTCCCGTCTCTCGTCTTCCTTCTCCTTCTCTTCCCTCCTCTTCATCTCCTCCTTTTCCTCCCCGTGATTTTTCTCTCTCTTTCCTCCTTCACGTCCTCCCCTCCCTTTCTTTTCACACTTCCCTCATCCCCTTCTCTTCCCCATCTCCCAGTGTTCTTTCACTTATCTCCCTCTTCTCTCCTGTCTCCCTCCCTCACCCTCTATTTCCTCCCTCACTTCCCTTCTCGTCATTTTCCTCTTCTCCGTCAGTCCATCTTCTCTCCTTCCCACACATCCTCCTCCTGCCTTCCCTTCCTCTTCTCTTCCTTTCTTCCTTACTCTGCTCTCCCCTTCCCTTCCCATTTCTTCTCTTCAACTTCTTCTATTCTCCCGCTGTTCATTCATTCTCCTTCCTCTCTCCCTCACCTGTCTCTTCCCTTCATATTCTTTCCTCCCTTCTCCCTTCCCCCTCCACCCTTTACCTCTCTTCAGCTCCCCACTGTAATCCTGAACTCTTCCCTTTCGCCTCATCCACCTCCTTCATATTTTCTTCACCTCGTCATTTTCTTCTCCCCCTCCCCATCAGTTCTGTTCACCGTTATCCCCTAGTCTTCTTCTTCCCTCCCCCTCATTTCCTTCCCCTCCCTCTCTTCCTAATCAGTTTTTCCTCCATCCTCTCTCTGCCTTCTTTCTTTCCCTTCTTTTTATCGTCATCATCCTTTCCTATCTTTCCAGTCTTTTCTCCCTTCCATCTCCCCCGTCCTTCCCGTTTCCCTCTCCCTGTTCCACTTCCCCTCCCTTTCTTTTATCTTCTCCCTCTCCAATTCAGAGCTTTCTTCCTTCTTCGCTTCCTCCTCTTCTTCCTTCTCACATCACTTCCTTCCTTTTCCTCATTCCTTCCTAACGTCTCCACAGTCCTTCCATCCTTTCTTCTCTCCATCTCACTCACCCCTGTCTTTCGTCCCTCTCTCTTTTCCCCATATTTTCCCTACCTTCCCCTCCCGTCCCCTCCCCTCCCTTCCCCTCTCTCCTTTCTGTACCCTCCCCTTCCCTTCCTTCCCCTCCCTCCCCTGTCTCCTTCCCACACATCCCTCACTTCTCACCCTCCCCCTTCCCTCCTCCCCAGTTCACCTCGGCGTATTCCCTCCATTAATCAAACATCTCTTTCTCCCTCCCTCCATCAATCAGTCATTTCTTTACCTTTATTCACTTTGTTCCCTTTACATCACCCTCATCCTCTCTCATCTCCTTTCATCTCCTCTTCCCAGATCTTCCTCCTCCTCCTTTCACATCTCTCCTCTCTTCTTTTCTTCCGTCTCTTCTTTTCTCGTCTCTCCTCTTTTTCCCTCCCTCCAGCAATCAATCATTTTTTTACCTTTATTCTCTTTATTCCCCTTACATCACCTTCTCCCTCTTCCTCTCCTCTCCCCTCCTCTCCTCTCCTCTCCTTTCCGTCTTCTTTCTCCCCTCCTCTCCTCTCCTCTCCTTTCCGTCTTCTTTCTCCCCTCCTCTCCACTCATCTCATCTTCTCCCCTCTCCTCATCGTCTTCCACCTCTCCTCTCCTCACCTCTCCTCTCCTCTCTTCTCCTCTCCTCTCCTCTCTTCTCCTCTCCTCTCCTCTCCTCTCCTCTCTTCTTTCATCCGGTCCTATTTTCTCCACTCAGTTATCTTATTATCCCTTCCCAGTTTTTCATCTATCCGATTCTGCCCTGTTTCCAGTCTTCTCTTCTTTCCTCACTCTTTTCTCTTCTTTCCTCTCTCTCTTTTCTTTCTCCCTCTCCCCGTCAATCAATCACTTCGTAAGCTTCACTCATATTCTTTTTCCCTTACATCACCCACATCCTGTCTCATCATTTCGATCTTCTTTTTATCTCATCTCCTCTTTTTTCCCTGTCTTCTCTTTCCTTCTCTTCTCTGTTTTTAGTTTGTCTTGTCCTCACTTCTTTCCTAATCTTCCTGTAGCCTCTTCTTTTTCTCTCTTCTCATTTTCTCTTCATTTTTCTTCTCCTCATCTCCTGTCTTCTCTTTTTTTCTCCCTCCCATCAGTCGGTCATTTGTTTTGGTGTTCTTCCTACACCAGCCTCTTCCTCTCCCCTCTTCTCCTCTTACTCTTCTCTCCCTCTCTCTTGCCTTGTCCTCTCTTCTCTTTACCTTCTTTTCTTCCTATTTCTAGTTCCCTTCTCTTCATTCTCCTCTCTGCCTATATTAGCTTCTCCTCTCCTCTCTTCTTTTCTCTCCTCTCCTCCACTCTCCTCTCTTCCCTTCATCTTTCGTCTCTTACCTTTCCTCTCTTCTCTCATCTCCTCTGCTCTCCTGTCCTCTCCTCTCCTCTCTTCTTTCCTCTCTTCCCTTCTCTTGCCTCTCCTCTCTTCTCCTCTCCTCTCCTCACCCCTCCTCTCCTCTCCCCTTTCTTTTCCTCCTTCCTCTTTCTTTTGCATCTCTTCTCTCTATTCAATTTTCTCATCTCATCTTGACTGTCATCTTTTCCTCTTTCCTTTTCTCTCTTTCCCTCCCTCCATCAGTCAGCCATTTCTTTGCTCTATTTAATTTGGTCCTCATAAATCATCTTCCTCTCTCCTCCTCTTATTTTCTCTCATTTGTATTCTCTCTCTCTCTCTCTCTCTCTCTCTCTCTCTCTCTCTCTCTCTCTCTCTCTCTCTCCAGATTTCAATATCTCTTCCACTTTCATCATCTTTTCCTTCTTATAATTCATTCTTTCACCTCTTTCTGCCCCGTCACTCATATCCCATTTCCTCTTCTTTCGTTACACCCTTCTTTCTCCTCTTTCGTTCCCATTTTGACACCTCTTCCTTTTTTTTCGTTCCTCTCCCTTCTCCATTCCTTTCTCTCTTTCTCTTCCCCCCAACACACCTTTTTTGCCTCCTCCTCCTCCTCCTCCTCCTCCTCCTCCTCCCTTGTAAATTCCTCTTCGTATTCTCACCCCTTCTTTCTCGTTTCCTTCCAATCTCTTATTTCCCATTCTCATTTTTACTTCTTTCCCTTCCTTTCTCTTTTTTTTTCCCCTTTTCTTATCATTTTCTTCCTTTTCTCGTCCTTTTTCTTCACTCTTCTACCTTTCCACAACTACGTCTCTTCCTCTTCTTCTTTTTCTCTCATTTATTGTATATTTATATTCCCTCAAGTTTCCTTCAGTTATTTTATTCCTTAACGGTATTGCGTCTCTCAATGTTCCTGTACGGCTCACAACTGGAATGCCTGAAGGATAAGGAGAGTTCTTTAGACGTAGCAGCCTTTCCTTTATTTATTTTTATTATTTTTTTACTTGAGAGCATTTTTTTTTTTTTTTTACTAACAATGAGGAGGAGGAGGAAGAAGAGGAGGAAGGGGGAGAAGGAAGAGGTTGAAGAGAATGTGGATGATGATGATGATGATGATGATTCCTTTAAAAATCCCGCAGCAGACTCAGGCACATATTTTTTTTTTTTTTTTCCTGATCCACCTAACGATTATTCGGCTTAGAGTATTAACAGTCATAACACCTCGTTGGGACCGTAGGATCTGTGTGGTCTGTGTATCTGTGTAACTCACACACACACACTCTCTCTCTCTCTCTCTCTCTCTCTCTCTCATTCTTTCTGTTTGCTCTTACCACATTCTTCATCTCCCCTTCTCACAATTCTCATCTCCCCATCTCCTTCACCTCCTCCCCATTCTCCCTTTCCTTTCCTTTGCTCCTTCGCCCCTTGTTTTCCACCTCCTTTTTTTTCGCCTCCTGTATCTCCCCCCTTTCCTTTTTTTCACCCTTCCCTTTTTTTCAGTTCCTTCTTTTTCACAACCTTCCTTTTCATATAGTTTTTTCACCTTAACTTGGCTCAGATTATCGCCATTTTACTCGTGTAGCTTAGTGGCAAAATGTGACGACTACTGCTGTACATCCTTTCCATAGCACTTCTTCGTGACTAGCATCGTATTCTTGTGTTGATTTACTGCGTAGCATTGAAGGTGGAGAGATAGCAATTTTAGGTCAGGTTAAAGAAGACTTTAGTTCTCTCACCATTGCTCATTGCTCATCCCTTTCCCTTCTCCCTCTCCCTCTCCCTCCCCCTTCCTTCCCTCTCCCTCTCCCTTCCTTCTTCACGCAGGCATCCCACCCCCTTCTTCAATCTTCTCCCCCCCTCCTCCCATCTTGTCATTACTCTGCCTCATCTCCTTTTCCCTTTCTTCTTCCCCTTCCCTGTCCCCTGCATCTCCTCCTTAGCTCTCACTTCCCTCCCCATCTCCCTCTCCCCTTCCCTTACTCTCACCCTTCCCTCATCCTTCCCTCATCTCTCCTTAGTTATTATTTTTTTTTGTCTTCTTTTCCTTTCCTTCCCTAACACTTCCCTTTTCCTTCTCCTCACCTTTCTCACGCTTCCAATTCCCTCCCCCTTCTTACCCTTCTCTCCTCCATCACCGCCATCTCCCACCCTTTCCTGCCTTCCCCCACCCGTTCCCTCTCCCCCTCCCCCTCCCCATCTCTCCATCACACCCTCCCCTCCATTCCGTCCTTTCACTGCCTCACCCCTTCCCTCACCCTCACCTCTTTCCGTCTCCCTCTTTCATCACCTTCCTTCCCTCCTTCACACCTTTTCCTCTCCAACCCCACCCTTTCCCTCCCTTCTCAACTATCCCTTTCTCTCTCTCACCCCCCTTCACCCCGTTATACCTCTTTGCATCACCTCTTCTTCCTTACATCTTCCCTATTCCTCCTCTCCCCTCTCCTTCACCCATTTCATCACAGACACACCTCTGTCCTCTCCACTTCCTCTTGCAATTACTACCCCCCCTTCTCTCTTCTTCCCTCTGCTACCCCCTCCATCTCGTTCTCTCACAGTTTCCTCTCTAGGCTTCCCCTCATCATCACCACCTTTCCCTTCCCCCCTCTCCCCCACCCCCTTTCCCCTCCGTCACCCCCTCCTTCGTGAGTTATGGCGTAAGATTCCCCAGTTATAATTCAAGACAACAGCGTTTGTCTCGCATAAGAAATGTCGCATCTCAGGGAGGGGGAGATGAGGGAGAGGTGCAGGGGGGAAAGGGGGGAGAGGAGGAGGAGGAGCAGGAAGGAAAGACGAGGAGAGGACAGGAAGAGGAGGAGGAGGAGGAAAGACGAGGAGAGGACAGGAAGAGGAGAAGGAGGAGCAGGAAGAAAGACGAGGAGAGGACAGGAAGAGGAAGAGGAGAGAAAGACGAGGAGAGGACAGGAAGAGGAGAAGGAGGAGGAGGAGGAAAGAAAGACGAGGAGAGGAGAGGAGGAGGAGGAAGGAGGAGAAGGGGGTGGGGAAGATGAAGGAGGAAAGAAAGACAAGGAGAGAGATGGGGATGGACGTGGAGGAGCAGTGACTTAAGTGAGTGAGAAAATGCTTTTAAAAAATAGTAGAGTGAGAGGAAAAAAGTTGCGTTACGTATGGAGGAAGGGGGGAACAGAAGAGACGAATGGATGGAGGGACTGGAGGAGGGAGAGGAAATGATGGGAAGAAACAGTAGGGGCGAGGAGGGGAGAGAGGGTGAGGGGGAAGTGTGGGGAGGAGTGTGTATGTCTGTGAGAGGGAGTTTGGGGTTGCTAGAAGGAAGATGAGAGGAAAGTGAAAGACGGAGAGAGGGCCGTGGGAGGAGAAGGCAAGGGAAGAAGAGTAGCAGGAGGAGGAGGAGGGACGGGAGGGAGGGGAATATGGAGAGAGGAGGAGGAGAAGGGGAGGGTGTGTGGCGTGAGGAGAGGGGAGGGGAAATGAAGGACGGAGGAAGGGGAAGGAGTAATGAGGGAAGAGGAAAATATTTGGAGAGCATTGGGAAGAGGAATGAAAAGAGGGAGGAATGGAGGGAAGATAAGTGTAGGAGGGAAGGAAGGAAAATAAAAGAAAGGAGGTTAGGACTGAATGTAGGTAGAGAAGGGACGTGGAAAGAGAGAGAGAGAGAGAGAGAGAGAGAAGAAGAAGAAGAAGAAGAAGAAGAAGATATAGGAAAAAGCACGAATAAGGGGAATAACAGTAAGGCAGAGAAAGAATGGAATATGGAGAGAGAGGAGAAAAGAGAATTGAGGAGAGAACAAGAGTTGAAGGGATGAGAAGAAAGGAGAGAGTCGACAAGAAG
>NC_136979.1:34984965-34997465 GCF_032717465.1 Coenobita brevimanus
TGTGTGTTGTTCCAAAAAGTAAGATATATATTGAATTATTTTTAAGTTCTTCTAGTCACCTTTAACCGTTCACCTATGTCAGTAGCAGAAAAAGACATTACTACGGCTCAGCATCTTTTCCATAGCACTTCTTCATGATTAGCATCATATTACAGCATCCACTTATTGTTACAGCTCAGTATTCAAGATGTAGGGATGGAATATTTAGGCCAGCTTATAGTAAAAGGGGTATAGCAAAGGTCTCCCCAAACCTATATAAAATCGTCTGGTAGTAGCAAGAGTTGTCCTTTTGATGTGTAGGGTGTGATACAGTGTTTCACCACTACAAGATTCACCTGTGTATGTATATTGAAGTATCTGTGTATCGCCAGACGCCTTATTTCAGGGTACGAGAGAGAGAGAGAGAGAGAGCAGAAGACGAGGAGCGAGGGATGGAATAAAAATGGGGTATTGCAAGGAGAGGGGAAGGGAGGAAATTGAAAGCAGTGAGGAAGAGGAGAGAGGAGAGAAGAGGCAGGAATGGAGGAGAGGAAAATGAAGACAGTGGAGAATGGAAGAGATAAGAAAAGGGAGAGGAAGGGATGTGATAAGAAAAAGGAGAGGAAGGGATGGAATAATAAAGAGGAAGAAAAGGAAGGGGAGTATTGTGGATTAGAAGAGGAGACGGAGAGGAAGAGAGGGAGGAAAGGGGAAAAAAAGAGGAGGAAAAGAGGGAGGAATTAGGAGAAAAAGGAGGAAAAGAGGAATGAAGAGGGAAAGGCAGGAAGGTAGGGAAAAAAGATGAGCAGAGGGGGAGAAGAAAGCAGAGGAAGAAGGAGAGAAATAGAGAGGAAGATTTGGGAAGGTATGGAGAAGGAGAAAAGAAGAGGGAGGAATACAAAACAGAAATGATTAATGAGATTCTTGTCAAACACCTGCACAACGAAGGGTAGAAAGAATACACTGAAATAGAGACGTCATTTTTTTTTTTTTTTTTTTTTTTTTTATTCCTGGTGATTTGGGGGAGCGCGGTAGCTCGGTGGTAGGGTGTCGGGCTCGTAATCGTTAGGTTGCGAGTTCGCGCCCCGCCCGGTGGCTGCCGTGCTGCGAGGGGTAGCGCTCTCCTGTAACCCTAGCAGGGCTATATGATCTGATGAGGTCTAGCTCGGGGATTAATCCCTTGATCCTGGTGATTTTATTCAGGTTAGGATTTTTCATGCTGGTGGGATTGGATACAGCCTTCACTAACCCCTTCAAGACGGGTGCTCTCGTAAGCTGAATAAAATCGTCTGGTAGCAGGAACAGTACACTAAAATGTCACTGGATTTAATAGGATAAGATGAAGAAAATCGTCTGGGGTAACAAGACTATAGCAAAAGACGTCACGGCAGTTAAGGGATGAGATATACCCGTAAAATATTAGTGTACGTGGCCAGGTAATCATTCAGTGTCAAAACTAGGGCCGTTAATAGCGTCAAAGGTAATTACTCCCATTAATTCCAGCCCATGGTTCAAAATAGTGCTTGCCTCCTTCGCGGGTTGTGGTGGTGGTAGTAGTGATGGTGGTGGTGGTGGTAGTGATGGTGATGGTGGTGTTGTGGCGTAGGTGGTGTGGTGATTGTGTGGTGATTGATGTCGTGGTGATGGTGGTAGTAGTTGTGGTGAAGGTTAATGTTTAGTGGTGGTGATGCTTCTGTGGTCATTCCTTGCTGGTCGCGGTGGTAGATAGGGGTGATGTAACTTTGATAAGAATCTCTCTCTCTCTCTCTCTCTCTCTCTCTCTCTCTCTCTTTCTCTCTCTCTTTCTCTCTCTCTCTCTCTCTCTCTCTCTCTCTCTCTCTATATATATATATATATATATATATATATTCGTGTGTTTGTGTGTGTGAGTGCGTCCGTGCGCATGCGTGCCTGCGTGAGCATGATTGCAAGGTAAGCAGATATAAAGTTCAGATTTATGATCACAAACTTCACCGATAAAGTGCAAGATATCATATCAAACCTCTGTGCGACCTTGTTGAAAAGCACACCACATGGGCGAATATCCCTCCGTTCTGGGATGCACAGCTGATTAGGAATGGCAGTAACTTCACACAGGTCAGGGATTGGTTACAAATTTAACGTCTACACACCAATGACGTA
This sequence comes from Coenobita brevimanus, assembly GCF_032717465.1. NCBI lineage: Eukaryota > Metazoa > Arthropoda > Malacostraca > Decapoda > Coenobitidae > Coenobita > Coenobita brevimanus. The sequence continues at coordinate 34,987,087 of NC_136979.1, forward strand.
TTCTATTTTGATATCGCCATTACCATATGTTTGTATTTGTATGTAGCCTTCATTAACCCCCTTCCTGCTATAGGTCTGCCCTGAGTGCTAAGTGGATAAAATCGTCCGGTGGTAGCAAAAGTAGAATAAGAAAACATGTCACCGGAAAGGCAGGGTTTATTTTATTTCTTGCAGTCCAAACTCCAGGGGCACAAGAGGCTTCGCAACACTTATTCCTTGGCGACTTATTTAGCCTACTGCATCTTGATATTCTCTCGTGTGTTATTTATACTGTGACTCAGGGCTTCTGTATGAAATTGTAGGCTTCGTAGCGCATCCTTCTCGGCGACGTATTGAGCCAACTACATCCTAATTGTCTCTCTTATTAATATCGTTTCAATTTCACCAGTCTCTTGCAGTAACATGCAGGGGAATATTTAAGGTAAAAATGAGTCGCTGAGGGAAAAGTGCAACGAAATCTCTCCCGTCACTTAGAATAAGTCCCTTTGTTGCATCTGGTTAACTTTATGGCTGAGGTGGTATTCAGAGCCGAGTAAAATCGTCTGGCGTGGACTGCAATAAAAGAGTTGTGGGAAAGCGTTGAATGAGAGAGTTTTTAGACATTATGCCACAGTATGTAGGGAATTGAGGAGGAGGAGGACGACGACGACGACGACGATGACAAGGACGAGGAGGAAGAGGAGGAGTGCCTGGAAAACGGTGGGGGGAAGGGACAGGGAAGAAAGAAGAGGGAAGAGAGGAGATGAGAAGGAGACGATGAAAAATAGTGGAGTGGAGGGAAAGGGAGGGGAGTATAGGAGGTAGAGAGGAGATAGGAGGAGTGAAAATAAATGGAGAAGAGTAGAGATGTGAAGATGAAGGGAGGAATAGAGAGGTGTGGGAAGTGAAGATTAATGGAGGAGAGGAGAAGAGAGAAGGAGACATAAGAATAAGTGGCAGATGTTTAAAATAAGGAGAAAAGAGGGAAACTTTGGGAAGGGAAGACGAAAGAGGTAGGGAGTTATGGTAAATGTTGGAGAGAAGAGAAGCGAGGACAAAAGGAGAATGGATGAGTGGAGAAGGAAATTGTAAGCAAGAGAGGAGTGGAGGACGGGAGGGAAAGAAAGAGGAAGGGAGGGAGAGAAAGGGAGGAGTTGAGGGTAGAGTGACCAGAGAATGGAGATAAACGGAAGAGAGAAGTGATGATGATGGTGATGAGAATGAGAAGGAGATAGGGAAGGCAGAGTGGAGGTATATGAAGGAGAGGAGAGGAAAGAAGACAGGAGGAGGAATTGGAGGAGTGGAGGAGGAGAGAGGGGGAAGGGGAGGCCCAAAGGGAGACTAGTGTTCGAGGTGGTAGGGGCAAATTGGGGTCAGAGGGAGGAGGAGGAGGGGGTATGTGAGGTTGAGGAGGAGGAGGGGGAAAAGGATGAGGGAGGGAATGAGGGTGGGGGGTTGGGGGGGAAGGATCATCGGTTGAGGGTAAGGGAAGACGGGATCACATGTCCTATTCATAATTTTTCTTAAGCTTAAGGTATGCATAAAATTACTTGTTTTTACCTTCATCTTCACTCTGACACCTGCAAACAGATAACAGTTAAAGTACATTAAATATTAGGATGAAAAAATGCGAAAAACTAAGTGATTCCTGAAAATTCTGAACTTTTGTGGAATTTTGCTTATAGTAGAAATTGGCTAGCTAAGAATTTTTATGAATGTAGTCCCTGGTTTCTTGGGATTGTGGAAGGGATGAGGGAGGAGGGGGAGGGAGAGGGGGAGAGGAGGAGGAAAGGGGGAGAGGAGTGGGAAGGAGAGGGGGAGGGAACTTGGAGAGGAGAAAGGGGAGAGGAAGAGGTAAGTGAGGAGGAGTGGATGGAAACTGGGAGGGGAGGAGATGAGAAATTCGGGAAGAAAAGAGAAAAGAGAGAGATGGAAGAGGAGAGGGAAGAGAAGCATAGGGAAGAAAGACTGAAATATGGGAAGGAGAGAGGAAGCAAATGGAGGGGACGGAGGGAGTGAGAAAAGGAAGAGACTTAGGAAGGGGTGAGATGGAAAGGGAAGAAGGGAGAGAGAGGGAGGCGAGTGGAGAGGCAAAAGGGGACGGAGAGAGAGAAGCATGAGATTCAAGGAGAAAGAGAGAGAGAGAGAGAGAGAGAGAGATGTGAAGGTTTAGGGGAAGGCTGGAGACATGGAGGGAGAAAGGGAGGAGGGAAGGGCGGGGTGAAGAGAAGAAGAGTGATTAAGGGGAGGATAGGAGACACGATAAGCAAGTTTGGGCACTGAGGGAGGCTTGTTTTTTGGCACTCTCTCTCTCTCTCTCTCTCTCTCTCTCTCTCGTTGCATAATTTCTCTTGCGCCATGTCAGATCATAATTTAAGTTTTCAAATGGTTAAATAAGATCACAGAGGTAGAGAAAACAATGGAGAAAATGTGATAACAAAGAAATAGAAAATAATTGAGAAATAGAAGATAATGAGGTGGTCAGAGGGTAACAAAGAAACATGTTAGTAGGAGAACGAAAAATACTGAAACAGAGTATAATGAATCAGCAGAGAGAGAGAGAGAAAGAGGTGAGTCAAGGAAATAAGTTGAAATAAATGGAGAGTGGCATTCTGAAGAACAAAATAAAAATTACTGAAATGGAAGCGAAAAATTTTGACACCATGTTGGAAGGGGCAAAAAAAAAAAAAAAGATAAATAGAAAAGAAAAGAAAAAAAATCATTTATATTCCGAAAGAAAGAAATATGCAAAGGGAAGAAACGAAAAAAAAAAAAAAAGAGAAATAAAGAAAGGTGAAGGAACGTATAAGATGCGAGTTGGAAGAGAGAGAGAGAGAGAGAGAGAGCAGTGGGGATGGAACCTTTTAGAACGATACTCTAATATTTTCTCTGCTTTCCCCAGACGATTTTATTCAGCTTCGGAGAGGCTATACGAACTGGAGGATTTAAATATATCCTTCAGTAATCATATAATTAAGAAGATAAGGGCATATCAGAGAAGATTTGAGGAAGTGAGGGAAGGTGAAAATTGGGGGAAAAGAAATGGGAGCAGTGGGTAACGTGAGGAGGAGGAGGAAGAGGAGGAGGAGAAGAAGAAGAAGAAGAAGAAGAAAAAGAAGAAGAAAAAGAAGAAGAAGAAGAAAAAGAAGAAGAAAAAGAAGAAGAAGAAGAAAAAGAAGAAGAAGAAGACCAACAACAAGAAAAAAGAAGAAAAGGAAAACGAAGAAAAAAGAGGGAAGATAACAGAGAGGGGGGAAAGTGATGACAGAAAAGCAAGGGAAAAAATGACAAAAAACGTGGAACAGAAATGGAAGGAAAACTGAAAAAGGAAAATGAGTAGAAACAAGTGAAGGAGGAAGCAAAAGAAAGAAGGATAAATACATATAAAGATGGACAAAGTGGGAAAAAAAAGTTATAGATAAGGAAAAGGGAAAGAAAATAAGTGAACTAGGAGGAGCAAGAAAGAAAGAGGCAGACTTGGAGAAGACAGGTAAAGAGGAAGGGAAACCTGGTTGAGAAAATGACAGGTAAATGAGAGGGAGACAAATTAAGAGGGAAAAAGACATAAAGGAAAATATAAGAAGAGGAGACGAAAAAAACGAAGGGCGATTCACGAGAAAAAAGGAAGAAACAAAGACGGATGAATAGGCAAAATGGAAGATATAAGAGGAAAGAATAATAAGAGGGAGCAAGATGGAGGTAAGAATGTTTCCTCCTCTTGATTGTGTCACGTCTTCTTGCTTGATGCCTCCCAGATAACCTGCATATGAGTGTCTTAAGATTTGCTCTCTCTCTCTCTCTCTCTCTCTCTCTCATTTTTCTTATCCCCCGCTCGCACTAGATTCTGTCTTTCTTGCTTGTCATATTTTCGTCGCTTCTTCGTTTTTCTATTTTCTAAAAATTTTGTTTCCATCCTACTTTTCTTCTTCATTTGTTCTCATTTAAAGTTTTTTTTTTTCCTGTTCCCCTTTCTTTATTTTTGTTTGCTTTGCTTGTATTTCCCCCTTCCGCATTACTTCCCTCACATTTTTTCCTTTTTCTTGTTGTCTTTTTTTTTTTGTTTGTTTGTTTCTTTGGTGCCTTGTCCTTCTCCACTCTTTCCACCCAGGACGCATGGTATATAAGAACCCCGAATGCTTACTTTCTTGTGGTTCTTGTTTTGTTTTCGTTTTCTTTCGTTTTTCTTCTCCCACATTCCCTCCCTCTCTTCGTTTTGTTGCTTCTTATTCTCTCTCTTTTGTCTCTTTCCTTCTTACTCCTACCTCTTTCTTCAGCATTCTTTTGCCTTACCTTTTCTCAATCTTACTTCTTATTTGCTTCTTCCTCATGCTCATTATTGTCTTTTTTTGCCCCTTGAAATTTCGTTTTTCTCTTTTTCATCGCTTCCTTACTCTCTTTCCTTTTTCTCCTTTTTTTACTCCTCCCTTTTTTTTTCTGCTTCCTCACTCTCTTCCCTCCTTTTTCTGTTTCCTCACTCTCTTTTCCTTTTTTTTTTTTTCCTCGTCCTCTTTTCCCTTTTTTTGTTGCATGCTCAGTCTTCCTCACCTTTTTTCTCTGCCATCTCTCCTTATTCTCATTGTCAGGTTTCTCAGTCTTTTTTTCTCCGCTCTTACCACTTCCACGTTTCTCGTCCACCCATTTTTCTCCGAGACGCATGCCAAATGAGAGTATCGGGCGCTTACTTTCCCGCTGTTATTATTCTCGGAGAAGACTTTAAATGAGACCTCCAAACCCACTGTACTTCCTTACTTAAACCGACCAATTTTACTTATATTTACTTATATTTATCTTCTGCGATGTATGTATTCTATTTCAGTTACCGTCGAGCAGTTTTTATTCCGCCTGGGGGAGACTACAGTGTTTTTATGGGGTTAAGAAGAGTCCCCATTAACCCATCTATTATTATCAGTTTCCCCATTCCCCATTAACCCATCCGTATATATTTCCCCATTAACCCATCCATTATCAGATGTTTCCCTATTCCCCATTAACTCAGCCATTATCATATATTTCCCCAGTGCCCATTAACCCATCCATTATCATATATTTCCCTCTGAAGCTGGATATTGTCGTCTGGTTGACAGGACGAATGTACTGTAGAAGGAGCCATCGCCTACATTCAATACCACCCTCCTAAAAAGATCTGTCTTCAAAGGGTGTACTCCCCCCATCATCCCTTTCTACCCACCACCATGCCAGTCAGTCCTGCCCATTCCTTTCTGCCGTACATATTTTCCCCATTCTCTTTCTTCCTTCTTTCAAAATTATCCTTACCTCCTGTTTATTTTCTTTTTTTCTTTTTTCCCTTCATATCTGTAACCCCTTCAGTAAGATGGAGTTATTTTTTTATTTTCTTTGCTATCACCAGACGATTTTATTCAGCTTTGGGGAGGCTTTGCGAGCTGTTGGAGTTTGATTTAGCGTTTATTAATCCCTACATTATTGGAGGCCTTTATTTCAGTTCAGTAAAATCCTTGAGTGGTAGCAAGAATAAATAAAGAAGCAAATAAATAAATAATGAGGCATCGGAAGGAAGGGGTTAACTTATCTTGCTCTCCTCAGGCATATCAGTATCTCAGCGTGCGCTCCTGGGTTGCTCTCTCTCTCTCTCTCTCTCTCTCTCTCTCTCTCTCTCTCTCTCTCTCTCTCTCTTATTTACTATATTGTTTTCCTTTTACTTCCCTCATCTTTCCTCTTTGTTTTTGTTATTACAGTGTTTCCTATCTTGAAATAACGTTCCTACTCCTGCTCATCATCATCATCATCATCATCATCATCATCATCATCATCATCATCATCCCCGCCTCCTCCTCCTCCTCCTCCTCCTCCTCCTCCTCCTCCTCACCTGTCTCATATTTCCATCATACTTTTCTTTCCCCCTCTTTATTTTTGCGTCCCTTCTCATTCTTTCTTTCCCTCTTTCATATTTTTTCATGATTTTTTTCTGGATATTTTAGGATTTGCTCTCTCTCTCTCTCTCTCTCTCTCTCTGCATTTACCTTCCTCTGTGTATCCACCTACAGACCTACCTTCTCACTTACCTACCTACCTCTTACCTTACGTTTCTCTTCCTTTCCCTCACCCACCTTCCCTAGTTCTTCCCTCCATTTTTTCTTTCTCTCCCTTTCCCAACATCGTTCCTAGCGTACCCTCCCTATCCCCCACCCAACCTACCTACCTACCTACCTACCTACCTACCCATCCTTTCTTTTCTTCCCTTTCCTCTTCCTTCTCTCCCAGCCCAACCCCCCGCCGTTAAAGGTCAGACCCCTTGTTTCCTCCCTTATGGCTACACAAACAATAACAAATATATTTTCCACCATAAACACACCTCCCTCTCTCCTTCTCCCCCTCCTCTCTCCTTCTCCCCTCTTCCCTCTCCCCCACCCCAAACTCTCTCCTTCCACCCTCGGCCTTGCTCTCTCCCGTCCCCTTTCCTTCACTCTTCCCTCCTCCCCGTTCTCTCTCTCTCTCTCTCTCTCTCTCTCTCTCTCTCTCTCTGTGTTTACCTATCTATCTGTCATTCTATCTACCTATTTGTCTATCTATCTGTCCATCTCCCTATATTCTGTATCTACCTGTCTATCTGTTTATCTATTCTTCCATTTCCGTTTGTCTTCCATATTCTCTCCCTCCCTCTCCTTCCTCCTCCCCCTCCCCCTACCTCTCCCTCCCTCCCCCTCCCCCCATCCACCCTCCCATTATTTACGTCATTCTTCCTGCCCATACTTCCCTAACCTCAATCTCCCCCCTCCCCTCCCCTCCCCTCGCCTCCCCACTACATAGCATTGCCCTCTTCCTTTCTCTCCCTTTATATCCATTCCCTTCCATTTCCTTCCTTTCTTTCCCCTTCCCTTCCACTATCTTCCATTCCTTCCCATCCATTTCATTCCTTGTCCTTCCCTTCCCATCTATTCCTTTCCTTTTCCCTTCGCTCCTCTTCCCTTCCCTTCCCTTCCCTTCCCTTCCCTTCCCTTCCCTTCCCTCACTTTTATGTCTCTCCCCCAATCCTCTTCACTTCTTCCCTCCTTTCGGCCATTTGTTTCAACTTTTCCTTTCATTCACATTTATTCTCCGTATCTTCATCCATTCTTATCAGATGTCCCCCTTCTGCCATCTCTCTCTCTCTCTCTCTCTCTCTCTCTCTCTCTCCTGTTTACCTCCCCGCCCCTTTTCCTAATAACATTCCCACATACACACTCCCTGTCTAATCTTCTCTCCCATTTCGGCTGTCTCTCCATCCATTCCGCCTGTCATATACGATGTACAGGGAGGGAGGGAGGGAGGGAGGAAAGGGAGGAGAAAGGGGAGAGGGAAGAGGCTGGAGGGATAGGAACGGGAAATAGGGATACAGAGAGAGAGGAAGGGAGGGATGATAGGAGAGAAACAGAGGTTGTGTGAGTGTGAGAGAGAGAGAGAGAGAGAGAGAGAGAGAGAGAGAGAGGAGGAAGGGAGGGAGGGAGGGAAGGATAGGAAGAGAGAGACAATGAGGCTGATGGGACGGACGGAGGGAGTGAAGGAAAGGGAAGAGAAAGAAGGGAGAGCGGAAGGAAGAGAAGAAGAGAGGATGGAAGGAGGGAGAGACTAAGGTTGATGGGTCAGAAAAAGAAAGAAAGAGGCGGAGAGGAATAGGAAAGAGAACAAAGAAGGGAAGAAAGAGGAGGGAAGGTCGAAAAAGGGAGTGAGTCAGAATAGATAGGGCAAAGAGGATGGCGGTGGGGAGGGAGAAAAGGAAGAAGGAGAAGGAGAGAGAGAGAGAGAGAATTGGTTAAAAGGGGAGGGAAGAGGAAGGAAAAGAACTGGCTGGAAAGGAAAAGGGGAGCGAAGAAGGAGGAAACTTATTGGAGAGGACAGGGAATATCAAGTGGAGGGTAGAAACAGAGAGAGAGAGAGAGAGAGAGAGAGAGAAGAATGATGGTAAGGGGGAAACGGGAGAGTGGGTTTGAAAATAGATGACTCAGAGACGAGGGAAGGAAGGGAGGGAAGGAAGGAAGGAAGGAAAGAGAGAAAGAGTGAATGTAAAAGGAAGGAGGAAGGAAGGAGAAAGGGAGGGGAAAGTAGGAGAATGGAGGGAGCGTTATTGTGGTCTGAAGAGCGGAGAGTGAGTGAGGATGAGTAAGAGGAACGAAGGAAAGAACAAGAAATGAAGGAGGTAGAGTAGGAAGAGGGAGGAAAGAAGGAAGTGAGGAAGAGATGGAAAATGAGAGTGGGAGAAAAGCGAGATGAAGATGAAAAGCAAGATTGAGGTGGGGAGAGAAAGTGGGAAGGAAGAGGGAATGAGAAAACATAGATTCATGGAGAGATGGAGTGATAGGTAGGTAGGTAGGTAGAGAGAGAGAGAGGGGGGGGGAAAGAGCCAAAAATGGGTGTACAAAATGCAAAACACAGAAGAGTGAGTTATATCATAAAAGTTTGCATAAATGAATAACAAAGAGAATTATAGATGAAGTAAATAAATTGATGAATGAAACCACTGTCCATCCCTCTCTGACTCGATTTTTCAGTAAGAGTATATTCACCCAATCTGTCTGTCTGTCTATCTATCTGTCTATCTCTGTTTATCTATATCCAGTGTTATCTATTTGTACGAATCTCCTTCGATCTTTATGTCAGCCTCTATCAATCTGTGTTTCTGTTTATCTGTCCATCTATCATTATGTCTGTTTTTTGTCCGTCTCTATGTATATATATATCTATGTATGTATGTACGTATATATGTATGTATGAGTCAGTCTACCCATCTGTATCTATCCATCTATATCTATTACCTCCAGCTCCTCTCTCACCACCCAGCCCCCACTCCCTCCCGGCAATCCAAGCTGCCCTCCTCCATGTACCCTGCCTCTTCACCCCTTCTATCCCTTCCTCGGTCTTCCCCTCCTTCTTCCGTCAACACTACACTCACTTGGTTCTTTGCTAATGTATTTCTCTCTCTCTCTCTCTCTCTCTCTCTCTCTCTCTCTCTCTCTCTCTCTCTCTCACTTTATCCTTCCATCTCAGTGTTGATTAGTCAGTCAGTTGAAAAGTTAACAGTAAAGATAATGAGAGAGAAAGAGAGAGAGTGACTGAACAAGTGAGGAAGTGAGCGAATAAGAGACAGTAAATAAGTGGGAGTGAGTGTGAGAGTGATATAATGAGTGAGGGCAAAGGTCAGTAAGCGAGTGAGTGAAAGAGAGTAAGAAAGTGAGTGAGTGAAAATGAGGGGAAAATAAGTGGGTGAGCAAAACTGAATTAGTAAATGGAGTAAGAGAGTGAAAGTGAGTGGCGTGAATGAGTGAAGGAGACAGTAAGTGAGTGAGTGAAAGTTAGTTAGTGGAGTGAGTTCGTGATGAGTGAGGCATTGAATCAGTAAATTAATTAGTCACTTTAATAACTGAGAGTGAGTGAAAGCGTAAGAGCAAATGTGAGTGAATGGTTGACGCATTGAGTGAAAGTGGTGGAATAAATGAGTGAGTGGGAGTAAATGAGTAGGAGTTAGACAGCAGGTCAGAGAGTGAGTGGGTGATTGTGGAAAGGGGAGAGAGAGAGAGAGAGAGAGAGAGAGAGAATGAATTATTTACCGAGTGAGTGGGCGAGTGAGTGAGTTTTGTAAGTAGTGAGCGAGCAAGTAACTAAGAAAGTGAGGCAATGAGAGAGTAAGACAGCGAGTAAGTTAGGTATTGAGTGAGTGAGGAAGTGAGTAAGTGAGAGTACCAGTGAGTAAGTGGAGTGAGTGAGTGAGTGAGAGAGTGAGCGAGGCGGGAGGCGCACAATATCACAAACAAAGGAGAGTGTCAGAGCCTCTTCACTCCCGTCATCTGTTTCCCTCTCTGCCTCTCACCCACACGCTCTCTCTCTCTCTCTCTCTCTCTCTCTCTCTCTCTCTCTCTCACACACACACACACACACACACACACACACACACACACACACACACACACACACACACACACACACACACACACACACACACACACACACACACACACACCACCGCTACCACTACCATACAGAGTGGGAGAATAGGAGAATGAGAGAGAGAGAGAGAGAGAGAGAGAGGATGCAGGGAATGACAGAGCGAGGATGGAAGAAGTTAAAGAAAGAAATGTGAGAAAAACTAGAATAAGAATGTTAAAAGTTTGGAAGGGAACGAGGGAGAAAATAAGAGAAAGTGATATTTTGAATGAGAGAGAGAGAGTTATTTCACACTACTTTCTCATCCTTCTCATTCAGTGTTCTCACTTTCACTCTTCTTTTTCAGTCTCACATATCACCTACGTAAGCTCTCTCTCTCTCTCTCTCTCTCTCTCTCTCTGTATATATATATATATAATATATATATATCAGAGAGAGAGAGAGAGAGAGAGAGAGCTATCTATCAATTTCTACCTGTGTACCTGTCTGTCTATCTGTCTTTCTAT
>NC_136979.1:34999965-35057465 GCF_032717465.1 Coenobita brevimanus
GTCACTGCCCGGCCCCAGGGAGACAGGTGGTGGTTAGGCCAATTAGGGAGGGCCGGCCAGGTGTATGGCAGGTGTGGAGGACAGAGGTGGGGAGTAATTCATGCTAGCATACGTACTTAGGTTCAGGAAGATTCTAGCGACACTCTTCCATTAACAGTCGGTATGATTCTCTCTCTCTCTCTCTCTCTCTCTCTCTCTCTCTCTCTCTCTCTCTCAGGATTAAAATAAATGAATGGGAAACAGACAGAAAAAAGTATGACGCCATAAACGATAAACAAATTAATGTTTGGCTAATTTCACTGAGTATTCGGATGATTCGTTCTCCTCCTGTTCGTTCACCTTAACCTGGCTGAGATTTTCGTCCTTTTGTTCCTTTTATCATGTGGCTCAGTGGCAGAGAAACGCACTGCTACAACTCTACACTCTTCTATAGCACTTCTTCATGACTAGTATCGTATTCTAACAATAATTTGTTGTTATAACCCAGCGTTCAAGATCCAGAGATGTTAATTTTAGGCCAAGTCAAAGAAAAAAGAGTATGGCAAAAATCTGCTTTAAAAAATTAAAATCATACTGAAAAGGGTTAAGGCAATTAATGTATAATCTTGTTAATATGGAACGTCTTAGCTAAATGAAATTGTCTTGGGATGGAGTACTTAAAATTAGTAAAGATAATCGTACTAAAGGGACTAACAATGCATAAAAAAAGATCATAAGCCTTCAATATCACTGCTTGTTTAGTGGTTATAAGGAACAAGAAGCTTACTTTTGCCGACCCAAATGTAATATAAATCTTCTGTCTCCTTCGTTATTATAAAGAACAGGATCTGACTTTAAATTCTATCCACATTAATCCTTCATCACCTTTGTTACCAAAAAGAAAATGAACTTTGTATTTTTGCTCACATAACAGTAACAATGATCCCCCGTTTTCTTTTTTACCATACAGAAAATGAACTTTCTATTTTCGCTCACCTGACAGTAACGTAAATCCTCTGTTTTCTTCGTAACAGATTTCAGGAAGGACACGTACATCACAGACACTAACTTCTCACTAGTCTTGCCCGTTGCCCCGCTGAATCAGTAAGTACCTGGCATTTATGTGTGGTTTTCTGTTTTTTCCCAGGTTACAGAAGGGAAGGAACTCGACTGACTGGGGATGTGAAATTTGATCTAAATTATACACATGCTATTTTTTTTATTATTATTATTATAGGAGGAGCTTATTTATTTATTTATTTATTTATTTGCATATTTATTTTTGTTCTGAATCTAAGACTGGGGTTGAGAAGATCAGAAATGCTTGTGTTTAACCCCATCAGCCCGAGGACTTCTTTTTCGTTTCATTTTATTATACAGCTTTATTATTCAGCGTTTTAAAACATTCGTAGTAATGAATTAGTAAAGGAAGGCCATTTGTAACCCCTTCAGTTTGTAAGGTCATTGTAGACGAATAAAATCACATAAAAATAACAAGAATTATAAATACAAAGACGTCGTTGTAGTCATGAGGCAAAAAATATAGTTTGAATATCTGTTAGTACAAGCCAGCATTATGTATATCATCAGCTAACTCTGTCCCAAGTTACGGAAAGTGTCACAAACCACTGAAATTGGTAAGTAGATTCTGTCAGTACTGCGCCGTCGTAGTGTGTGGGTTGAATATTAAAAAAAAAAGAAGTACTTCCCCGATACACTGAGATTCTACGCAGCCATATTATAGTTGATATTAACAGTTACCAGCTCAGTACTTAGTTATGTGTCTGCTTCCCAACACATACCCACAGGCAGGCAGTGGACGTGTGGAAGGTGCTGGTATACAGTGTTCCAGTATTCCAGTAAACTCTCGTACCAGGTATACTAATCCAGGAGGCTGTAATCGTTCTGCTGAGATATGCTCTAGTTCTTTCACCTTAACTTGGGCCAAATTTTCCTCTTTCCCGTTTTTTTTCCGTCGCTCATTGGAGTTAAGTAATACTACGGTTTTAAATCCCCTTTATGGATGTTGCTCGTTACTAGCGTTATATTTTAATGTTAATCTGTTACGACTCGGCAGTTAAAATTGAGAGTTGGCAATTTTAGGCCAGGTTAAAGTAAAAAGATTATACCATTCAACACATACCCACAGATAGGTCGTGAAATAATGGAAGATGGGAGGATAAGATGTTTCAGCTCTCTAACACCTCTTTCTCAGCGATTTATTTTCCATACGGTCTCTTCTGTGTTATATAAATCCTTCAGATATCGCCACACTTTGCATACATAACGTACAAAGGATATTAACCAGCCATATCCAAAAATAGATCGCTAAGGATGAGGTGTTAGGGAGCTTCCTTACACGAAGATAATACGTACCTAAGTGTGGTGATCCAGATGTGTGTGTGTGTGTGTGTGTGTGTGTGTGTGTGTGTGTGTGTGTGTGTAGTAAATATATATGGCAGTTTCGATGGATGCTGTTCATAGGGTTTCTTTAATTTTGTGTTTTTCTATTTCTGAGTGCTACCCAATTCTCTGAAATTTTAGGATATTGGGTAATGATGATGATTTTATGACGATGACGATGATAGTGACTTGAGGATTTAAGAAGGAATGACGATGATGATAGTGACTTGAGGATTTAAGAAGGAATGACGATGATGATAGTGACAGAAGATTAAGATGGAAATGGGGATGATGATGATGGTGACTCAAAATATAAAGATGGTAATGACGGTGGTGATGATGGTGACTCAGAAGATGGAAATGGAAATGACGATGACGACAGTGGTGACTTAGACGATTAAAGATGGAAATGAGCTTGATGATGATGGTGACTGAGAGGATGGAAGTGACGATGACGGTAACTGAGAAGATTAAAGATGATAACGACGATGATAGTGACTCAGACGATTATCGTGGCAATGACGATGAAAGAGAAAAATGCCGATGAAGATGACGATACTGCCAGTGACGTGTATCCCCGCTCACTCTCTTTACACGATCACTTCCACAAATATTCCCACATTGTTTCGTAATATTTTCGTTATACCGCTATGTTCCTTGACAGAAAACTTGCGATATTCTGTGACCTTCGCGCCTGACCTTTTCCCTTGGCGTCTGAAACCACTAAAGCACCAGGCGTTTACTTGTATATGATCTTATTAGGCCAGGAGTGCCTCATTATGAACTCAGGTGATGGTGTTTATGCGGGTCTCTCTCTCTCTCTCTCTCTCTCTCTCTCTCTCTCTCTCTCTCTCTCTCTCTCTCTCTCTCTCTAGTTGTTTGTGTGTGTGTGTGTATGTCTGAATGTTGTATGTGTGAGTATGCGTGTGTGTGTGTGTGTGTGTGTGTGTGTGTGTGTGTGTTTACTAGTATACAGTATATATGTGTGTGTGTATGTGTATATGTGTGTATGTGTGCATGTTTGCTTGTTTGTTTGATTCTTATGGAAGATTACCAGAGGAAACTAAACCAAAGATGTGTAAAAATTATGATTATTTTGGATGGAGAGACGAAGAGGGATTTGTAGAGAAGTGATGGATGTCGATGCAGAAAGGATAACGATTTGTGGATGTGGATACAGAGACAGTAAAAGTGCATGAGGTTGTGCGTGTGGAGTGACCAAAGGTCACATTAGTCCTCCTACATATTATTCACCTCCACGTGTCACCACTTAGGCCCCTAACCCCACCGTCCATATTGAATGCATGTATGGGTTGTTTCATACAGGACTGGTGTAATCATATTAGTGGAAGTATTTATACGACTTGTCGATGGGTCGTATGGTAAATCAGTGAAGTCTGTCTTGATATTCAAATCCTTAAACTGTTCCTGCCCCAGCCGGATTTCATACATAAGTCCAATAGGACTGCAGGCCACCTCTCTTCCAACTCGGCCACGTCCTTCCTCTTGGATTTCGAGAAGACAGAGATGTGTGTGAATGTTGGGAGTGATATAAACGTAGTTCATCTCGAAATTGACTGACCTTGAATTTGGCTCTCGTTTTTTTTTTTTTTTCTTTTTCTTTTCCTTGGAGGGAACGGTTTGCGGGCTCCTGGCCTTTAGTTTCTTCTTCCTTGCATTTAAAAAAACAGTTGTTGAGATGACAGAGTGGAAGAAATCTCATATGGGGGTAAAGATTAAACTAATATGGCTTTGAAGCGGCAGCAATGGCAGTGAAACTAAAGACGGTGAAAAGATGAATTTGGATGTAAGACGAAACGGGAAAAAAAAAAAAAAAAAAAAAGTGTAAGGATATAGAGCAATCTATATATGGTATAAAAGTCAGAAACAGTACTGGTAAAAAAAAAAATAAGATGAAAACTGAGGTGGAGAGGCCAGTAAATAATATGAAAAATGACAACACATATGATAAAATACAAAAGCAGTGAGAAAGATAACATGATGAAAAAGAAAATAAAAAACGGGAAGAAAAAGAGGGTCCAAGTGAAAAAGACAACAAGGTGGAAAAGAAAAACGGGAAGATAAAGAGGGTCACTGCAATAAAATGTTGCTCTTGAGGGAAGTGATGTGGTGAGAGTGAATTACATCAAACGAGAAGAGAAGTGAAGGCCATAAAAAGAGAAGTGGAATGAGTGAGAGGAGAGTGAGGCGGGTGGGGGGAGGTGAGATGGAGGAAAGAGAGGGTGGAGGATTATGTGATGCAAGGAAGGGAGAGTAGAGGAGAACATGGTGGAGGGTTGAGGGTAGGGTGGTGGGTCGTGAATAGTTGATACGGATGACATGTAGAAGTAGAACTGTTGGACCTAAGGTTACGGACTGTATAATCTCAGAATATGGCTGAGTCGGAGAAAAGTTGGCAATGCGTTAACCCATCATTGCGATTAGTTTTTATTTATTTATCTACTGTATCTGTCCATCTATCTATCACACTATCTGTTTATTTATTTACGTATTTATTTATTTATTGCTGTATTCATGCCTCCCTCAGACGATTTTATTCAGCTTAAGAAATACGTCTCTTTTGAAAGGGTCAGCAGTGTTTTCGGTACCCACTTCATCGCGCTGAAAGTTCCTAATTTTGTTCTTGCTTCCCACACACGATTTTGTTCAGCTTAGGGGAGGGGGGAGGGGAAAGGGGGGAAAGGGGGGTCTAGGTATCTCACAAGGAACGGCTCCTGATCATGGCTGTCATTTATTCAAGTTTCATTCAGAGAGACATCTTTCATGGTCTCCCGATGTGTGGTTGCAGAGTCCATATCATAATGTTGAAGGACAATCTCTATTAGCCCTATCAATTGCGTTATTCCTTTCATGGCTTCTAGTTGTCACCACCAGACGTCAAAATTAACCTCAGGGGAGATGTGTCACTGTGAAGAGATTTAGGAGAGCGGTGAAAATGAAACAGCAAAAAATGAAGATCAGTGAAGCAGAGTTATAGAAAAATGCGTCCCCTGGCTATAGAGGTTAATTGTTTACAGGAGGAGCCAGCGGTTACCATGACAACTGTTCTACGTCATTACTCCACCAGCACAGTGATTTAATTATGTAGTTAGCGGCGCCGAAGACAAAGCTGATGTGATCGAGTCTTTGTCTGTCTGTATGTATATATGTATGTGAGAGAGAGAGAGAGAGAGAGAGAGAGTGAGAGTTTTGTTTTAGCTCCTGCACAACGACGGGGAAATAGTGTCTTTTTTCATCACGACATTTGTATAAAATTGGAAAATTTGAAAAATTCTTTGAAAAACACAAAATAAAATGAATACTGTATGTGTAAAAATTATCAAACCTCCTCACAATGAAAGGTGTATGAAAAATTAGATATAGAAAATTTCGTAGAGAAGAAACGCAAAAAAAGAAAGAAAGAAAAAAATTGTACCACATCTATTCAGACCGAGAAATGTATATTTAAATGGGACATGAAAAATTACTTAAAGAATGAGAAGTAGAGTAAAATTTTCTCTAACCTTTTCACCACAAGATGTATAGATTGGGGTATAAAAAACTTTGAAAAAAATTCAAGAAAATGGATATTTAAAGCAGCACATACAACAGCAAATACTATGACATATCTTATTCAGAGCCTCAGTAAAATAATAAAGCAACAGCGAGTCTGGGTGGGGTATACAGAGGTACACTGTAGCATATTCAGGTCCAGAGGTTTGCCACTTGATGAAATAATTTTGTGTGGCGGTAGACTGAATGATGTAAAAAGTTTCCGTACCCTGGGTTTGAAGGGGATCTATACGAGGCATGTTTTAATGATAATAATGATAATAATAATAATAATAGTAATGATAATAGTAGTAGCAGTAATAGTAGTAGTGGTAGCAGTAGTAATGATAATAATAATAATAATAATATTAATAATAATAATAACAGAAGTAGTAGTAGTAGTAGTAGTAGTAACTTTACGTCGGCTGCAGTAGCCATGAAAAAATTATTTAAAAAAAGATATAAATAATGACAAACGAAATAACGTGTTACTTTATGTATGTATGGGGAAGATATTCTTGGTGTTATTCAAGGGGGCGATAGACACTCAGCAAAAATATATAGAGTTTCCCCAATCCTGTCATGGCTGGGACAGTACCAACCAACTCAAGACGATTTCATTTATCTAAGAGTGATTTATAGAGGCCTGGAAGTATTTATTGTGTCACCATTAACCTTCTTGAGGGAAAGGCTTAAGGTCAGCCAAGGAAGAAGAGATTATACCTTGAGAACAATAGGTCAAAGGTCAAGGTCACATGAAGAGTCAGCTTCGGGCTTAGATTGTTGAGCGTGGGTCTTGCACTCTCATGCACTTTCTTTTTGCACATTTTTGACTTTATAATTCTTTTCTTTTTAACTAATTTTATATACTTATACATACACAGTGAGATATAAACACCACACCCACTTCTCAGGATGTGTGTGTGTGTGTGTGTGTGTGTGTGTGAGAGAGAGAGAGAGAGAGAGAGAGAGAGCAATAAAAGAGAATGATGTACTTAAAGAGGGTGGTGAGAGCGAGACAAAAAACGGAAGAGATGTGATAAAACCGAAAACTACTTGAGAGAGAGAGAGAGAGAGAGAGAGAGAGAGAGAGAGAGAGAGAGAGAGAGAGAGAGAGAGAGAGAGAGAGAGAGAGAATCCAAAAAAATGACGATGGGAAAACAGAACAGAGAGGAACGAGACAGACTGACAGACAAACAGACAGACACGTAAAGAATGATTCAGTAGATTAAGAATGGAAGAGAAGGATGAATAAAAGAATAGAGGCAACATTAAGGATAGGAATTAAGAGACAGACACTAATTTTTCCATCTCAGTCTTTCTAAATATCTGTCTATGGCTGTCTGATTATCCATTTATTCCTCTGTCTATCTGTCTACCCATCTATCGACCTATCTATCTGTCTGTCTGTCTATGTGTTTCTGTCCGTATAACTGTCTATCTCCCTTTTCCCCCTCAGTCAGTCTGTCTATATCTGTCTGTCTGTCGATCGGGTTATCTATCCGTCTACTGTATATATATATATATATATATATATATATATATATATATATATATATATATATATATATATGTCAGTCGGTATAGCTATCTGTCTGTTTGTCTATCTTTCCATCCGTACCTCTCTCTCTCTCTCTCTCTCTCTCTCTCTCTCTCTCTCTCCAGCTAAGCCTCTCCATGCGTCATCGTTCCCTCCCTTATGACTGAATTAACGTCAATTTCAGCTTCTTCCTTGACGTACAGCCGTAGCGTCATCAGTAACTGTCTAGCCAATTGAGCCTCTCTCTCTCTCTCTCTCTCTCTCTCTCTCTCTGGTTGGGTTACATGTTTTTGTGTGTGTGTCTGCGCGTCTCGTCCTCTGCATCTCTCTCTCTCTCTCTCTCTCTCTCTGGTTGGGTTACGTGCTTTTCTTTATGTGTGTGTCTGCGTCTCTCGTCCTCTGCTTCTCTCTCTCTCTCTCTCTCTCTCTCTCTCTCTCTCTCTCTCTCTCTCTTGTTTGCTAATATCGTGTATATTTTTTCTTATATCGACATACTTCGCATCAGATAACATACAGTACGATAATATATTGGAACATGCAGAATAAATCGGTAAGTAAGAGGTGCAACGAAATATCCAGTACGATTTAGAACACAATCCATGGTGCAAACAGCGTGATTATATGCTCGACAAGATGGCAGCACCGTCACAGCTACGTCACACCTACGTCACTCACTATACACATTGGCAAGCGTATTAGGAATTCTTATTTTACACTTTGCCACTGTTACAAATTTTCTTTTTATGTGTCTGATTTTGGGCATAATCTTGATAGTCCGTTCCCTATGGCTCAGCAGTCCTCCAACGTACCACAGCCTTTCGCTTGTCACATTCTGGCGCTAATACCCACCGTCCTTACTGTATACTTGCTAAAAATGACTCATTCAGGAATAGTGTAGTGTATTAGCTGGGGTGTTTTTACTACTTTTCTTGTTGCCAATGCTGATGTCTTTCTGCTCCTCCTCCTCCTCTTCCTGCTCCATCAGTCACCCATGCCTCCATTATCTGTGTCATCTCTTACGTAGTCTCTTCATCCGCATTACTTTCCTTTTTACCTCCTCCATTTCTTTTTCTTTCCATCATCTTGTTTTTCTCCTCCTCCTCCTCCTGTCTTTCATTCTTCCCCTCCTCCTCCTTTCTTTCCTTCTCCCCCTCCTCCTGTCTTTCCTTGTCCCCCTCCTTTTGTTTCATCCTCCTCGTCTTCCTCTTTTTTCCCCATCACCTCCTCCTCCTGCTCTTCCATCACCCAGTTGCCCTACACCCATTGTCCTTGATATCCCTCCTCTCTCCTCCCTTCCCTCTCCTCATTTCCCTCCCCTCCCCTCCCCTCCCCTCCCCTCTTCATCCTCGCCTCTTCGTATTCATGCAACATTTACCCCTCGCTTCCTTCTCTCCAACCATCTTTTTCCTCTCTCTCTCTCTCTCTCTCTCTCATATATATACACACACACACACACACACACACACACACACACACACACACACACACACACACACACACACACACACACACACACACACACACACACACACACACACACACACACACACACTGCAACAACAGAGTGCACTCGAAATCATGGTTATGCAGCTCATACACTCACATTCAGTCACTGAGTGTCGTATGTAATGGTCTGCACCGAGGCAGTGTTAAGCCATACACTACCAGGCCCCGCTGACTTACGACTTCGCCTAAGTCGTCTCACCTCTTCCCTTTACAGATCATTGACAGCGAGTGATCTCCTCTTAAACCATTTCATTCCATTTTGCCTTGTCCCTTACACACCTCACCCTCCGCGATGTTCAGACATGTGCTAATAAAAATTTTCCACCATCCCTTCTCCTTCGCCTTCGTGTCCTTTCCCTCTCTCCCTCTACATCTGATTTCTGCATCATTATCTGTCACTCATCAAACATTATCTCTACATGACACCACCACATCATCACATCTTGATCTGCCCTCTCCATACTTCGTATGTTTACACACCTCTTTAATTTAGACGGATTCATATCGCACTCTTTGTGTATAAATATATATACATATTTTTATATACATATAGATAAGTAACTATCTATCTTTCTCTCTATCTGTCTGCTTGTCCATCTGTCTATCTATCTATCAATATAGTGATATATATAATAGAGAGAGAGAGAGAGAGAGTATTACTATACCTTCTGCCACGTATTGAATTTTCGGTTTCGCGACTGTTCAGTAAGCAGCTTTTGTTAAATAATGGGGGTGTTTGTTCTGTGCTAGGTGTATGTTGTTGGAATTACGTGTGGAATTAGCCAGGAACATCGCTTGGCACTGCCATCCATTACTGTGTTGTGAAAACAACGAGACGAGTCTGTATTATCTGCTGGACCTTCACGTGATGTTGGCAGTATTACCGGCGTGATCCTGGTCAAGCTTAGGATGCTTGGGATTTAGTAGGATTAGGTGAGGTTAGGTTGATGCTTGAATATCCCGTCTTGGATGTGTCTTCTTGCATCGGTTATGGCGTCCGACGTTGGGGGCCGCCACCTTGCTGTTGCTGGTTGTCCTATATATATATTTTTTTTCCCCGGTAATTGTAAGTGTGTAAATATGCTTTTCAGAAACAGTTAACCGAGAATTCTGTACTTGGCAGAAAGTTAAATTTCACTGTGTGTGTGTGTGTGTGTGTGTGTGTGAATGCATGTACGTATGTATACGAATACCGTATGTATATATATATATATATATATATATATATATATATATATATATATATATATATATATATATATATATATATATATATATATATATATATATATATATATATATATATATATATATATATGTGTGTGTGTGTGTGTGTGTGTGTGTGTGTGTGTGTGTGTGTGTGTGTATGTATGTATAAATGAAGCATGTATCCTTCTCTCTATCCTCGTTCTCATATCACATTTTCTTTCTCTCGCTCCTTAATGTACCCTCCCTTTTTCCCCTGTCGTTCCTCTCTTCCCTCCTTCCCTCCCTCAATAACCTTCCCCAGCTTACTTATGCGTCATCATCTTCCCCTGCTGCCTCGTTCCCTCCCCCTTTGCCTTATCCTTACATCTCTCCCTCCCTCCCTCTCTCTCCATTTTCTCCCCTCTTTCATTTCTCATCACCCTCTGTCCCTACCCCATTCACTCTCTCCTCCCCTCTTCTCCCTCGCTTTTCTCCATCTTGTCACTCCTCCCTCCCTCCCTCCCTGCTCGTCATCTCTCTCTCTCTGTCTCTCCATGTCCCTTCGTCTCATTTTTCTTTCTCTGCCTCCCTTCCTTCATGTCTTCCCTCCCTCCCCTCCTCCTCCTCCTCCATTCTCGTGCGTACATCAGCCTGTTCCCACTTTTCTTTGTTGCATTTGTATTATTATTATTATTATTATTATTATTATTGTTATACCATCATCATCATCATTATCGTCATCATCATCATCATCATCATCCTTCATCATTCATTCATTTATTCTTGAATCTTTTTTAGTCCCATCAGGAATGTAGGAGTCCAGAGCTAGGCTAACCAGTCCCGAAATCTAAGGCGAGGGCGACCAGCCTCTCTCATCCCTGAGTGGCATTCTGTGAGCGAAAACCACAACCACCCCCCTGATGTAAGCGCCAACGGGCCCCATCCTGTTGGAGGGCCTTAATCCGCTAGGCCACCAGGCGTCATTTGGTTATATACTTACCACACTGCCTCGTAAATTGTTTCCAGTGTTACAGGAAATAATTTGGCTTGCTACTAAGTGCAGAGTCATCTGAAGGCAGCACTACGTCGAGTGACTGGATGGTTATTTATTTATTTATTTATTTATTATTATTATTATTATTATTATTATTATTATTATATCTTTTGTTTGCATACTCCCTCCCTCCCTTCACCCCTGCCTCACCCTCATATGTGTATGCCCCTCCCCCCATCCCTATCCCGATTTTGCGCCTCAGAAGACCACCAGGGTCCTCTCACTGTCCAGACCCTGTTTCATTTTTTTTTTCCACTCTACTATCCCTACATTTCCAGCCTGTCCCGTCGTCTCCACCTTCTTCCTTCTCACTCCTCTCATTTGTACCTCCTTCCCTCCCTTCCTTCTCACCCTTGCATGTTCCCTCATCTGTCCTTCCCTTCCTCATCTCCTTCCATCCGTTTCTCTCCCTTCCCTCCTTCCTTCCTTACCTCTTCTTCCTTCCTTTTTTCCCCTCCATTCCCTCCTTTATTCCCGCGTTTCACTCCCTTCATCCCGTCTTCCCATAATTTTTTCCGCCTTCTGTCCTCTACGCGTCTCCATTCTTTTCCCTTTCCCTCCCTCCTTCCTTACTCTCATTCCCCTCCCTCCCTCCTTCCTTACTCCCCATTCCCCTCGCACCCTCCTTCCTTACTCCCCATTCCCCTCCCTCCTTCCTTACTCTCATTCCCCTCCCTCCCTCCTTCCTTACTCTCATTCCCCTCCCTCCCTTCTCCCTTACTCCCCATTCCCCTCCCACCCTCCATCCTTACTCCCCATTCCCCTCCCACCCTCCTTCCTTACTCTCATTCCCCTCCCTCCCTCCTTCCTTACTCCCCATTCCCCTCCCACCCTCCTTCCTTACTCCCCATTCCCCTCCCACCCTCCTTCCTTACTCTCATTCCCCTCCCACCCTCCTTCCTTACTCCCCATTCCCCTCCCACCCTCCTTCCTTACTCCCCATTCCCCTCCCTCCCTCCTTTCTTACGTCCCATTCCCCTCCCTCCCTCCTTTCTTACGCCCTATTCCCCTCCCTCCCTCCTTCCTTATTCCTCCATTTCCTTCCCTCCCTCCCGCCACCCTGCCCTACAATTTCTCATACTCGTCCTTCTATTGATTGTTGAACTCGTAAAAACAGGAGACGACTCGACTCTCTCGGGAAGGGATGGGAAGATTGGGAAGGGGAGGAGTTGTGGAGGGTGGAAGAGGGTGTGGAAGGGAGGGGCGGAGAAGAGTGGAGAGGGAAAGTGGGTGTGGAAGGATGGTGAAGGGATGGTGGGAAAACGTGAAGGGTGTTGTGGTGGGGAGTGGTGAGGGTTGGCGAAGGGTGGGGAATGGTGTGGAGGGGTTTGGAGAAGTGGTGAGAGGTGTGGAGGGGTGGTGAAGAGTAGTGAGGGATTTGGAGGGATTGTGAGAGACGCTGAGGGATGTAAAGGAATCGTAAGGGGTGGTGAGGGAAGGTTATGGGTGGGGAGGAGTGGTGAAGGTTGTGGAGGTATGATGGAGTAGGGAGGGGTGTGGGGAGGTAGATAGAGGTGGGGAAAGGTAGGGAGGAGCTAAGAGGGCTGGTGAAGTGTGGGGGGGTGCAGTGAAGGGTGATGATGGTTGGAGATGGGAAGGGTGAAGAGGGATAGGGAGGGATGGTTATGACTACAGAGGGATGGAGAGGGATGAGACTGGAAGGTGGGAGGTTGGGGGAAGAATTGATGGGGGTTGGAAGGGGGCTGCTGAGATCCTGGGAAGGCTAGTAACAGGTAATGGGGATTGGTGAAAGCTGGGGAGGAAGGATGGTTGGGGTTGTGGGGGAAATGGGGGGCAGGGAGGAGCTGTTGATGACTAGTGAGAAATAGAAAGAGCATCCCGTTGTTTTCACGTGATGGAACTGGACCACTAACTGACTTAAAATTAATTCGTGGTTCCATAAAATTCAGTGCCCCGTAGTTATGAAAAGAAGGAATGGGACTCCGGTTGTTAGTCAGTTCAACCCTCCAGTCTGACTACGCTTGGCCATCAGCTGACCTAAAAGGAGTAAGGGTTGTTGGTGAGGTCAAAAGCGGGCGAAGGATGGGTAGGGAAGGATGGGCAGGGCTAGTGAGAGAGAGAGAGAGAGAGAGAGAGAGAGAGAGTGAACACAAATTCTCTCCAGGTTCCTCTCTCGCTGTCTCTGTCTGTCTCTTGTCTAATCCTCAGCGCTTTGTTTTTTTCTCCTAAGAAGATTGCCACTTCTCCTACGACACGATCTTTTCTTTTTCATTTTCTTTCTCTTTTTTTTTTACCGCTCATAGGGATAATCCAGAACCCTGTATTACCATTTGCACTACTCTCAGGAGCTTTGTTTGTGTCATTTCCAATCTCTCTCTCTCTCTCTCTCTCTCTCTATCTATCTATCTATCTATCTATCTATCTATCTCACACACACACACACACACACACACACACACACACACACACACACACACACACACACACACAGCTGGGAAGAAGGAAATTACGGGAAAAACTACCCATTTCCAGAAACTAAAAAAAAAATGTTACTACGAAGACAAAATGAGAAAAGGGACTGGAACTGGGAAGCGTTTGAGAGAGAGAGAGAGAGAGAGAGAGAGAGAGAAAGGTTTGGGAGGAAGTGCTGAACAATTTCCAGAGAAGGTTGCAGTTCAAAAAAGCTAATGTGATTTGTGTGTGTGTGTGTGTGTGTGTGTGTGACAGACGGACAAAGACAGGAAGAGGGGACAAGGGTGGAAATTTGTGCTGAACTGCTCTCTCTCTCTCTCTCTCTCTCTCTCTCTCTCTCTCTCTCTCTCTCTCTCTCTCTCTCTCTCTCTCTCTCTCTCTCTCTCTCTCGTTCTAAAACTAGATCCGAGAGCAAAAAACGTGGAGAAAAAACTGCCCATCCGCTGAAAAGAGAAAGAAAAATAATGCTCCATTGCTGAGAGAGAGAGAGAGAGAGAGAGAGGTAAAGAAAATGGAAGATATTATATACTGACGTCTCTTATAATGGAATGATGAGAGAGAGTTATAAAAGGGGTTTATGGGGTGTGAAAAGAGCAAAGAAAAGAGAGGTAGTCGTCTGTAGGGGAGAGAAAGAGAGAGAGAGAGAGAGAGAGAGAGAGAGAGAGAGTCGAATGAGGGATTAGAGGTAGAGAAGAGGATGGTCCTGTGGGAATGAGAGAGACGTAAATATGGGCTTATCACGAAAGAGAGAGAGAGAGAGAGAGAGAGAGTTCTGATGCCTTCCTGAAAAAGAGAACATGCAAAGAGCTTAAGCCTAATGAGAGAGAGCCGTATCAGGGGAGGAGAAGAAGCGAAAATAAATAATTACCTGAGATAGGATTAATGTGAGTGAAAAAGTCTTAGATAAAACCAAAAAAGAGCACTGAATAAGAAAGAGAGAGAGAGAGAGAGAGAGAGAGAGAGAGAGAGAGAGAGAGAGAGGCATTTAGGAGGGAATGTTGAATTATTCCCTGAGATGCCTAAAGCTCAAAATAGTAAAGTGTGTGTGTGTGTGTGTGTGTGTGTGTGTGTGTGTGTAAGGTAGAGAAACGGACACACACAAAGACAGCGAGAAAGGATTATGAGGGAAATGTGTGTTGAACTGTTCTCTCTCTCTCTCTCTCTCTCTCTCTCTCTCTCTCCCCTGCTTCTAAACCTGAATTTGAGAGCTAAAAAAAAGAACTGACCACACAGTGAAGGGAGAAAGAAAAAATTATCCGTTGGCTGACAGAGAGAGAGAGAGAGAGAGAGATGAGTGTAAGAAGAGGAGGAAAAATAAAAACAGAATTTATTATATATCTAAGATTAGATTATTAGGAGTGAAGTCTGTGCTAAAACCGAAAAAGAGCAATGAACAAGAGAGAGAGAGACAGAGACAGACAGACAGACAGACGCAGTCAGACAGACAGACAAGCAGAGAGACAGAGAGGGGCATTCAGGAGGGAATGTTGAACAATTCCCAGAGAAGGCTTAGCCTCAAAATAGCTAATGTGTGTGTGTGTGTGTGTGTGTGTGTGTGTGTGTGTGTGTGTGTGTGTGTGTGTGTGTGTGTGTGTGTGTGTGTGAGGGACGAAGGGGAGAAAGTGCTGAATATTTATTGGAGGGTAATGCTGA
Organism: Coenobita brevimanus; assembly: GCF_032717465.1. Taxonomy (NCBI): domain Eukaryota; kingdom Metazoa; phylum Arthropoda; class Malacostraca; order Decapoda; family Coenobitidae; genus Coenobita; species Coenobita brevimanus. Next base: position 35,015,274 of record NC_136979.1, read on the forward strand.
AAATTGCTCATGTGACGAGAGAGAGAGAGAGAGAGAGAGAGAGAGAGAGAGAGAGAGAGGCTGAGTGGGGATTAGAGGTGGCGAAGAGGTGCTGCTGTGGGAATGAGAGGGGGCGTAAATAAGGGCTTAGCACGAAAGAGAGAGAGAGAGAGAGAGGCGGGGGGGAGGGAGAGAGACAGACAGACAGATAGAGTTTGTATTTGTGCTTGTGTGTTTGAACGTGTTTGTGTGTCAGCGTTATAACCTGTATGCCAGTCAGTCTGTGTGTGTGTGTGTGTGTGTGTGTGTGTGTGTGTGTGTGTGTGTGTGTGTGTGTGTGTGTGTGTGTGTGTGTGTGTTTCATAAATACATAAACCACAAAATCTTAATAATCCATCCCAGGTGATCCAACCGTACCCTATTTAGGTCAGGTCCTTCTACGCTGACCCACGAATACCAATTTTTGACGCGTTTTTCGTCTGAGTGACTCGGTATGCTAATAATGCCAAAGAAATAATTAACTTTAAATAACCAAGGACTTTTTACGTGGCGATTTCAGCAGTCTGTTTATTAAATCGTAGAAATGGCAAGCACTTCAAAAAATGTTCTAAGTTTTTTAGTATGTGAGCCATTTTGCATCAAGATAATTTTATATATTTTTTAAGTATTTATCTGGCATTCGTCTATCTATCTATCTATTGCCAGACGCCTCAATCCCGTTTGGGGTGGCCACAAACAAATCGCCTCCAAGTCGCCCTGTCCCCCGCCATTTCACTGCCCTGCTCCCAACTCACACACCCCTCTCTCATATACCTCTCCACCCCAGCCCTCCATCTCATCCTCGGCCTCCCCCTCCCTCTTCCCCCCTCCACCTCACTCACATACACTCTCTTCGTCAGTCTTTCACCCTCCATCCTCTCCACATGGCCAAACCACCTCAGTGTGTTCCTCATAACGCTTCCCATCACATCCACATCCACACCACAACGCTCCTTTATATCCTCATTCGTCAGCCTGTCTCTCCACGTGACTCCACAGGCTCCTCATAAATAACTCATTTCCACTGCTCTCACTCTTGACTTGTGTCCTTCCAACAATGTCCAAGCTTTACTTCCGTACGTTAGAGTTGGTATCACAATACTGTCATTTAGTAACTTTTTCACTTCCATGCTCACTTCCCTGTTTCTTATCACTGCTTTCAAAGAACCAGCAACCTTTCTTCCCTGCTGTACCCTTTCAAGCACTTCACCCTCCAAACCTCCATCCTTACTCATCACACTACCCAAGTACTTAAACGTACTCACATTTTCCAATTCCTCACCATCCAACCTCGCTGTACATTCTCTAACTTCACCTCTCTCAAAGACCATCACTTTACTCTTCCCTACATTCACCTTTAGATTCCGTTTCTTACACACTCTCTCAAACTCATCCACCAAGCCTTGCAGCTCCCCTTCGTCTTCACTCAACAACACAGTATCATCTGCAAACAACAGTACAGGGAGTTTCCAAACACTATCCTTTCTCACCAGGGCCACTCCAACATCCACTACCCTACCTTGTACCTCTTTTATTACCCCATCCATGTACAGATTGAACAACCATGGAGACATGACACATCCCTGTTTTAAACCAGCTTTCAAAGAGAAAAATTCACTTAGTTCACCATCCACACGCACTGCAGCCTTCGCACCATCGTACATACTCTTCACAGCATTCAACAACTTCCCATCTACTCCATATTCTTAACACTTTCCACAGTCCTTGTCTATCCACCCTGTCATATGCTTTCTCCAAATCCACGAAAGCCGCATACAACTTCTTTCCCTTCTCTAGAAACTTTTCCACTAAAGATCTAAGAATGAATATCTGATCTACACAACCTCTTCCCTTCGTACAGGTGAATAAATTAGGTGGCAGTGAAAATACTATTAAAACAATCATCCAGACAATTTCACTGAGACTAAACATTTTTTTACACACACACACACACACACACACACACACACACACACACACACACATGAAAGATGCTGTGCTCCCGTGCGTCATGTGTGTGTGTGTGTGTGTGTGTGTGTGTGTGTGTGTGTGTGTGTGTGTGTGTGTGTGTTTTACTGGTTTATTCGTGTTATCTCCAGACGATTTTTTTTTCAGATAAGGATTGATTTTTTTAAGTTGAAGGTTTGTGATGAGTGAAAGCGTCTGAAATAAGGGAGATTAAAGCGAAAATGAGGTCCTCGGGCCGAAGGGGTGAGTGACTTTAAGAACAAGGTAGCAAAGTCGAGAAATTTCCCCTCCCCCATAAACCCTCTGACAATCTGCCTTACGAGGGAAATGTGTGTGTGTGTGTGTGTGTGTGTGTGTGTGTGTGTGTGTGTGTGTGTGTGTGTGTGTGTGTGTGAAAGAGAGAGAGAGAGGGGGGGGGATTACGAGAATGGGACGAAAAGGGAAAATAAAGATAGGGACGAGGAAAATGGTTAAGGAAGCCAGAGGGAGAGAGAGAGAGATAGAGAGACAGACAGACAGAGACAGAGAGATGGCCCTGAAGACAGCCTTAAAAAAAATAGAGCATGCAGAGAGCTGGAGACTAATGAGGGAGAGCTGTGTAAGGGGAGGAGAAAAAAATGACAAAAAAAAATCAGCATATGAGTGAGATGAGATTAATGGGAGTGTAAAAAGGCATAGATAAATCCGAAAAAAGGGCAGTGAATAGGAAACTGGGGGAGCATGAGAGAGAGAGAGAGAGAGAGAGAGAGAAAGAGAGAGAGAGAGAGCTGGGGAGGGAATGAAGGTGATAAACGAGCTTATTGGGTGCTCAGGGCAAGTGGGGAGAGAAAGAGAGGGAAAGGGGGGAGGAGAGAGAGAGGCGGGGGGAGTGGAGAGAGACGGAGAGGGGGAGAGAGGGGAGAGAGAAGGGGAGCGGGAGGGAGGGGAGAGAGAAGGGGAGGGGAGGGTGGCAGGAATGAGCTGGGGAGAGAATTGAGTGATAACATTTACGGCCTGGTGCTTTGAGGAACCTGACTGGAATTAGCCAGGAGGGGGAGCAGCAAAGGAGGGAAGGTCTGGAGGGAACTGGGATGTAGTGGAGGGAATTGAGGAGTCGTGGGGGGAACTGAGGGGTCGTGGAGGGAACTGAGGAGGACCGGAGGGAATTGAGGGGGTACTGGGGGGAATTGAGGGGGACTGGAGTGGATTAAGGGGGACTGGAGAGAAATGAGAGGGACTGGAGTTTTTTTAGAGGGACTGGAGGTTTCTGAATTAGTAGAGGAAAATGAGGACCATTGGAGGAAGGACTGGTGGGAAGTGGTAGGGAGTGGAAGGAGATTTGGATTTGAGGGAAGGGAGAAAGTGAGTGGAGAACCCGTACCAACTCTTCCCTTCACTTCACCCTTCACAAACGCTTTTATGTCCATGTTCTTGTTTGCTTTAGGGAATTTCGCAGGACCCCTTCCTCAGAGATTGATTTTGCTTTCTTACCATTAATTATTGTGTTGCTTTTTTTTTTTTTTTTTTTTACAGATTACAGATCAACACTGTGTCGATAATAAAATGAATAACATGGAAGGCAATAAATGTATACACACACACACACACACACACACACACACACACACACACACACACACACACAGAAAGAAGGACAACAAGGACTTCTAGGTCAACAAAATAAAGGTACCGTTACTCAGTCACATTTCTCTGCCAATCTTCTCAGTTAATAAAAAATAAAAATTAAAAAAAAAATCATTTTCTTCCACGTATCAGTAATCGCAAGGCGCATAGTCAGTAATCAGAGCCTGTTAAATCACTTCAGATCTAACTTATACATGCATGAAACTTAATCCCTTCAGCCCGACGACGTCATTTTCATCATATTCCTTTTGGTATGAGACGACTTTATTCAGTTTAAGAGAGCACCCAAGTAGTGAATATTCTCATGAAATACATTTGCTGTCTCCACAGTTTTTTACTCGATTCACTGACATTGTTCACACGTAAATTTTTGCTTTTATAATTCATAATCGATACACTGCATAAGCTAACATAAACAACAATAATTACCGTCTCAGTAAGATGACCTATGACGTCTTATTCTTAAAACCGCCATTTGTTTTTATTCAGCCCAGGGGAAGCCTTTCATAGTGAGGGGTTAAAAGCAATATAATGCCTTCAGTATGATAAGTTTTCCGCAATCTTCAGGGGTTCCTTGAGTAAGATTAAGTTACATTAATTTACTTCGAGGAGGATGCACTTAATTGTAGCTACCACCAAACTATTTTGTTCAAGCGCCTGGAACAAAGGAGTAACGCAGCATATGCAGAAAATATCGTTGTGTTGGAGAGGTGTCGGTAAGTCTCGAAGGGAAGGTGGATGTGGCCCGTAATATACTGCGTGGGTACAACAACGCCCTTGGGGAAGTACTGCCACGAAGACTGAATGTGAATGCCGAATGTGTGTGTGTGTGTGTGTGTGTGTGTGTGTGTGTGTGTGTGTGTGTGTGTGTGTGTGGCTGATTCATAGTGACCACTGGGTAAAATGGGTCAGAAGGAAAGGCAGCAAACATCATTCTGACCTCATAACTCCATCTTCATATAAATTATTCTCTGTGTAATCTTAAACGGTAGATAAATCGCTAAGGAAGAGGTGTCAGGAGTCCTCCTGCACGGCCTGATGTGTTTGTTGGTAGCAGAGTTAGAACATATTTAGTGTTGGGAGGGTGAAGGAAGGGATTGGTGGTGGTAGGAGAGGTGAGGGATGGGCTGAGGGGAAGGATCTCTCTCTCTCTCTCTCTCTCTCTCTCTCTCTCTCTCTCTCTCTCTCTCTCTCTCTCTCTCTCTCTCTCTATGGTACAGTTTATCTACTTGTGTGTCTGTCTTCCTGCGTCTAATTTATCTGTATATCCATCTATTTGTCTGCCTGTCTGTATCGTCTCTTCAATCTTTGTTTCCCCTACCTTCCCAGCTCGTAACATGTACTTTATTAGTCCTTGCCCTCCCTCTTCCTTCCCTCCCTCCCCTTCCCTACCACCCTCATTACCTCCTGTTCCCCCTTTTCCCTCCCCTAACCTTTCCTCTTCCTCTTCCATTTCCTCTCCTCTCATATTTCCTTTTCCCCCTTTCTCTCTCCTTCCTTCCCCGCCATCGCTGCTTTCTTGATTAACTAGTTCATTCCTTCCATCTCCCCTTCCTTCTCTTTCCCTCCTCACGTTTATTAATCATTATGTCAGTACTCTCCCCTCTCTTTTCCTCCCCTTCATTCTCCATCATTGGTATGCTCTCAACTAATCATTTTCCTGTTATTTACTTTTCCTTCCACTTTCATAAGTATCATTTCTTTTCCTATACCACCTCCTATCCCTTGCCATCCTTTTCTTTTTACTATAGTTTCTTCACCTTAACTTGACCCAGATTTTCGTCTTTTTGTAGCTAAGTTCATGGAGCTCAGTGGCAGAGAAAGACAGTCTACGTCTTCTCATCCTCTCCATGGCACATCTTTGTGACTTTTATCATATTCTACTTTCAGTCTTCTGCTACAACTAAGCATTCAAGATGAGGCTGAAATTTTAGGCCAAGTTACAGTAAAAAGCGTACAGTTTTTCCTCTTTATCTCGTCGTCCATCCATTATCACTCTGTCCCATCTCCTATCACTCTTATCTTCTCTCCATCTTTCCCTTCCCTTCCTGAGCTGGCGGCGATGGAAAACCTAATCTCAGTGTATTTCGAGAACAATATTATCAGTGTGTTGCAAGCAGGACTGCCCATTGCACACATCGTTGCATGCGAGATCCTCCCACATCTGTACCCGGAGTCACTGAAGCTAGTTTTAACCTCCTTACTACCATCACAAGCTTTATTTCTCTCTGTTTTATTTATTTTATTTTCTACTCTTTCCAGACGCTGTCATATAATTTAGGTAAGGCATTTTGTATCGAAGGAGTTATTGAAGGATATATATAACTTTTTTTTTTTTTTTTGCTTTTCCCTGGTGTTTTTGATAAATTTAGGAAAGACCTCTCGTATATAAAAGGGTTACTGAAAGGTTCGTGTCTAACCTCATCAGTTCGACAAATCTCTTGACGTTGTATAGTAAAGGGTTAATGATTATAACTTGACCACGATTTTGTGTGTGTGTGTGTGTGTGTGTGTGTGTGTGTGTGTGTGTGTGTGTGTGTGTGTGTGTGTGTTCTTGTTGCCTCCAGACGATTTTAATTAGCTTAGGAGAGACTTCGTAGGGGGTAAGGTATGGCGTTCAATAATCCCACCATTACAACAGGTCTGCCTCCGGAGCTGAAGAAAATCGTCCGTGGAGAGCAGAAATACAGTTTAAAAATTCCTCTATATGCTAACCTGCTTAACCACTTCACCACGATGACGTCTGATCTATTCCTGCTGCCACCAGACCATTTTATTCAGGTGAGGAGACTTGCAGCTGGAGGAGTCACGTGTCTGTTTAACCCCTTCGCTACAGCTTGTTTCCATCCTCAAGCTGAATTAAATCATATGGGGGCAGCTTGATGATGATGATGATGATGATGATGATGATGATTATTATTATTAGCTCCACATTCTGAGGAGTTCTTATTGATATTGTAGATATTATTTGTGTGTGTGGGGGGGAGGGAGATCTAGAAGACTGGTATTCCAAGATGTTCGAGATAGAGACTTACAATTTTCACGAGTAATGTATCTTGGTTGCAGGCTTCTCTTGGCACAGAACATTTTTCCTAGCAATAGCGCCGCACAAGCGCCCTCTTTTTTATTTTTTCAGTATTTACTCTCCTGCGCAGCAAAAACTACTAAATCAGTTGCTTTGCAAATGTTCCATTCGTCAACACATACTAGTGCACCTGGGTATTGATGCTGAGATCCAACGAATACTTTTTGAGATATTGTGAAAAATCTAAATGGCCGCATCGTGCCGGAAAGTACTAAAGAGGAAAGCATTTGGCCGATTTTGACCAAACTCGAGGGAAATGTAATGGGTCATGCGGAAACATGATTTGCATGACCTTGAGCTTGATCTTAAGGGCACAGGTCAAAATCCGTAAAAAGTTTTGAGTCATACCAAAAGTCCCTTAATATTAGGTTTATAATGATAAAAGGTTTATCATGTGGAATGTGGAGTTCTTTGAATATTGCTTCAGAAATTTCGTAATTCTGGTTATTAATATTGTTGGTGGTGGTGGTGTTACTGTTACCTCCGCTAACGAAAGTTTGAGGAGGTTTTGTATTTACCCCTGTTTGTCTGTTTGTGCACATATTAAAAAGTTATTGGTGGATTCAATTTAATTTTGTGGATGTGTGGGATATGGGCCAAGGAAGAGTTGATTAAATTTTGGTGGTGATATGAGTTGCCTCAAATTGACGTTGGCGGAGGTATACGCTCTCTGAATGCTGTTTAATCGTTTATTATTATTATTATTATTATTATTATTATTATTAAAGTGGTGCTACTTAACGGAAGGTTCCATCTGATATCCACATCTTTAGGTGGTTATGAATGGGGTTGCTACGATACTATTATTGTTTACATTCTGAAGTGAAAATACAGGTAAAATTACATCTTAGCAGCGGACAGTTTCAAAATCTTTCTCTTCACCATGCTTCCCTCTTTTTCCTCCCTACCAACATTATTGCCTACTCTGTTTTTCCTCCCCCTCCCTTCCTTCACCCCCCTTACTCTTCCCCACCGTTTTGTATCCTTTGTTCTAGTTATACGTTCGCTTCCTTTTCGCTTTTTCTCTCCTTTTCTCTTTTCCTCTTTACTGTGTTTATTTTCTGTTTTGGTTATCCATTTATTCCTCCTTCCCTCCAAGTTGCTCCCATTTCTTCTTGCTTACTCATGGCTCTTTTTTTTTCTCTTTAACTCCCCTCCTCTCTTCTCCTCTCCTCTCCTCTCCCCTCCTGTCCTGCTTCCATCTCTTCTTCTCCGACCCTACTTCCCTCGTCTCTCCTTCTCTCCCCTCCACTCCTATTTCAGTCTCTTCTCCTCCGAGCCCTACTCTTTGTTTAGCCTTGTCTTAGTCTCATAAAATAAATACCATAGTCATACGCAACCCTTTCACAAACTGTCTCCGAAGAACCAATAGACCTGTTGCTGTTTCCTTTCCTTTATACTCCCTTTTACACATTTACACTCCCTTTGTCTCTCCTTCACTCGCTCTCCTTCTCCTTACCTTCCTCCTTGCCCTTTTCCTCTTTTTCTCTCGTTACTCTCCTCCCTTATTCACCCCTTTCTCTCGTTCTTTTCTCACTTCTTTCTCCCTTCCCCTTCCTTTCTCCCTCCTGTCTCTTCTACCCCTTCCTTCTCTTATCTCGCCTTTCCATACTTTTTATCCTCCTTGTCTCTCCTATTCTCCTCTTTTTTCCTCCCCATTCTTCTTCTTGTTAGTCCTCTTTTCTTCTTCCTCTCCTCTCCTGTTCTCACTTTTTTTTTCTTCTCATTTGTGTTTACCTTCTTCCCTCCCCTTCTCCTCCATATCTTTCTTACCTACTATTAATCCCTCTTTTCCATCTCTTCCCTTCTCCCTCATTCTCTCCCTTCACCACTTCCTTTCATTTCCCCCTTCCTGCTTTCCCCTAAATCCTTTCTTTTCCCCTCCCCCTCCCGCACCCTTTCGTCTGTTTTTCTCTGTTTATCCTTCCCTTTCCCCTCTCTTCCCCTCATATTTTTTTGTTTCTGGTGATCCCCATCTTTTTTCTTCGCTTTCGTTTTCCCTCCCTATCCCTGTCCCTTTTCCTTTCCCCCTCCTCCCTCAGTCCTCTCCTCTTCCTCCACGCTTTCCTCTCACAGTCCCTCTCCCACTTCCCCTCCCCTCCCCTGCTCCTCCCCAACCCCCTTCTTCTCCCCCTCCCCCTCCTTCTCCCCCTCCCTCCCTCTCTCCTTCCCCTTCCCTCCCTCTCTGTCTCTCCATCCCTCATCCTTTCCTTTTCTCTCCTCATGCTCTTCTTTTTCGTCTTCCCCCCCATTCACTTTCCCCTTCCCTTCTTCCACCTTCCCCTTACCCACACTTACATTTCCTTGCTGTTCCTTTGTTCTTCTCCATTTATCCCCTGTCCCCTCCCCTCCGTCGTACTCGTCACATTCCTCCTCCTCCTCCTCCTCCTCCTCCTCCTCCTCCTCAACCCACAGGGGACTCTGGCTTCGGAAAGGTTATAGCAGGCTTGTCTTTCACCTCCTTGTTATCAGACTCTCTCTCTCTCTCTCTCTCTCTCTCTCTCTCTCTCTCTCTCTCTCAAAATTTTCCCTTTTTTCCTCCCTTCCTTTTTTTAATCCACTGTCATCTTTCTCTCGGTAGTACAGTGGTAGAAAAGTCAAGTCGGAGAAGGAAATGTGCTACGGCCTCTTGTTTCAAATCAAAGAGGTGCAAAGAGGAGACGTAGGGTAGTGTCCGACGCCCCCCCTGATCTGCTCTACGGTACTCTTGGTTGTTCGGTACTCTTGGCTCAACGGTACTCTTAGCTCTGCTGTACTCTTGGCTCTGCGGTACTCATGGCTCTACGGTACTCTTGGCTCTCCGAATACTCTTGGCTCTGCGGTACTCTTGGTTCTACGGTACTTTTGGCTCTACGGTACTCTTGGCTCTACGGTACTCTTAGCTCTACGACACTCTTGGCTCAACGGTACTCTTGGCTCGTCCCCTCCCACACGGATTGTAAAGGATTGGTTCATTCTTTCTTTCGTTTCTTCTTTTTTTCTTTCTTTCCACATCCAAATTCCTTCTACCAACACCCACACGCATTTCCCATACCCCCACTTCCATAAAACCCTACTCTTTCCCAGTTCCTCAAACCCATTTCCACCCATTTCCATTCTCTCTCTCCCCACATCATTTCTCTCCCCCCCCCCATCCATAGAATCAAACTTTCATTCCCAATTCCTCAAACCCATTTCCCCCCCATTTTTTCTCCCTCACCCCACACCATTTTACTCCCCATTCTCCCCCTGCTACATGTCCTCTCCCACATCGTTGACCCTCCAGTATATCCTCTTAGGCATCAGACTCTCTTACTGTTTTTCGTTTTTCCTTTATCCTTTCCAGGTCAATTTTCTTCCCATTCTCTTTTCTGATTCCCCGTCACGGATTCTCTCTGCCATTCTTTTCCCCATCCCTCACACCCATTCCTTCCCAATTCTTTTTCCTCATCCCTCACACCCATTTCTGCCCCATTCTTTTTCCCCATCCCTCACACCCATTCTCTGCCATTCTTTTTCCCCATCCCTTACATCCATTTTCTCCCCATTCTTTTATCCCATCCCTCATGCCCATTCTCTCTACCATTCATTTCTCCATGCCTCACACGCATTCTCTCTGCCATTCTTTACCCCATCCCTCACACCCATTCTCCCCCCATTATCCTATGTTTTCACCAAGCACTAAGATGGCAGGACTTTCTTAGGAGTGTAGATATGCTTACTTTATTTTTTTTATAGTTTCTCCACTCTCCCCGACATCAGTTTCTTCACTTAGTATTTTTTAAAATCTTTCTTCCCCATTCTCTCTGTCGTCTCTCCCTGATCCATCATCCATTCTCATCCCTCATAACCCTCGCCCATTCTGTCTACCAGTTCCCCTTCACCCTTCCCCCCCCCTCACCCTTCCCCTCCCCGTTGCCTTCCATCCTCACTTGTTTCCAGCCTCTCCCCACTCCAAAATTCTTTCCCCTTCTCTCTCCCTCGTTTGCTCTCCCCTCCTCCCCAATTCTCCCACATGGTACATCCTTGTGAGCTAAGATAGTATCATAACTTCATTTTCTTCCATGTTTATAATTTCCGAGAAGAAATTACTCATCCAATGACTTTTTCTTTGGAATTTCAACAAAATAGATAGTCTTTCCTTTCAGATTTTTTTTTCCTTTTTTGTAATTTCCAGGAAGCAGACACTTTTAATTTCATGCTCTCCTTTTTTTTCTTCTTCAGCTTATTATTGTATTTATCGACTTATTTCATTTTTCTTCTTCCTGTTTCATTTTCCCCCCATTTTATAATTTCCAACGTATGATTGTATTTTCCGACTTATTTGCAATTCACCGGGTCGATCAGGATCACTTGATGGTTGTAATCGTCAGCTTTTACCCTCCCGGAAGGGAGCTGAGAGCTCATATAGTCCGATCTAAGGGCAAGGCTGTGACCTTCACACACGCACACACCCGTCCCCTTGCTCAAGGGGGACAGTAACCACCCACTTTGTCAGTGAAACTTTTCGCAACCTGAGCGAGGCGCGAACTCCCTTCCACCAGTTGGCAAGCGAGAACGTTACCACTGCACCAGCGAGCGGTGTGTGTGTGTGTGTGTGTGTGTGTGTGTGTGTGTGTGTGTGTGTGTGTGTGTGTGTGTGTGCGTGCGTTTTATGCAAGGAAGAAAGAACCAAAGGCCAGGAGCCCGCAAACCGTTCCTTCCAAGAAAAACAAGAACAATACAAAAGAGAGCCAAATTCAAGATCCGTTCATTTCGAGATGCCTGGACACACTGCGTTTGAAAGACTGGAGATCATGTGTGTGTGTGTGTGTGTGTGTGTGTGTGTGTGTGTGTGTAATTTCAGTCTTATAATCGTACTCACCGACCACCTTGAGTTCGTAGTACTTCCTCAGGGGCTTGGGTGTGTTGAGTAGGCATATGTACTTGCCAGCGTCCTCCGGCTGCACCCTGGCGATGGTCAGTACCCACGCCTGCACGCCCTTCACCAGCGAGTGATGCACGCTGACTCGCGGGTTTTCCGTGAACACGTCGTCACCCATAGCGAAGATGATGCCCTTCCGTCCGTCCAGCCATAGCGTCTGGTGAGGAAGGGAAGGGCAAATTAAAGTGAGCAAAAAGTGAGATAATTTAGGTAAGAATATTAAAGTGGGAATATTAAAGTAACTACCCACGAACTGTTTATCTCTCGTCATACATAGCGAAGATGATGCCCTTCCGTCCTTCCGTCTGTTCAGCCATAGCGTCTGGTGGGGAAGGGAAAGAAAAATAAAAGTGAGAAAATTAAAGAAAATAAACGTGGGTACCTCCATACTGTTTATTTCTCGTCACCCGGAGCTAAGATGGTGCCCTTCCGTCCATATAACCTTAGCCTCTGAAAGGGAAGGAGAAGGAAAACTGAAGTGAGAAATCTTAAACTATTTTACATATTCCTGATAGTGCCAAAATGATTTATTCCTAGGGCCTCCACACTTCGTATTTCTCTCCATCTGCCGCGAAAATCATGTCCAACCAAGGCGTTCGAAGGGTGAAGGGGAGAGAAGGATTATAGTGTTAGAAATAATATATTGTTTTGATTCGCTGCTGCCAGAGTCTACGAGTGTTTAGCGTAGGAGTGGCAGAAACAGTCCCCATTAACCTTGTCTGACTGTGAGAAATCTTAACTTTATTTTTCGTGTAACCGGGAGACGACTTTCTTCATCTTAAAGGTAGCCTCATGTTATCTTAGGGTTGAGAGCAGTTTCTATGTGGTACTTCTTTCACCTTAACTTGGCCCGGATTTTCGTCCTTCTGCGGCTTATTTCGCATGGCAGAGTAAGATCATTCTATGGTTCAGCATACTTTTCATAGCACTTCTTCATGACAGGCATCATATTCTAACATTAATCTTTTGTTGCGACTTGTTATTCAGGGTGGAGATATGGCAGTTTTAAGCCGAGTTAAAGTGAAAAGATTATAGTAGCTCTCTAACAACGGCAGAAGTCCTTCCTAATTTATTTTGGGTACTGTGAAGATGATTTTGTTCAGCAGTAGGAGTGGTTTGTCGTTGATGAGGTAAGGAGTAGGTAAGGGGTAAGGGAAAGGAGGGAGAGGAGAAGAGGGGAGAGAATGAGGATGGGGAGCAACAAAGGGGAGACAGAGATAGAGGTGCCGGAGAGTAGAGGGGAGAGGAGAGGGGAAAAGGAGGAATAGAGAGTGAGAAGTTATACAAGGAAGACGGGGATAGAGATGCTCAGGGGAGGGGATGTAGAAGGAGAGGTGGGGAATGAGGATATATGGATAGACAGATAGATAGATAGATAGGTAAACAGATAGATAGATTTGTGTGTACGACTTAGTGTCCGTCCCCCTGAGGCTAAATAGTCTTCCCACATATCATACACCTCCACATGTCACCACTTCATCGCTAACACCCTCCGTCCATACTGAATACGAGTGAATGCTAGGGCTGTCCCGTACAGGATAGGTGTATTGATAGTAGTGGGGATGTTTTTGTGACATGCTTACCTTAACGAAACTAAAATTCTTTAAACTGTTCCCTGTCCCAGCCGAAATTCGAACCCACGACCATTGGGATAGTAGACTGCTTTTTTTTTTTTTTTTTTTTTTTCCCAGACTCGATAGGGTGAGAGAAGACTGAGGGGGATGAGGTGGGGAAGGAGAGTGAGGGAACAGGGGGAGGTTAATTGAGAGGTAAGGCAGGGGAGGGGAGTTAGGAGTGGAGTGGAAAGAGATAGAGGTGAGGGGAGGGACGAGAGGAGGGGGATAAGAGGGTAGCAAGAGATGGACAGTAATGAAGCAGGTTACACTCAGGGGAATGGTGTGTGTGTGTGTGTGTGTGTGTGTGTGTGTGTGTGTGTGTGTGTGTGTGTGTGTGAGAGAGAGAGAGAGAGAGTGAAAAAAAAAAAAACTGGCAATAATGAACGAATATTTTTACCGAAACCCAGAAAGGCACCCAAAGCTATAGAAAATCGATTGAAAAAAAAAAAAATCACCCTGCCATACTGAAAGGGTGGATCTCTTGGACTTTGGAGCTTTTTGTTATATAGAGCATTAACCTCTTCCATGTGATGATATGTTTTATATCCTCTCTCTCTCTCTCTCTCTCTCCAACCCCATTTTTCTACTGTTACCCCCTATTCCCCACCCCCATTTCTCCACTCCTTGCCCCCATGTTCTCCCTTCCTCGCTTCAATATTTCCCTCCCTCTCCCCATCTGTCATTCTCCCCACCTTCTCTCTACCATCTCACTCTTCACCCCTTCCTTCTGCTTCCTCTTTTATCTCCCACCTTCCCTCCTGTCTTCACCTCCATTTCCTCATCCTTACTGCTCTCCTTCCCTCACCATTCCTTCACCTTATTTCTCTTTCTCTCCCTATCTCCCCCTTTACCTCTTGCCTCTATTTTCTTCTCTGTCTCCCCCCCTTCCCCCCAGCCCCTCCTGTCTCCCCCACGTCTGTCTCCTCACTCTTATCCCTCTCCCCCCACACCTTCCTTCAGCTCTTCCCATCTCTCCTCCTCTTCCCCTGTTCTGTCTGTCCTCATCACCTCCTCCCCTATCCACACACCAACTTTTCCCACCTTAAGTCTCTCTTGTTTTCCACTCTCTCCGCTGCCCGTCCTCTCCCCTTCCCCAACCTCATCTCCATCGCTCACCACCACCCAGCTTTTCCTCCCCTCTCCAGCTCCCCGTTTCTCCCAGCTATCTTTACCTCTTTCTCCCTCCCCAATCCATATTCCAGCCCTCCTCACCTTACCCCACCCTATCTCCACCCCTACCACAACTTCCATTTCCATTTCCCCTACCCTCACCTCTCCCTGTCCTCTCCTCATGGCTGACCTTCCACCGCGCAGTCTCACTCCCTCTCATTCTTCCCCTATGCCTCACTTCTTTCTCCTACTGTCAACTCTCCTCATCCTCAGTTGCACCTCATGCCCTATCTGCCCACCTACCCCTCCCTCATCCCCCTTCCCTCACATCTCCCTCATTCCCCTGTCCTTCCCCCTCATCCCCCTCACCCTTCACAGCATGCCAGCGAGCGTATGACCTCGTTTGACCCCCAATGGATCATAAATGTTGAAGTTGTCCCCTGATGCAGTATATCTCACGGACGCGATGCATTTCACACTAGATTCACACCAAACTCTTTCACATTTTACACAAGATTTTCACGCATTTCACACCATCCTTATAAACCACTGTAGTAGATTTCACAGCATATGTATACAAACATGCCTCTGTTAATTACTACTATATTTACAACCCGGTATCACAGTTCTTATTATATTTACACATGACTCTCCTGCTTTTTGATTGGCTGTTTTCATACACGTCATTTACAGCATTTCACTATACAGTATACTGTATATGAGAACGAGTGTATCATTTCTAAATATAGTTATACGTATTTCACAGTCACAGTATATTTTGGCATGAGCCCTTTTTATTTCATGATATATTTATATTTTATTTCAGATATTCTTTATAAATCAGCAGTTAAGAGTATGTTTACAAATGCCTTTAGAATCTCGTGGTATAAGCACACAATATATATATATATATATATATATATATATATATATATATATATATATATATATATATATATGTATATAATATATATATATATATATATATATATATATATATATATATATATATATATATATATATATATATATATAATGTTTACAATTTACAATATATATACAGCAATGACTAAATACCTTTCCTCAACCTTTTCAAACTAATAAAATAGTATAATTACTTTCGGCAAGTAAAAAAATGTATATACTGTGACGCTGGAAAATTCGTAAAAACTGAGGAAAAATACCGTGAAAAAATACTGTCACAGACTCTGCTATCGGACAGTTGAAAAACAGTTTGGTTACGAATACAAAAAATATATACCGTATATTTGTACAGAGGCAATGGCAGAAAATGCTGTGAAGAGTAACAGTCACTGCCATTTTTCCGAACAGAAATGTGGTTAGCCTACTGAAAATTTGTATCAACTGATACATACATGCATACATACATTCATATATATATATATATATATATATATATATATATATATATATATAACATATAAGAAAGAATGAAGCAAAGGCCAGAAGCCTGCAAAATTGGACCCTCCCCCGGAAAGAAAAAAAAGATAGCTGACAGCCAAATTTAAGATCCGTTCGTTTCGAGAAGCCTGGACACACACACACACACACACACACACACACACACACACACACACACACACAATGTGTGTGTGTATATATATATGTATATATACACACACACAATATATATATATATATATATATATATATATATATATATATATATATATATATATATATATATATATATATATATGAAAGTGTGCGTTTCGCACGCTTGTGAGCGCGGGTTCGCCTCCCGCCAGAGTTGTAAAAACTTTGGGAAGCGTTCACCAAGTCACTTGCTACTTTGGCGGACACAAGGGGTGCTGTGGTTGAACCAGTGTCGCATACTAGTATGCTTGCACCCAGTCGGCTTAAAGCTGGCCTATTACATTTGGTTCACAGACTACACACACATCCAAAGCCACTACAAACTACAGTCACACTCACAAGCACTTATCACCCTACATACAGTCTCTACCAGACAGCCTAAGCCTCTAGGTAGAGATGCATTGGCTGTATCGTCCCTGCTTCGGTAGGGAGAGGCCGGTCCTGCAGTGGACCACAACGGTTGATAATGATGGTGATGATGATATACAATATATATATATATATATATATATATATATATATATATATATATATATATATATATATATATATATATATATATATATATATATATATATATATATATATATACCGTAAGTGTACCTACTTCCTCCACTTGTGACCAAAATATTTGAGTAAACTAGAAAATCTGTACACATTAAGATAAAAAAGAAAAAGAAAGAAAAAAGAAAATTCCTTGATGATAATTAGTCACTGAATTTATATCCCAGCATAGCAGTTATAAATTTTATTAATGGCCAAAGTAAAAGATGTGTACTCTGAGAAACAGAAATTGCTTTAAAAAAAGAAAAAATACTGCAGTTTCTTTCCAGACATAAGAATTTCGTCTCAGTGAGATGTTCCCTCACATCAACAGATAAAAAAAAGGCCGTAAAGGAGAATGCCCTCACTTCAATTTTTTTTTTTTTT
Organism: Coenobita brevimanus; assembly: GCF_032717465.1. NCBI lineage: Eukaryota > Metazoa > Arthropoda > Malacostraca > Decapoda > Coenobitidae > Coenobita > Coenobita brevimanus. The sequence continues at coordinate 35,032,144 of NC_136979.1, forward strand.
TTTTTCCAACAGAAATCTGGTGTCGGTAGGAAGTTTGCTTACTATAGCCTACTCGTATACCTATCCATTTTCTAATCTTAATATACCTGTCTGTTTTCTAATCACAGTATACCCATCTATCGCCTAATCCGTTTTTCCCCATCAAGATAGTTGGGGCTTTGGCTGGGCTACACACTTCCCGCATTTAAGGTAAGGGTGACCATCCCCTCTTTACGGAGTGTGAACAATAAACCCATACTGGACTTGCTTGGTTAAAGCCCCGTAACCTACTGTACCACCCAGGCATAAGAATCTAAAATACACTCTCTGTAATATCTTTCGTAGCATAATAATTTGGCTACATTATGGTGATTACGAAGAAGGCGAGGGAGAAGGAAAACGAGGCAGAGAGACTAAGATAAGAGGGTATGTGAGCCGTGAGGAAAGGTTTAGTGTCGTGGGAAGAGGGGTCGTTACTGAGTAGGAACATCTGGAGGTTCTTTTGTCCTTGCCATTTTTCACAGGATGAGATGTCAGTCAATAGATTAGTAGTTAGATAGAGAGATGGATAGACAGATTGACAGATAGATACAGATAGAAAACTTTGTGCATGAGGAGATTTAAAAAGAAAAATACTGTGGAGGCAAATTGTAAAATAACTGTCATCGTTATTCTAACTAGAAAGAAAATCTACTGCAGAGGAAATTTCTAAACAATGAGAAAAAAAAAAACTGCGGGAAAAAATAGCTTCAGACAATTTTTTCCAGCATGTAAGAAAACTGACTAAAAGTATTAAGAAAAAAAAAATACAGGAGTTCGCGTAGAAATTATTAGGCATGCAGAATTTTGTATCACACGTTGTTTTTACTCTCTCTCTCTCTCTTTCTCTTTAAATCTAACGAAGAAAAGCCAGGTGAATATGTGAATATAATTAATACTGTCAGTTCAAGTGTGTGTGTGTGTGTGTGTGTGTGTGTGTGTGTGTGTGTGTGCGCGCAATTTTGACTATTATTCTTTTTTTACTCAACCTTTTTCTCAGGTGAGACAAAGCCAAATAGTGTGTCGATTCCTAAATTTGACAAGCATGGAACTCAGGTGTTAGGGAGTTTGGGTCACGGATAAACATTGTAGACTCACTGCTGGACATGGGGTCTCTGAGGGAAGGAGGAAAAGAAGGGAGAGAGGGAGAGAAAAAGAGGGAGAGGAAGAGGACGGGGGAGATGGAGATGGAATAAGAGGAAGAGGGAAGGGGAGATGAAGTTGGAATAAGAGTAGAGGGAGAGGAAGAGGATAGGGGAGATGGAGATGGAATAAGAGTAGAGGGAGAGGAAGAGGGTAGGGGAGATGGAGATGGAATAAGAGTAGAGGGAGAGGAAGAGGACAGGGGAGAATGGGGAGATGGAGACTGAATAAGAGTAGAGGGAAATGAGGAGGAGGAAGGACAGGTGCTCAAGACGGGACAGGAGTAAATAGAATGCAGCAGCAGTCATTAGATAGATATACAGATTAACAGATAACTTTGTACACATCGGAAAAATTGTATATATCTGTCTATTCTACCCACCTACCTGTATGTATTTATGTATTCTTATATATGTACGCTTATAAATGTATGTATGTATGTATGTGTATATGCCTTTATTATGTATGTATATATGTATGTAGATTGATTGATTGATTGAGTGAGTGAATAATTGATTGCCAAATAAATATCAGGGAAAGAATATAAAATCAGTCATCGCTTTCTTACTAATAAAAAGTCTGAGGAAATTTTTAACTATTGAGAGAAAAATAACAGGAAAAATAGTCACCGACCTTATTTTCCAAGCATAAAAGAAAGCAGAATTTGTATATACTGAGAATTTTAAATAATGAGGGAAAGAGGAAACTTCAGGTTACACGTGGAAAACTTCAGGCATGTAGAAGTATGTATCAGACCTGCGATGCTCCCCCTCCCCCTTCTTTGTGTGTGTGTGTGTGTGTGTGTGTGTGTGTGTGTGTGTGTGTGTGTGTGTGTGTGCAAGCTAATACTGTCGATTCCGTAATGTGCCACGTTGGGAACTCTGAAGTGTGGGTCACAGCTTAACATTGTAGACTCATTTTTCAACATCAGGTGTCCGGGGAAAGGTGGAGAGGGGAGGAGGAAGAGAGGGAGGAACAAGGAATAGGGAGGAAGGGAGGGAGGAAGCAGTAAGGGTTAGGGAGGAAGGGAGGAAGTAAGAAGGGACAGTAGAGGATACAAGAGGAAGGGGTTAGCAGGGAAGATGGAATGAGAAAAAATGGAAGTTAGGAGAAGGAAGGAGAAATGGGGAGGTTCATAAGATGAAAAGGAGAGGAAGACTGAGGGAAGAAGAGGAGAGGGAAATGAGGGGGAGGAGGAATGGAGGGGAGTAAATGGGGAAATAGGTAGGGGAGGGACAGTGTGGGATGATAGGTGGGGAAGAGAAGTAGGGGGAGTTAGGAAGAGGAGTGGAATAAGATGGTAGAATGAATGGAGGAGTTGGCAATGAAAGAACAGTATGAAATAAAGGGAGAAGGAGGGAAAGAGGGAGGGAGAGAAGAAGCTAGAATGAAGGGTTGGGGGAGGAGGGGAAATACGGAGAGTTCCAATGTTATTAGTTAATATTTATGCATTACGAAATAAATATTCTTAGTATGCAATTTGATATGATTTAGTGTTTTTTTAATTTATCATTTTTGAACATAATTGCGTCAGAATTCGCGGATATAATATAAACATACACACAAAGAGAAACACAAATACAACAAAGATACTGACCACACACACACACACACACACACACACACACACACACACACACACACACACACACACACACACACACACACACACACACACACACACACACCAAAGCAAATATTGAAAGATTGACAGACTACAGACAAGCGGCCTGGCAGAGAGAGAGAGAGAGAGAGAGAGAGAGGGGGGGGGGAGAGGGACACAAAAATACTCAGTCAACACAACTAACCGTTTTTTGTGAGGGAGGGAACAAGTGCAGGAGGGAATTGGGAAGGAGGGAGGGAGGGAGAAAAAAAGGAGGGAAGGAGGGGTAATGGTAGGGAATACAGAGGAAGAGACAGACTTTGAGGATGGTGATGAATGAAGGGAGACACTCAAGAGGAAAGAGGAAAGGAGATGAGGAGTGAGGGAGAAGCAGGATAGAGGAAATGGGAAGAAGAGAGACAGAATGGGGAGGGTCGAAGGAGAGGAGAGGGGAGGAGAGAGGGAGGAAAGGAGTGGAGAAAGCAACTGGAAGGTAGGGAGAGAGGAAGTGAGTGGAGAGAGGAACTGGAAGGTAGGGAGAGAGGAAATGAAGAGAAAGGGAAGGAGGGAGGAGAATATGGTAGGGAATGTTGGGGGGGGGGAAGAGAGAATATGGAAAAGGGAAGAGAAAGGGAAGGAACAAGTGCAGGAGGGATTTGGGAGAAAGAGAGAGAGAGAGAGAGAAGTGAATCATGCTGATAAAAATCAATGGCTTAAGATACCCGGAGGGGATGAAGAGAAGAATGAGGGAAGTAAAGGGGGAACATAAGAAAATAAAAGAGCAAAGGAACGAGAGTGAATAGCAAAAGAAGGAAAATGAAAATAAGTATACAACATGACAGAAGAGACGGAGAAAGAGAGCCAAGTTGGAAAGGGAAGAGAAGAGGACAATAAGGAAGAGTCAAACCGATAAAATATGAAAAAAGTAAAAGTTAGAAGGAGTAGGTGAAATAAGCAGGAAGATGCAGAATGCTAAAGGAAGATGGAGGGAGAGAAGGATGAATACAAGGAAGGAGGAAGAGGGAGAGAAAGGTGAATAAAAGGAGGGAGGAGGAGGGAGAGAAAGGTGAATAAAGAAGAAGGAGGAGGAATAAGGAAAACATGCGAGAGTAGAAAAGAAACCAAGATGACTGACAGGGAAGGCAGAAACTATGCATAAAGGAGAGAGGAAGAGTGAAAGGAAAGACCCAGAAAAATAAGAGAAAGAACTTGAAAAAAGAAAGGAGGATAGAAACTAAAGGACGGGTTGACAGTAAAAAAAAAATTGTCAGGAAAATAAGAGAGAAATGAAACAGAAAACATTAAATTAACAAAGAAAGAATTACGAAGACAAAAAAATATAAATCCAGAGTGAATACGAGTAAATGGGAGGTGCAGAAAATGGACGAGATGCAAGAGGAAGAGAGAAGATGGAGAGGAAAAAGAGGAAGCGGAATTGGAAAAGCCTGATAGGTAAGGGAAAATATATAATGGTAGAGAGAGAGAGAGAGAGAGAGAGAGAGAACACTGTAGAGAAAGATTGGAAAATGGAGAAAGGAGAGAACACTAAAAGCCTCAAGAAGAAGGAAATAAAGACAATCCGAGAAAAACAAGAGCAATTGTGTGTATGTGTGTGTGAGAGAGAGAGAGAGAGAGAGAGAGAGGAATAAAGAATATGGTGAATGAGGCAGGAAGAGAAAAAGAGAGGAGGGAAACTGACAGAAAATATTCAGGAAAAAGAGGGACAAGAGAAAACGAAAAATCTAGAGGAAAAGGAACAAAATCCAAAAAGGAAGTGAGAATTAGAAGCAGACTGAGAAATAATAAATGTTGTACAGAGAAATACTGAAGAAAATTGAAAGGATGTTAAGAATGAGAAGGGTAAAGGAAGGAAAGAAAAATGAGAGAGAGAGAGAGAGAGAGAGAGAGAGAGAGGTGAGGGGAGGGTGGGGGAAGGAATTAGGACATGTTCAACACCACATTGGCGGCTGAAAATAGCTAATGAGAGAGAGAGAGGGGGGAAGAGAAGAGAATGAGGAGTTAAAGGAAGAGACAGAAGAAACAGAGGAGAGGGAAGTAGAGACAAATAATAGAGCGAATAGAGGGAGGTAAAAAAGGAAAGGGAAAGGATGAAGGAAATGGGGAGAAGATTTTAGTAAAGATTTAAGTAAAGAATAAGGTGATAGGAAAGTAATAACTCAGATAGAAATAAGAAACGTGAGACATAAATTGAGTGAAAATAAACATAGAAAGTTTCGAGAGACTAAGAGGTATAAAGGAGAAGAAAACGAATAAGATTAGTGATTACGTTCTTCATTTTATTTATTTAATGTTAAGCATATTGATCTACCATGGTGACATCACACACCCTTATATTGCCCACTCGAACGTCAGTCAGCTCTTACGCATGCCCCACATCTTTCATAAATCTTTACGAAATTCATCAGCTTCCCTGCCACACTACCGCTACACACGTAAAACCTTCAATAATAAATCTCTTCACCTAGTAGTGTGCTCTTTTCCTGATCAACAGCTGTCATAAATATCGTACTGTGCTTCTCACGTTTTACCAGATATCTTTCAGTTCTGACTTGTTTACATTTACGCAGAGCTACAATCCCAGCTTCTTCCACTCCGCTGCACAACACCACACGTCCGTTTTGTTTCAATATATTTCCTAGAAACAAACACGATATGTTTTATAGTTTTTTATCGTGCCGTCCTAGTCTTGCAACGTTTTCACAACACTCTTCCTCACTTGCGTTTTGACACATTCTTAGATACAATATTCCCTTCTTGTGCACCGCTCGATCCAATCCTATTTGCTACCGCTTTGCTCTCGCCATTCACCTTCGTCAGTTTTCGGAATAATATTTTCCTTACTTCCTCCATTTGGTAACATTCTTCCATTGTCATCCCCTGCAGTTTCACAGGTTTCCTCATGTTCGTTCTTACACTTAGGCACCTCTTTCCAAAGCAATTTCCTGTTTTCTGAAGAATTTTCCATTATTTCGTTTTTCATATACCCACTTCATTCCCTAATCTTTTTACAACCTTCACCTTCTTAAGATATTCCCTCTTCTTTTTAATTCAGACTCCTTTCATGCATCCACTTCATCCACTTCTTTCAGTTCCCTTCCACTGTTCCTGCTGCTTCCACTTGTCCACCATGTTGTTCCTTTCTTAATTTCTTATGCCCTTGCAACATCACACATGCTTTTGCCACACCGATTTAGTATATTTTCCACTTCCTCGTGTACCTACTTCCTGGACCCTCACTCTCGTCTATCCCCTGCTCTCATTCATCTGCCACTGGTTTGTTTTTTGTAATATTCAGTATATCCCATCACTCTTCGTACTCTTCTCGGCGTTCTTATTCCATGCTCCTTACAGATTCGTCTCCAATAAAACAAACATGATTAACCCTTTCAGTATGATGTCTTTATTAAATTGAATAATATCGTCTAAAAGTAGCAAGAATAACAACTACGTCACCGGATCAATAGTAGTAGTAGTAGTAGTAACCTTAGGCTCATCTTCACGTGAACCCTATGTACTGCTTGCTGAAGTTGCCCTGTCCTTGTAATCCACCATGCTCCTTTCGGGGGATAGGGACACTTGAGGGACGCTTGTATTACCGGGCAGTAGAGTTGCCACCACATGAAGGCGTCCCACATCAACACCACGTCCCAGACTCAAAGGGTTAAATGGTCCTTCTCGCTGTCCTCTCTCGATCCTCTTTTCAGTGACACGAATCCAGGAAAATAAGGGAAGAACGGATATACAGGAGAAAGAGAGAGAAAGAGAGAGAGAGAGAGAGAGAGGAAGTGGTAGAAGAATCAGAAAGAAGGCTGAGAAAAGAGAGAAGCCGAGAGGGAGAACAAATAGGGGAGGAAGAGAGCAAAAAAGGGAGAAGGTGAAAGAAGGTTGAGAAAGAGAGAGTGGGGAGGAATTTTATGGATATGAGAATGAAGGACAGGGGAGATTAAGGTGAAGGGAGAGAGAGTGAGAGAGAGAGAGAGAGAGAGAGAGAGAGAGAGAGAGAAATTTGACACGGCAGAGGATGAGGAGAGATGAAAAGGAAAAATACTGAATAAAAAGGAGGAAAAAAAGGGAAAGAGGGAATAAAGAGATGAGAAAATGTACGATAATGGCGAGAGATACAGATGAAAAAAAGTAAGAAAATGTGAGATAAAAGTGCAGAATGAGAGAAAATAATGAAGAAATATGTAGAGTAGACGATAAATAGAATAAAGGAAGAAAAAGAGAGGAAGAAAGTGGAGAGGATGTGAGATAAAAAGGATAGCAGGAGAGAAGAGGGAGGAAGGAGAAGAAAAACTATGACATATAAAGAACCTCGAACAAGCAAATGAAGAAGGAGAGATAAGAAAAATTGAGACGAAAGATAAAGGAGAAACGAGGAAGAGAAAATATGGAGTAAAAATGAGAGAGTGAAAGAAAGGGAGAAAAAAGAAGAAATGAGTTTGGAAGATGAAGAAGGGAATACTTGAGGACAGAAGAAAGGAGAAAATAAGGGAATAGAGATGATAGAGAGAGAGAGAGAGAGAGAGAGAATATGGATCAAAGAGAAGGATTAAAGCTTAGAGGGAGAAGAAAGAAAAGGAAGAGGATGCTAGACAAAAACACGAGACGAAGAAAGGAGGGATGACTGAAAAAAAGAGAATGTGGAATAAAAATAATATATATATATATATATATATATATATATATATATATATATATATATATATATATATATATATATATATATATATATATATATATATATATATATATATATATATATATATATATATATATATATATATATATATATATATATATATATATATATATATATATATATATATATATATATATATATATATATATATATATATATATATATATATATATATATATATATATATATATATTATATATATATATATATATATATATATATATATATATATATATATATATATATATATATATATATATATATATATATATATATATATATATATATATATATATATATATATATATATATATATATATATATATGGAAGAGAAAGGGAAGAGAATAAAAGAGAAGTGAGATAGGAAAAGATAAAAAAAAAAAAAAAAAGAAAGCAGACAGGGAAGAGAGGAAAAGGGAGAAAATGTACCAACGAAGCGAAAATGGAAGAAGAGAGAATTGCAATTAACATATGGAAGAAGAGTAAAGAAGAGAATGTGAGATACAAAAAAGGTGAGAAACGAAAAAGAGAAGAGGGAGAAAAAGGGAGAAAGTGTGTAATAAAACGGAAGAACGAAACAAAGAGAGAAAAAGAAAAAAAGGCAGAATAAAAGAAATCTGAGAAGCGAAACCCAAGATGGTGAAAGGAAAGGAACCAAGAGACAGGAGTTAAGAATTAAAGTTGTATGGAAAAAGAGGGGAAGAAAAGAAAAAAAAAATATGATGATGGCAATAGGGGGAATGTGTACGGAAAAAGTGAAAAAAAAAAGGGGGGGGGGAAGAGGGAGGGAGAAATGTGAGGAAGAACAGGAAGAATAACGTAATGAATGAATCCCATAGCCTGACTCTCTCTCTCTCTCTCTCTCTCTCTCTCTCTCTCTCTCTCTCTCTCTCTCATCGAACGGGTAGGGGGGGAAGTTGGATACAGCCTTCATTAACCCCTTCAGTGCGAGAGCCTACTGTTGCTGAAGGAAATCGTCTGGAGGTAGCAAAAATAAACTTTACTATTACGTCATCGTAGTGAAGAGGTTTAGAGGAAAACTGAGAGATGTTGAGGAAAAGAGGAATATAGGAAGAAGAAAAAGAATAAATGAAGGAAAGGGGAGGAAAAGAATGTGATAGAGAGGCAAAGACAATAAAAAAGATAATAAAGGCGAAAAATGTGAAAGAGGAATAAAGAGAGGAGGGAAAAGTGAGATAGAGAAGAAAATGTAATGAAAATAAAGAAGGAAATTGAGATAAAGTAAAGGAAGAGAGAATAAAAACAATAAATATAATAATAAAGGGACGAGGGATGAACATAAGATAGATAAAGGTAGCTGTAATAAATATGATAAAGAGAATAAATAAAGATGAAAGAAAGAGGACGACAGAAACGAGTGGAAAAAAATCATATTAAAAAAATGACGGAATACTTTTAGAAGAGTGGAGCACAATACTCAATAATTAATAACCCAAAGAGTGAATAATCAACTTCCGCATGCGGTATTTTCCGGGGAAGATACTCGGCATTCCTCCCTTCGCCTACGGGCTCAGAGTCACGAGGCTCATGGGTCCAGACTTTCGGGTTCTTTCCTTATCAAACCTTTGACCACTTGCAGGCCAACCCCTTAAACCTGATGACTTATTAAAACTTCCCATATCCCAGTTGGAAGCTTTAATCTTTGTCAGTATTATTATTATCCTAGAGAAGATCTAGATCGCTGCCATTTGCATACCAATTGAGTTACAGCCTTCATTTTTATGTCGTATTATAGTACTGCTTGGCCGCTTCATCTGACAAGTTATCATCCCCACCCTACCTCTGCAACCCAGATAGGATCCGGACAAAAAAAAAATAAATAAATAAATAAATAACCTTAAAGTTCAAGAACCACTGAAGTTAGAGGGCTGAAGCTTTTATATCTGTACTGTACCTGGGACATGGCCAGAATGCAGTGCTTAATACACTCCAGATCGGATCGTTATTCTCTGATATCGCATATGGTCCAAAATTATGGACTCCGTCGGAAAACATGAATCACCTGATTTTACATGAAGGAATACAATAGGCTAGAGCCACCAAACTTGGTGGAATTATAGACTGTGATGACCTAAGGTGACATGCAGAAGATCAGTAACCTCGACCTCAAGGTTCCTTTATAGCTCGGCTTCCAGCAGGCAATGGCTGTTTTTTTTAATAAAAATTGACCTTGGAAAATTTTACGGCGTTCTAGTTCTTAGTTCTTTTTTACTATTTTCAGACGCTTTTATTTAGATTTTAAAAGGAATCTCGTCTCTGAAAGGTTAATAAAGGCTACATCTAATCTTCAGGGTCGAAAAAATAACTCCCAAGCCGAATAAAATCGTCCGGAGATGGCAAGAACTTCTTGTACTGAAGAGGCTATGAGGGCTTCATTTAATCCCTCCTGCTAGAAAAGTACCTGCTTAGAAAATAGTATGGAGGAAAGAATGAAGCAAAAAGTCATTTACTTGAAGAAGGATGTATGACAGAAGCTGATGAAAATGAGAAAAATGAGAATGGGGGGGGGGAGGAAAGAGGAATACGTAAAGAAAGAGAAAATAGAGAGAAAGAGAGATTGAAAGAAGGTGAAAGCAAAATTAGACTAAAATAAGAAATGGATAAAAGTGAAGAAGTAGAAAAGTGGGGGAGAGAAAAGAGAGGTACACGAAGAAAGAAAACATATGTGTGCGGAAGAAAATGATTGGAGGAATGTGAGAAGGAGGAAGCAAATTTAGAATAAAATAGTTGGTGAAAATATTGAAAAGAAGAAATAAGATAACGTTGAAAGTAAGAATATAGATACCGTGGAAGAATATGGGAAAGGGATGAGGGAGGAATGCAAGAAGGGAGAAGAAAAATACAAATTAATCAAGGTATCTGCAAATAAAAATGAGAAGTGAGAGGAAGTGAAGGAAAGAGGGAAGAGAGAAAGGAGGGGAGAAGAAACAGAGGAAAGAGATACAGAAGGAGTGAATGTGAGAAGGAGAAGGAGGAAGGGAAATAATTAAAAAAACAGAGGATAAAAATGAGAACTTGCGGAAAGTCAGGAAGGAGGAATAAAGACACGAGAAAAGAGTAAATGAGAGAGAGAGAGAGGGGGGGGGGAGGGATATGAGAAAAGGGAAGAAATATAAAAGAAAGAAGCTGATGAAACTGTTAAAAAGGAGAACTATATTATAGTGATCCGATTTTTCTATGTTTGTCTGTTACCGTAACACAGCAAAAACAGCGCAACGTAGCGCAATTTTTGTTTGAGCATGGTACCATTAAAAATGCTCTAACTTGAAGAATAAATCAATTTCCAGGCCATTCGGGCCACCGGTTCCCGAATTATGACTCCTTTCTGGCCCTTTGCTTCAGAATTAGTACGGTATTTGCTTTTAGTGGAGGGGATGGATTCGTTCTTGGTCCGGCATTGAAATTATTAAATCAATTTCCAGGCCATTCGGGCCACCGGTTCCCGAATTATGACTCCTTTCTGGCCCTTTGCTTCAGAATTAGTACGGTATTTGCTTTTAGTGGAGGGGATGGATTCGTTCTTGGTCCGGCATTGAAATTACCAGAATGACAGGAGGGAGAAGATTGGCGTGTTTGTTGTATTATCACTTTTTCGCCTCTTCTTCTTTCCACCTTATGGCCTGGTCCTAAATTGTACACTGTAATGCTATAGTGTAATTTAGTATAATAACAAACACTGTTGTCCTGCCTCTCTCTTTCTGTCTCTCTCTCTCTCTCTTTCTCTTTCTCTCATCAACGGGTGTCCCAGCAGGATAAAAATAAGGGAAAATTCCTCACTCCGTCTCGCTCACGGCATGAGTTATTTATATTTCTGTTACCTTTAGATTGAAATTTGGAACTGACTTGACATCGGGCGGAGGCCGCCGAAGGCGACCATTACGTGCGTGAGAATAAATATAAGAAAGTAGGAAATAGTTGACAAGAAGGAAAGGAAATAGTGTGCATAGAAGACAGAGAATGTGAAGGGAAGAGGAATAAAAAAGAAGAGAAATGTAATAACATGGACGAAAATGAAAGGGAGAGAGGAAGCAAAATAAGGAAAAATGAAGGGAGCAACGGACGAAAATTATATAAAGGAAAAATAAGTAGCAAGATTTAAAAAAACTATAACAGGAAGGAGGAAAGAGTAAAAAGACAAAAGAAAAATGAGGAAAATATATTGCACGAGAAAATAGCAAAATTTGAAATAAAAAAACAACGGCGAAAAAGGATAGAAATTATTTAAAAATGAGATAAAGGGGAATTGTAGAAAGAAGGAAAGAGGAAAGATAAAATGGAGAAATGGATGTAAGGAGAAGGAGGCAGCAAAATAACGAATAATTCAGACAGCAACGATTATGGTGATGGAATAACCTGATAAAGGGACAATGCAGCAAGAGAGGAAGAAGATGAAGTGGAGGAGCAAAGAGGAAATAACATAAACAGTAAAGAAAGTGGAAGAAAAGAAAGATAAAGTAGAGCAAAGAGGAGATAACAGGAAAAATCAAGAAACAGGAAGAAAAGAAGATAAAGATGAGCAAAGAGAAAATTAGAGGAAGAATCGAGAAACAGGAAGAAAAAACTAAGATAAAGAGGATGAGCAAAGAGAAGATAAGAGGAAGAATAAAAAAAGAGGAAGGAAGCAAGAAGATGTGGAAGAACAGAGGAAATAACAGGAAGAATCAAGAATGAGGAAGAAAAGAAGAAGATAACCCCAAAAAATAAAGAGGAAGAAAGGAAGAAGATAAAGTGGAAGAGCAAAGAGGAAATAATATAAAAAAGGAAAAGCAAATTTAAAAGAAAAGAGGAAATAACGTAAGCAATTCAAGAAAGAGGAAGGGAGAGAGAGGGAGAGATGAAGTGGAAGAGAGAAAAAAAAAATACCGTAAAAGAGTCAACAAAGAGGGGGGAAGGAAAGATAAATAAAAGACATATTTGAGTGACAAAAAGAGGAGGTGAAGGAGAGAGGAGAAGCGGAAAATTAAAGAAAAGGAGAGAAAGTGTATCAGGAATAATATGAGTTGACAAAATAATGGCGATAGTGGAAGGAAGGGTTTATAAAGAATGACATGTTGAGGATGATAAAGGACGTGGAAGAAGACGAGAGAGTGAAGAAATAAAAGAGGGGAGAAGATGAAGAAGTAATACAGGGAAAGTATGGAAAAAGAACAGTAAGAAATAGTTTGTAAATAATGATGATATATTCAGGAGTGATAAGAAGAGACGATGAGGGAAGGAGGGGAAAAGAGAAGCAGAAAAGAAAAGGGAAATTACTTAATGAAGAGAGAGAAATTGATGTGATAAGTAATAATTTTCAGGGAAGATCAAGAGGAGATGATAGGGAGGAAAGGAAAAAGGGAGAGACTGTGTTAGGAAAAGAGAAAGACGAAGAGAAAAATTAAGAGAAGAAGAAGATTGGAGGAAGGGTAAGGAATGATTAATAAAGAATGACGTGTTTAGTGATAGTAAATAAAGAAGGTGGAGGTAAAAGAAGGAGAAAGAGAGAAGAACAAAGAAGAGTGGAGAAAGAGGAAGGAATGACAGAATACAAGAATGCCATAATCAGAGTTAATTAATAGAGAAGTAGGGATGATAAGGAAGAGGAAATATGATAAAAAGGAATACAGAAAGTCGAAGAAGAGAAGGGGAATACCTTTAAAAATGTAGAAATGAGAAGAAAGTAATGATAAATAATCGTGTGTTCTGATGAAATAAAAAATTATAGAAGGGGGAAGAGGGAGAAAGAGCGAAGAACAAAAAGAAATGGAGAAACAGGGAATGAAACTAAAGAACAGAATGAGAAAACGGGGAGGGAAAAGAATAACAGAAAAGAGAACTATAATTGAGGAACAAAAGAGAGAAACGGAGATAAAGAAAGGAATAATGGACTTCAGAATGAAATGTGAGAAAAGAGGAGGTGGAAGGGAAGAAGGGAGAAGGAGGAAAGGGAAGGAGAGTGAGGGTGAAAGAGGAATAGAGTATGGGAACGAGGGAATAAGAGACGGAAGGAGAGGAAATGGAAGAGAGGAGGGGAGAGTGTGGGGGGAAAGGGAAGGGAGAGACAAACAACAAAAGAGAGAAGGTGCGAGAGGTTAGGGGAACTAAAGGTGATGGGAAAAAGGGAGAAGAAAGAGGTGGAACAGGAGGTAGGAGGAGAGGGAGAATGTTGGGGGAGGAAAGGAAGGGTGGAGATTAAAGGAAGGGGAGGGAGGGAGTGGTATGAAAGGAAGAGAATAAATGGGGAGGAAGGAGGAGAAAGGAAAGGAAAGAGATGATGGTTGGAAAAAGGAAGGAAAAGATGATGAAAAGGTGTATGGAGGAGTGGGAGGGGAGTGCAAAGGAAGAGAGAAGAAGGGAGAAGGAAGCAGGAAGAAAAAATGGAGAGGGGAGATGGAGAGCAAGGGAGAAAAGGTAAGGGAGAGGAAGGGGAAGAGTTGGAAAGCGATGGGGAGAGGCTGTAGAGGATGTGTTCATGGAAGAGAGGAGGGTAGAGGAAAGAAAAAGAGGTCAGAATGAGAGAGAGAGAGAGAGAGAGAGAGAGAGAGAGAGAGAGAGAGGATGGGTGGGTGGGTGAGTGAGGGGGTGGGTGGGCAGGTGAGGGTGACTGAGTAGAGAGAGAGAGAGAGAGAGAGAGAGAGTGGAGGGGAGAGAAAGAGAAGGGATTAACAGAGCTCAAGTAATGACGTATGGAGACACTCGCCAACACAACACTGACTGATAGGTGAGAGAGAGAGAGAGAGAGAGAGAGAGAGAGAAATGTTGCCGTGGCAAAATATTGTGTTCTGATATTGCGTGTTTGTGTGTGGGTATATGGAAAATAGATAGCCAGACAGATAGATAGCTAGATAGATAGATAGAATGATGGAGAGACTGATAGATAGAGAGAATGATAGATGGGGACTCTGATAGATAGACAGATTTTATTCAGCTGAAGGAGAGAAGTCAGGCTATGAAGGTTAATGGAGACTGTTCCAAGCCGCGTCACTTCAGATGGTGTCTCCTAAAGGAACATAAACTGGCTTGTATTCTCGTCGGTTAAGGAAGCACCCTAACACCTTTTCCTGTGCAGCTTATTTCACCTGTTATACCTTACTGTCCATCTCCGTGTTACATAAATCCTTCCACTATCGCCATACTGTGCATAGTTAACGTGGAAAGGGATATTAACCAGCCGTATCCAGAATAAATCACTAAGGAAAAGATGATACGGAGCCTCCTTGTTAGAAAAACGGACCATAATCGTCTGAAGGGAAGGGATTAATGAAATAGTCTGACGTCAGCTGGAATAAAACACGGAGTTCAAACACCACTATCAAAGGCATTAAAACACAGTGAATATCCTGTTATGAGGCTAAATCAATTGTAGTACAACAACACGAAACTCAAGGGTCATTCAGAACTAGAGAAGTGTGAACTGCATTTTAATTAATCTGTTGGCATTTGGTGGAGTACCGTATGTCGAAATAGAGCCAATTTTTTTTGTTTAATTACATGGCTGTCTAATATGAGTTGGCACTTTGAAAATCGTAACATCATCATCATCATCGTCATCATCATCATCATCATCATCATCATCATCATCATCATCATCACAAGGACTTTATTCCTCTTTTAAAACTGGTGAGGTACTGTCTGTAAACAAAGAAAATGTACAATTGTTTCTCTTTCCAAATAATAAACCAGTTATTACATACATATATACATACCTACATACACGCACATTCATTCATACATACATACATAAATTCGTACATATATGAAAATATAGAACGAATGAACGACTGCCCACATACTTGCTTGCCTACTTGCTTGGTTGATTGATTGATTGATTGACATTTTCCTAAAATAACTCAAACATAAACATCATCACTCAGAGTAAAAAGTCATCCAGGTGTGATATTTCCGGACATAATATTATCATTGAATTTCGATGTCAGAAGTGGGGTTGTTGCAGGATTTGTTGCACACACACACACACACACACACACACACACACACACACACACACACACACACACACACACACACACACACACATCGCTCGCTGGCTCAGTGGTAATGTTCTCGTTTGCCATCTGGTAGACGGGAGTTCGCGCCTCGCTCAGGTTGCGAAAAGTTTCACTGACGAAGTGGGTGGTTACTGTCCCCCTTGAGCAAGGGGATGAGTGTGTGCGTGTGTGAAGGTCACAGCCTTGCCCTTAGATCGGACTATATGAGCTCTCAGCTCCCTTCCGGGAGGGTAAAAGCTGGCGATCACGACCATCCAGTGATCCTGACCGACCCGGTGAATTACACACACACACACACACGGCTAATCAGAGGGCTCAAACGGTGTATTTAATGTGTGGTTTGTGGGTGACTGTGTTTGTTCTATTCACTGAGTAGTAATTAGTTATGCACTATTCATTAATTGGGGTGGGGTGGGGTTGAGGGTGGGGCGGGGCGGGGTGGGGTGAGGGGTGGGGAGGGGGATGGATACTTTCAAATGGCTACATACTTTGTTGACTTTGTTCACTACCCACGCTAATTTAGAGATTGGTGGGTATGTAGGTAGGTAGGTAGGGAGGGAGGGAGGTAGGTAGGCAAATGGAAAGACAGGTAAATAGATATGCAGACAGGAAGACAGATAAAAAGGTAAGTAGGTAGGCAGATGGGGGAGACAGGTAAGCAGGTAAGTAGGTAGGCAGATTGGAAGACAGGTAAGCAGGTAAGTAGGTAGGCAGTTGGAAGATATGTAAGTAGGTAGATAGGTAGGTGTGTAGGTAGGCAGATGGGAAGATAAGTAAGTACTAGTTAGGTAGGTAGGTAGGTAGGTAGGTATGAGGACAGGTAAAAGACAGACATGGTCAAAAACATACAAAATATTCACACTAATTTGTTGGCATTAATTTACTGATAGATAAATACATTGTTGGATGGATAGATATGTAGATAGATAAACTGATGAACAGGTAGACTGGTAAATTGAATGATAGGTAGATAGAATGATATATTGATGGATACCTACACATATTGATTGATGGATGGATTGGCTGGCAAATGTGTAGGTAGACAGGTAAATACTAGCTGATTTTGTGTGTGTGTGTGTGTGTGTGTGTGTGTGTGTGTGTGTGTGTGTGTGTGTGTGTGTGTGTGTGTGTGTTTTCAGTAATTAGGATGGGGGGGTGAAATGGAAACTCAAAAACAGCTACAGATTTTTTAACCACACCTTATATTAGATTTTGGTAGGCAGGTAAGTGGGTAATTAGGTACACAGGTAGATACACAGATGCGGAGGTACATAGATTCTCTCTCTCTCTCTCTCTCTCTCTCTCTCTCTCTCTCTCTCTCTCTCTCTCTCTCTCTCTCTCACCTGGAAAGTACTGATGTTATACACGGTGCACCTGAACTCGGCGTCCCTGCCCACCGCCGCCTGCACCTTCTGTGTGTCGTTCTGGCCGAAGGTGGGCTCGCCTGGGGGAGGGAGAGAGGAGTGAGTGGGTGCTGGAGAGAGAGAGAAAGAGAGAGAGAGAGAGAGAGAAATTGGGGAGAATGAGTGGAAAATAGAGAAAGTGAGTGGAATCAGGAATGAATGAGGGTGAAGAAGAAGAAGAAGAAGAATGAGAGAGAGAGAGAGAGAGAGAGAGAGAGAGAGAGAGAGAGAAGAGGGAGAATGAGTGGAAAGTAGAGAAAGAGTGAGTGGAAACAGGAATGAATGATGGTAATGAAGAAGAAGAAGAATGAGAGAGAGAGAGAGAGAGAGAGAGAGAGAGAGAGAGAGAGAGAGAGAGAGAGAGAGAGAATTACAAAAGCATCAGTAACAGACAAACAAAAATGTCGACCTGTAAAAGAAAGTCAAAGAGATTCCAGGCCCGTTAATTGCATCACTTCATATTTATTCCTGGTACCTTCAGACGATTTTCCTCAGCCTCTAGTAGTGAAAGGGTTAATTCATGCAATGTTCAGCCGCTTAGGGTTCAAACTCTACCTGAAGCTGAATAAAATCGTCAGGAGGTGGCGGGAAAAAATGGAAAATGCGCCTTCGTAGTGACCAGCATAGAGATCGTGATGCTCTCTCTCTCTCTCTCCAACTTTCATTTACGTCATCATACTGAAAAATTAAACGTGAGAGATGGACTGGGCTTGTGTTTTAATCCCCTCAGCACGATAACTTCTTTGTGCCGTATTGTTTATACTGCCGGTATGTTTTTAGGATACAGCCGCTAGAGTGGGAGGCTGCGGGAGTGAGTGGGATCCATTGAGAGTGAGTGGGAGGCGTTGGCAGTGAGTTGAAGTCAGTGGGAGGCATTTGGAGTGAGTGGCAGGCAGTGAGAGTAGTCGGAGAGAGACGGGGAAACGAGTAGCAGTGGGCGAATTCAATGCGAGTGAGTAGAAGAATAGATGAGAGTGGGAAAAGAGCGGGAGATAATACGAAGAATGAGTGGGAGGCAGAGTGGGGTAAATATCAGGCAGTGGGAGTGTGAAAAGATGAGTGGAATTAAGTATACATGAGAGGGAGGTGGCGTGAGTGGGAGGCAAAGAGGGAAAGCGTGAGAGGGAGACACACTGTCCTTCAGTAACCGAATGACGAAAGGTGAGAGAGAGAGAGAGAGAGAGAGAGAGAGAGAGAGAGAGAGAGAGAGAGAGAGAGAGAGAGAGAGAAAAAATGCTTTGAACCCTGAGTAGAAAAATAAAAACTGAGTAGGAGTGGAGTAGAGTGCGTTATAACAGCGTCAATAATTGGGTGAAGAAATAAGTTGTCCTGTTGTAGTCGAGTGCAGTGGAGAGAGGCCATTAGTGAGAGAGAGAGAGAGAGAGAGAGAGAGAGAGAGAATTTGTTTAGGCGTGTGTGTGCCAGTTTCATTGTCTGTGCATATATAACCGTGTTTGTGTTTGTTTATTTGTTTGTCTGCATCTCTGTGTTGGTAAGATGTGTGTGTGTGTGTGTGTGTGTGTGTGTGTGTGTGTGTGTGTGTGTGTGTGTGTGTGTGTGTGTGTGTGTGTGTGTGTGTGTGCAGAGAGAGAGGGGGGGAGGTGGAAAGGAGGTATTCAGAGAAGAGTGAGAAAGAGCCGGACAGATAGCAAGTCACACATTGTGTGAGAGCGGGAGAGAAGTGTTTGTATGAGAGAGAGAGAGAGAGAGAGAGAGAGAGAGAGAGAGAGAGAGAGAGCATTTATCTGGTACCGTATTATGTGACGTCTATAGCCACTGCTTTCACCAACCACCTACTCTCTCCGTGTCCAGAAAAAAATAAATCCCCATTTTTTAAAACTGTCGTAGATCCCTTCCTTCTTTCAGCTCAGTTGAAGGCCAAGCGTAACCACGCTGAAGGGTTGGTAGAACTCGTAACCGAGGAGACTATTACTTCAAAACTACTGCTAATCAAGTTCAGTTCAATCACGTCCTAGTATTCATTTTGTGGGAGTGGGCCAGTCCCGTCAGATGAAACCAAACCCAATACTGTATAGCATGTAGTATGCCTCTGCCTCTGTGCCCTTAACCAACTTTAATCAAATCCAAATCATCCTAACCACCCTAAGCAGTCGTAGCCTCAACGTAGTATATTGCCAGATCTCTCCACACAAGGCCAGCCAAATCTTATCTCTCCTACTGTACCATAACATATCCTAACGTTACCTACCTTACTCTGTTCTGCCTTACTCTAACCTAATGTAACCTAACAGTGTAACATAGATTAACCTCACCTGACGTCGTTATTTAACCTACCCTCTTGTGACCTAACTTAGCGTTATATAACCTTACCAAATCTAGCCTTATCTAATTGGTATAGGTTTTGGTGAATATAATTGTCTCTAAATCCACGGTGGTTTGGTGTTTGCGTGTTTTTTTTTGCTATCTGCATGTTACCCAAGTCTAGGCCCGCAACCCAAACTGTGGTGGACATTTAACCCTTTCAGTACGGTGACGTCCCTTATTATTCTTGCTATTCCAAGCGACTGCATTTTTTTTTTAATGGAGGGATTAAATACAAAATCTTTCCAGATATTCTGCCGATTAAAATGTATGGTAGTAAAGAAAGTATGACAAAAAGAGTTTACCGTATCGAAAGAGGTAAAATGGACAGTGGTAATATTTCCTTTTATTTCCTTTCATATGGTCACACCCTGTCAATTCATATCGGTGACATAAGCAAGTTCCGACACAGATATTCCTTGCCACTAAAGTAATTCGAATTTCACATGCCTCTCTCTTCCAACAGACACCCCGCCCTGATTCGTACTTCGCCAGTATGGGACATGGCTAATTCTAGCTACCACTCTACCCCAGAGGAGATGGTCCGTCCTCCAGGAGACCTCATAATATGGACTGTTGCAGGTACAGTTTTAGTTTTTATTATTTCGTGTTTTTTTTTTTTTTAACTACATAAATTTCTGGTGCTCTTTTGGTTTTATGTTGACCTGTGTAAGTTTTTTTTTTTTTTTTTTCCTACGTTATTTTTTGATGATCCATATTTGTTCTGAGCAGTTGGGTTACCTTTCTTTTTATCTGGTGACTTATTTTTATTTTTCATTTACTTATTTTTATTCATATTTATTTATTTTTGGCTGTCTTCCTTGCTATCGATCTATTACTTTATCTTATTGGTACTCATATGTTTTATTCCTTTTATGTGCTGTTTTGTTATTACACTAACGACACACCCACCCACACACACACACACACACACACACACACACACACACACACACACACACACACACACACACACACACACACACACACACACACACAGAGGGAGAGGGATAATCCAGAACACACCTGAATGAGATAAGCCAGCACAGATTAAAACATTAAAAGTTACCTTTGCTCAACACTATAAATGGCTCAATACCTGGAACACACCGCCGGGCATACCAGTTCATTTGTTCAGTAAATAATAAATGAATGCCTTACGTTTGCGTGGGTCGGGATTTGATGTTTTTTTATTCATTGGTTTATTCATTGTTGTTTTATTTATACTGAGATGCATTTTACAGTTGTCTTTTGATTGTATTGTTTATCTGGTTGTTTATCAGACTCAGATTTTGCCGCACTCACAGGGGCGGCCATATCCAGTGTGTGGCCCTAACTGTGTCACTCACTTCCTCACTCACTG
Source organism: Coenobita brevimanus (assembly GCF_032717465.1). Taxonomy (NCBI): domain Eukaryota; kingdom Metazoa; phylum Arthropoda; class Malacostraca; order Decapoda; family Coenobitidae; genus Coenobita; species Coenobita brevimanus. The sequence goes on from NC_136979.1 coordinate 35,052,729, forward strand.
TACATTTTTAGAGGGTGAAACTTTGAGCGTCACACTCTGGGATGCAAGTGTTGAGTGGTGGGGAATATTTGTGGAGTGTCTGGTGTGCGTCTGGGGTGTGTTAGAAATGTGTCAGAGAGATGTGCCCAAGGACACAAGACACCTTGTCGAGTTGTGCTGGGGTAATGGATACGGCTGGGGTGGGTGCTGTTATCAAACGTGTCCATTGTTTTTTAATAATGCTACTACCAGTACCACAGCTTCTGCCACCACTATCACCACTACCAGAATAATCACTGCCATTGTCACCAATTCCACTATCACCACCTAAACTGTCACTACCATAACAACTACAGCCAACATCACTACTGTCATCACTCCTGGGATCGGTACTATTAGTATCATCACTTCCACTATTACTGCTGTTGCTGCCACTACCATTACAGTCATATCTACGAGAGAGAGAGAGAGAGAGAGAGAGAGAGAGAGAGAGAGAGAGAGAGAGAGAGAGAGAGAGAGCGCAGGCAAAGAAAAATATTAAATCATTCAAAAGCATCATTTATCCCCAAGACAATAAATAAACAAGCAGTGAACCCTCTGAGGACGTGAGAAGCATCTTTTATTCTCGTTACTCTCGGACGATTTAATTAAGCTTAGGACAGTTCCCTTGTTCATAGAGGGTCATCATCATCGTCATCATCATTATCATCATCATTATCATCATCATCGTCACCATTATCGTCGTCTTCGTCACCTTTTCAATCATCATCATCATCAGTCCAAACTTGATTATGGTCGCGAAATCTTTGTATTCGTATTTGTACACTCATCTATTTTTGCCACATTTTACCTGTCGCCTTTTTAATATTTTAGCGCAGTGTGTGTGTGTGTGTGTGTGTGTGTGTGTGTGTGTGTGTGTGTGTGTGTGTGTGTAATTCTTCATCTCCAGGGAGCTAAGGTGTTTACAGTGGCACTCAAAAATGGCTTGGCAGGGAGGAAAGATCAATTACATTTTTTACATTACCTTTGTTTATCGTGGTTCTCTCTCTCTCTCTCTCTCTCTCTCTCTCTCTCTCTCTCTCTCTCTCTCTCTCTATGTATAAATAGATAGACAGGTAGATAGATAGATGTAGAGTACAGGGTAGTTATGGATATAGATAGACAGATGGGTATGTACGTAGATAGATATAAACAGATAAATAGGTAGATAGATAAGGAGATAGATAGGTAGATAGACACTATATATTTTCCATTTAGTTTTATCGGCGTCTCTCGTGTCATTTCCGAAACTGTTACTTCTCTCTAGTATTTCCTTCCTTATTTAGTCTACCTTCTCTTTTCTCCTTCATTTCTTCCTCTTTCTTTACCCTCTCCCTCTCTCTTCCGCCATTTCTTACTCCGTTCCTTCACTCGCTTCCTCTCTCTCATTTCCCTCTTGCCTTTCTTTGACTCCTTCTTTTACTCCCTTCTCTTGTTGTCAGCACTTTTTTCCCTTCCTTCTCTCTCTGACCCTTCGTGCACTCCCTTCCTCTCTGTCTTCTACCCATCTCACTCTTTTCCGTCTGTCTTACTCCTATTTCACTCCTTTTCTCCTGCACTATCTTTCTCTTCATCTGACTCTAATTATCTCTCTTCCTCACTCTCTTCCTTACTCTCCGATTCTGTCTCTTCATCTCTCATCACGATTACCTCTTTTCTCATTCGTTCTTTTTTTCCCCTTTTTCCTGCTATTTTTAGTCTTTTTCATTCAGCTTAGGAGAGCGCCCTGGTAATAAAGAGGTTTTTAAAGATTCTGTCTAACTCATTCACTTAAAAAATTCTCTCACAGTTGAATAAACCCCTTTGAAGACAGCCAGAATGAAGTGTACAGGACGCAGTGTAAAAGAAATAAAAAGTAAAAAATAAAGCAAGATCTGTCAAATAATGGACTTTGGTGAGCAATTCGAATAGGAAATAAAAATCTTACGTAATTTATTCTAGCTGGGATAAGAGCCTTCGTGACTCCACTTCCTTACCGATTTATTTTAATTATTACGCCTTGGAATTTTCTCTTTTATGTTGCCTATAGTTTTTAACATCGACATGCATAACACGAGTGAGGAAGCTGAACTGTAATCTGCTGCATAAAGCGCTATGAAATAGGTGTTACGGAACTCCACTTAAAATACGTCTCACAATTTCTCCAGCAGTATTCTGGAACCGACAGCTTCATATAATTTTCCTTTCACAACAGAGTGCAGTGAAGCAGCCGAAGAGCAAACAGAATGGTTGTGCTTCATCAACAGAATACTTTTGCTTTCATTCTTTCCACTGCGATCTCTCTCTCTCTCTCTCTCTCTCTCTCTCTCTCTCTTCGTGCTGCAGTCTAACGATTTATATTCCTCATAGCGTGGGGATTAGAAACCATATTCAATTCTCTTTACTATAATAATAATAATAATAATAATAAAACCCAAAGCTGAGGAAATCGTATACACATGTTATGAATATAATTAATCAAAAGCTTCACCCCATACTGAAAGGATGGAGACTTTAAGACACTGTAATACGATATGCAGATATCTTGTTCGACCACATTTTCATTACGCAGTGCATTTCTGATATCTTCTTTAACCGAATCTAAGTTATGACAATCGTATGGTCTTCGCCGGAATGAAATAAAAAGTACGTTCTCTGGATGAAGACGTTAAGGACGGATAGTATTTGAATCACTGCAAAAGGCCACACACAAACTTTTCATAACATACATTTGAGAACAGACAGAGAGCTTGACTTGTTCCCTTCCTTGACAGACATTTCGAGGATAGACTGATAGAGCTCAACCTGTTCACCTCGTCAGAGCGTTGGCTGAGCTGACCAAATGCGACATAATACTCAAGGGTTAAGTTTAGCTTCATGAATATAGAGGGATTATTTACTCTTGCCTCGGCGCTTCCCAAACCCGAAGCAGTGCACTAAACTTAAACCACAGGGTAAATTCAGCCATTGTTAATAATACTTCCTTACATGTTACATTTTACATAATTGAAAAAAAGAAGGTCCTGAATTTGTTGAAGGAAATATCTGTTCTCCCTGCCGCCTAATCTTTTAGCGCCCCACCAGGAGTGTAGGGGCCCGGGGCTTGGCAACCAAACTCATACATTTATGACAAGAGTGACTAATCGCTGACCTTGAGTGGTATTATGTGAATATAAAAAACACCAACAAACCCTTGTATGTAAACCCTCATGGGCCACATCCAGTTGGAGTGTTTTAACCACCTCAGATATTTCCAAGAACTTACAAGACCAAGACGTAATAGTAACTGATATACTGCAGATGGAGTATTAACAAACAGCATTATTGGCGCCATGCGGGTGGTATTGCCTTATGCCGCCGTCACTGATTACAGACAATAATAGCTAAAGTATCCCCTTGGATTAGTGGCCGGATACAGCAGTAGTCAAATTAATATACTGTATATGAATAAGTATAAATTTTAAGCTGGTTAAATTACCATCACATTCATGGCCGGTAGATAAAGTTTTACTTATATATTGCACGAATAGTAGTTTCATTCTTAGAAGTATTTTCCACCATTTGCATTATTTTTCCCTCCGACATTTTCAGCCCCGAAGATACTGTGTTTTTTCTTCCATCTTTTCCGTCAGATTTAACGACGGGGAGTTTGGAGGGTAAGGAAGAGAATCTTCTGCTGCACTGTTCTTTTCTTTTACTTCCATTCATGATATTTGTAGGCCGAATCACCTCGGTGGCCTCGTAAGGTCCGTGATGAATGTATAGGATATATATATATATATATATATATATATGTGTGTGTGTGTGTGTGTGTGTGTGTGTGTGTGTGTGTGTGTGTGTGTGTGTGTGTGTGTGTATAATGGGATCTGATTAATATAATCTTGCAGTAGCCAGAAAATAATATTAAAATGTTGAGAGGGATGTGAGTGATACTTATAGATAGACAGTTAGACAGAATGATCATTTGATAGATGGATAATGTGTATAACGTCTTCCTTCTCTCGTTCTTCCTTATTCCTAACTTCAGCCTTATTTCCCTCTCCTTCATACCCCATCCTTTCCCTCTTCTCTTCTTCCCCTCTTCGCACCAACTTCCTTGCCTCTCCTCCCCCTCCCACCCCCTCCTCCCGTCCCCCCCACCTCATCACCCTCTCTGCTCTCATCTCCCATCACATTTCCCATTCAAATATGTTTTTCCCTCCCTCCTTCCTGGCATACTCTCCCCTCTCTCCCTCCCTCCCACGATCCATTTCCCCTCTCTTCCTTCCTCTCTCTGCCTGAACCCTCTTTCCCTTTATTCCTCTCTCGCGGGTACAGGAGTCTCAAACTTGCACAAAAGAATCTTGAATAATTTCTCCCTTCTAAAGAAAACTGAATACGAAAGCCACATATAACGTCATTTCTTTTCGACGTGCTTGGACGCATTGAATTTGTAAGACTGGAAGTTGTATACGTGTATCTACATAAAGAATTATTACTGAAATTTTCTTACATAGTTATTCGTGTAAAGTGCGTCGAAAACTAGAGAGATGCCCTGTAGTAGCAATATGCAAGAGAAAAGTTACGTGCAAAAAAAAAAAAAAAAAAGGCTCGCTTTGGTGGTGTAATCGAAAGCATACTTGATCCACAACCAAGAAGTCCAGGGTTCAGTTCCCCCCGGGCTGACTGGGGGATCATTGAGTAGTCTGTTTGCTTGAGTCAGTTCGCTCATAGAAGTGAAATAAGGACCTGGATTTATAA
>NC_136979.1:35062465-35322465 GCF_032717465.1 Coenobita brevimanus
AGATAGAGCCTAACGCATTATAGAACCTAACTCATTATAGAACCTAACCCATTATAGAATTTAACCCATTATAGAACCTCACCCATTATAGAACCTAACCCATTGGGACACGAATGACACCTCCTGGAATAAAATTATCTTCGGATCACGATATCCAAAAGCGAGTCTGTTGTGCGGAAAAAAATGTTAAAATGAAGAATATTTATCAGAAGAGAAAATGTTTACGAAATGGAGTAAGATCCATGAACTCACTGAAATTTTGTTCTTGTACCACCAGACGATATCGTTCAGAGGGAAGCCAAAAGTTGTAAAAATATATTGAGTGAAAATGAAGAATGAATCACTATACTGGGTGGAAAATGAAGACCTAAGAGGGAGAGAAAGGTGAAAGAAGAGGTGGAAGACAAGATGAGATGGAATAAAGCTAATAAAATGAAGGAAATGTATGAGAATGAGGGCATCTCCTCTTATGGACTTCTCCACTCCTCCCCCCTCCCTTCAACTTTTTTATAGCGATAGAAGTTTATGCCTTCATTTCGCTGACGGACCCTGAGTGTAGGATGACTGACCTGACCTTCACTCTCCTCACCCATGTCTTCGGCTCTTGTTCTCTGCGCTTCTCCTCGTTTTCCTCACACTTCGCCCTTTTCCGCTGTCTAACATCCCATCTCCTCTCGCCTCTCCTCAGTTCTCGTTCTTTCACTTCTTCTCCTCGTCTTCTCCCTTGCCCCAATTCTTTCCCTATCTCATTTCCTTCTCTTCTTTCACCTTCCCGTTTAGTTATTCTAATATGACTCACACATTTTATACTTTCGTTACAACATTCACTGTAACAAGAAGCACTAATATGGACAGATAGATTCGTTGCTGTTTGAACTCGCTTGTACTCTTTATACCATTTTCCTCCTCTGCATTTTCCTTCTTGTTCGCCCTCTCCTTTTCTTCTCACCCATCTCTTCAGTTCCACCCATTTCATGTCTCCCCCAACCCATGCTTTTCTGTTATCTCTCGCATCTCCTCTTCTTCTTCGTCCTCCTTCATTCTTCCTCCTCACCTGTCATCGTTTCCACATACTTCTCTCTCACCTCTCCCATTCTTTCTTCTCTCCCTTTCCCACGTTATTGTTCCCTTTCCGCACTTCTCGTCCCTGCTCCCCTTCCCCTCCTCGTCATTCCTTTCTCCTTCTCTTTTCGGGCCTTTTTTCCTCTTTCCCCTCCCCACTTCTCGTACTTCACCTTCTTTTCATTTCTCTCCCCCCCTTCCATCTCATCCGTCGTCCTCTTCACGTCTTCTTCCCTAATTTCTGTCAGTACTTCTTTTTCTCCTTCCCCTCTTCGTGTTCCCTTTTCCTTCTCCTATCGTACCAATTGTCCCTCTTTCCTCATCCTTTTCTCCCTACCTCTGCACCCTCCCACCCTGACCCCCTCCTCTCCTTTCCTTCCTCACTCCCACGGGTGCAAGAAAAAATAAAATATAAAATCGTCTCCATTCCTCTTGGATGAACCTCCAAGTGTGACCAACAGGGTGGGTTGTTCTCCTTTACTGCTTTCAAAAACCGTCTGCTGGCAGCAATAACAAACTAAATCAAGCATTCTCAGCATTCCCAAGGGAATGCAGTGTGGTCGTCATAAAATAATCTCTGCCATTGAAAGAGATGATTATACCACCTCTCATCGCATATGTTGATAAACTCTACGGATTCGTGCTGCCATATTTAGATATTCTTGTTTGTATGGCTTGACATCTGATCCCATAAAACCCTATAAAAGGCTCAGCTTCGTAAAATGACAGGGAAATATTTGCCAAAGAAATGAAGGAGTGATACCAGACTGAAAAATGTTTGGAGGAAAATAAAAAAAGATGAAGAAACACACTGAGCAAATACACTATAGTCTCCATTACAGTATGAAGTCCATATTTACGGATACCTCCCTGCCGCCAGCCTCCAAAATTTTACTATCACAGAAAGAATAAAAAGAAATTAAAACTTATCATTCCTTTAGGTTAACCCTTTCAGTCTGATGAGAAGCTTTATGTTTTATTATTACTATCAAGGGACGATTTCATTCAGCTTTGGAGAGGCTTTTCGGACTGGAGGGGTTAGTTATGGCCTTCAGTTACCTCTTCACCACGAGACCCTTAGTGCTGAATAAAATCGTCTGTCGGTAGCGAGAATGAGCATAAAACTAAAAATTAATCGTCCCCGTGAGGTGAAACCCCCCCGGGTGCGATCAAAAGGGTGGCTTGTTCTCCATTACGGCGGTCGAAAATAGGCGATAGAGTTTTAATTGGTGGCGGTGTGTGTGTGAGGTACGGAAAGAGAGAGAGAGAGAGAGAGAGAGAGAGAGAGAGAGAGAGAGCGTGTTTGCGGGTGGATGGGTGTTGAGAGAGAGAGAGAGAGAGAGAGAGAGAGAGAGAGAGAGAGAGAGAGAGCGTGTTTGCGGGTGGATGGGTGTTGAGAGAGAGAGAGAGAGAGAGAGAGAGTACTCCGTTGCTTGGGTGGCAAGTAATAAATTTTTGTGCTGAATTTATCGCTCGTTCCTTACTTTTTCGTTTTTTTTTTTCCATGAACACCTTCCTCCTTTATATATATATATTATTATTCTTTATATACCTTTTGTCTTCGTCCTCTTGACATATTTTTTTTCCTCTGGGTTTTTCTTTCCGTCTTTCCCTTCTTGATTCTGTTTTTATTTTATTTCCTGATTTTTCGTGTCTTTTTTTTCGTGTTTTTTTCCTATGTATCATAGTTTTCTTTTTCTCTTTTTTTTTTCTTTTCTGTTATCTTATTCTTTTCCGCCTCAGTTCATGTATGTCGTAGTCTTTTATTATTTGTCTTCTTGTGTATTTTCCTGTCAGTCTTTATCCCTCTTCCATCAACCTTTTTTTCGCCAATATATTTACATTTTTCTTCCTCTCATTTTCTTCCCCTCTTCCATTTTTTTTCTTCATTGTCTTTCCAACTTTCTTCCTCTTATTTTATGGTTATTCTACCATAGTGCCGGCTTTTTTCTTCCTTCATTTTCTTTTTTCTTTTTTTTTTTAAATTGGAGAGCGCCCTGCTCTTTTTAATCACGTATCGGTCGGTATTTTTGTGGGCTTGTTTGAGAGAGAGAGAGAGAGAGAGAGAGAGAGAGAGAGAGAGAGAGAGACTTCCAATTTGTACTAGGTCTTTCACACCATTCAATTTCTTTCTGGTTCTTTCCATTCTTTCTTTCCTCTCCCTCTCCCCTCTGTCTCCTTTCTCCCTCTCCTCTACCTCTTTCCACACATTCCATCTCTTCAGCTCTCTTCCGGATCTTACACTCCCCCATTCCATCCTTCACCAGTCCTCTCTCTCTCTCTCTCTCTCTCTCTCTCTCTCTCTCTCTCTCTCTCTCATCCTCTTCCCAACACTCCCTCAAACACTTTTCTCCCCCATTGTAAGAGTTCCCGCCTTACTTTTCCTTCCTCTTCCGTCTTCTCTCTTTCCCACTCCTCTTCCTTCTTTTCCGCCTCTCCTCTCACCCTTTCTCCCTTTCCTTTCTTTTCTTTCCTCTCACCGTCTCTTCTACCTTCTTCTTCCTATACTCTTCTCTTTCCCTGTTCCCCATTTTTTTCTCTTTTACCCCTACCCTCTTTTTTCCCTTTATCCCCTCGTCTTTTCATTTACCTGCCCCCTCTTCCCCTTCCTTCCTTTGCTCCTCTGTCCTCTCTTCTCCCTTTCTTCCCAAATTTTTCCTTCCCTCCCTATCTTTCCCATCTACCTTTGCTATCCTTGTCTTATAAAATAGCTGTCTTAATAATAGCATGCTCAATGACAAACAACCTCAAAAGAAGCAATATGTCTCTTCCTTTGTACTCCTCTCTCCCCTCACTCTTTCCTCTCCCCTTCTCTCACCCTCCCCTCTCCTCTCTCCTCCACCCAACCGCTTCTCTCCTCTCGTCCCTCCCCTCACGTTCCTACCTCCATTTTTCTCTCCCCTCTCCTTCCTCCCCTGCTCTCTGCACCCTCCTGCTTCATTTTTCCTTTATTCTCTTCCGCTTCTCTCACCTCTTTCTTCTCTTTCCCTCACAGCTGTCACTCTCTCTCTCTCTCTCTCTCTCTCTCTCTCTCTCTCTCTCACCTTTTTTTCCCCAGTCTCCCCGTTCCCTCCCTCCTTGTTTCCTCCCTCCCTTCTCCCCCTGTACCCTTTACCCTCCCTTCGCCCACCTTCCCCCCCCCCTCCTAAAATTCCCCCTCACTTTTCCTTGCGCTCTCTTCCACTCCTTCCCTTCTCTTTCCCTCTCTAATTCTCTTCGAACCCTCCCGTCCCATTCCCTTCCCCTCTCTCACACTCTTACAATCCTCCCCCTTCCATTTCACTGTCACCCACATCGAGTTCCCCCTTCCCATTCCCTCTCCCACCTCCATTCCAATCCCCCTATTCCTTCTCCAACTTTCTTCTAATCCCCCCCTTCCCTTCCCCCCTTCCTCCCACCTCTTGTCTCCCGCCCACACCCTCTCCTCCTCCTCCTCCTCCTCCTCCTCCTCCTCCTCCTCCTTTCCCATCTTCTCGCCTCCTGTGAGAAACTCTGGTGGCTCAAGTCGACCCTTTCTGAGAGCGTCACAGAGGAGGAGTTGAAAGGAACCCGGGAGTATAGACTTCCTAAAGGTTTTTCACGCGCACACACATTCCTGTTCTCAAATGTCCTTTTTAACACATGCCACACTTCTTATAGGTTCCTCTTCATCCTTTAAGCAGACACGTACCTTCTTACCTTCTTGGGGATATGATTATGGGTTTAGCAAGGGGGTTTATACAGCTGAGGGAAATTGGGGCCTGTAAAATGTTGTCTGTCTCGATATAATTTGCCATTCGTTGGTACGCACACACTGAGGTAGGTTATGAAGGTTAATATACGCCTGATATAACTTAGCATTTTCAGCAGTAGCATATATAAAGTGGTAGGTAAATAGATTGCTATATAGAAAGAGATTAAAATATGCATATGTAGGTAGATATAGATAGATAGATAGATAGAAACATGATCCATTACGACAAGTGGAAATGTTGGGTAGGGGAGAGAGGTAGGTTAGGGCATGAACTCATTATTTTCTTTAACGTTTCGGGTCACGCAGGGTTTTGTGTAGCCCGAAACGTTAGAGAAAATAAAGAATTCAAGCTGTAACCAGTGCCTCTCCCACCCAGCATTTCTAGTTGTCGTAATGGGTCACCTGCCTGTCCATCTACCTATCAATCAGTCTGTCTGTCCATCTATCTGTTTATCCATCTGTCTATCTATCTGTTTATCTGTCTGTCTGTCTATCCATCTATCTGTCCATCTTTCTGTCTAGCTATATATATATATATATATATATATATATATATATATATATATATATATATACAAACACACACACACACACACACACACACACACACACACACAGATACTGTAGATAGCTAATATTCATAAACAGATGGACGTATACTTGGAAACCTTCACATAAACATACTCCTAATGACCTACCTGCACACACACACACACACACACACACACACACACACACACACACACACACACACACACACACACACACACACACACACACACACACACACACTAATTGCCGTAACACCTGAGCCAGTCAATAATTGGCCTACCTGTTGCCGAGCTCTGGGGCGGAGGCACGGGGCTCACTCATTGATAATTTGGCGAGGGGGGGGTGGAACTTTTTGTATTCTCTCTCTCTCTCTCTCTCTCTCTCTCTCTCTCTCTCTCTCTCTCTCTCTCTCTCTCATCACGGGATAGGGTATGGCGTATTGCGTTTCACAGGTATTTTATTGTTTGTTATTGAAGCCATAACTATTGTCCTGTACTGTGGTTGCCTCTCTATCCCCCCGTGTCCTGTTGCGTAGATCCGATATTCATTCGTGACGGACGTGTAATTGCGTAATGGTAGTATGTTCTATCATGTGTCACTGTTTTATCTGCTGCGACTTGGTTAATACGTAAGGTATATACAAAGTGACACACACACACACACACACACACACACACACACACACACACACACACACACACACACACACAATGCTTCAGATCTCACTTTCACCGCTTTTACTACTGACATCCCTTTCTGATTCGTACTTGTCTAGTATAGGGAAAGGTTGTCTCCGGCTATCACCCTCCCTCAGACTGCAGTGGGCTTGATGCGGTTCGATAGAGATATAACTGTGTGCTGTTGTCTATCTTTTTCTGTCCCTGTTATTGTCTGCTGATTTCTCTTTACCTGTTTGCCATTTTTTGCCTTATTTTTGTACCTGTGTGTGTGTGTGTGTGTGTGTGTGTGTGTGTGTGTGTGTGTGTGTGTGTGTGTGTGTGTGTCAGCTTTTTTATGTGCTATCCTGCCGGTCTGTCTTTATTGTCTCCTTGGATCGTATACTGATGCAGTTAGGATGCTTTCTTCCACTTCTTCTTTGGCCAGTTATGTTTTATCTTACACCGTATTATTCTCATTTGTGTTCTTATTCATATTACACCTTGATTTTCTCTTGTATATTACTTTGCATATTACAGTTTAATATTTTCCTGTATGCGACGCCCATTATCCACTCACTGGATGTAATGCTACTTTTAGGTAACTCGTAACTGAGTGACGAACCAGGAATCTATTAATGTCTTTGGGTTTTTAGCACATTACAAAGAATACATGCTTCGTGGTCTAGTGTTAAGGTGGTTCATCTGGATGTGGTCCGTAAAGGGTTTAAATCCAAGGGTGTTTGGGGTTTAATGCTCAATGTCACTTGGGATAGCGACTCGAGCCCCTGAACTCCTGATGGAAGTTTCTCGTGTTTTATCATCATAGTATCGGTGGCCATCAATCCATCATCCAGTCTTGTATTGCCGCATCAGGAGCACAGAGACCCGGAGCCAGAGTACTTAATCCAATGAAGGCGAGAGGGACCAGTTGCTCTTCCCTCAGCGGCATAACGCGAGCATGAAACTCCAGCCATCTCTCAGAATTAGACCCTTAGGGGGCGTATCCGGTTGGGGCGCCATTGCTCACTACTCGAACAGGCGTCAGAGAGAGAGAGAGAGAGATAGAGAGAGTATAAGGGCAACGAGGCTAAAACATTACTTCAGTACAAAAGACAAAGACCCCCCCCCTCTTGACCTCCTACGTGGGTCAAAGAAGTGGCACAGACAACGGAAATACGCAAGAGAAACCGGTATAAATAAATTTTTAAGATGATAACAGATAAGATGATAAGGTGCAGAAATAAAGTGGTAAAAAGAAGAGAGGTGGTAGGGAGTCTGCCAGGCCCACGAGAATGCGGCCCGAGACACACAAGTTTAAAGACATTGGCGCTCTGAATACAAAATACACGTCTTTCTCTCTTTGACTTGCATGACGGGAGAGAGAGTGAGAGAGAGAGAAAGAATAGAAGAAGTGAGCGAGTGAGTGCGAGAAAGGAGAGTTTGGAGAGAGAGAGAGAGAGAGAGAGAGAGAATAGAAAAAGACTGAGAAAGTGAGAGAGTGTGAGAAAGGAGAGTTTGTGGTTAAAGTGGAAAATACTGAGAAAATACTTTAAACGATGGGGAGGAAAAGTTTGCAAGAAAAATTCCCCGGTTTAATGAGGAGTAAGAGGAAGATGGGAGAGGGGAAAAAGGGTGGGGGTTAACGAGGAAGGAAGTTAACGAGGGAAGAAGAAGGTTAACGAGAGAAAAATGGAAGGGTTAAGGACCGGGTAGGAAGATTTAACGTTAGGAAATGAGTAAATGAAGTAAGAGGAAGGTGGGAAAGAGTAGAAGGGTGGGATTAACGAGATGGAGGGTAACGAAGGAAGGTTAACGAGAGAAAATGGAATGGCTATGTAGGAGAGAGAGAAAACTTAAGGTAAATAAAGGAAGAGGAGAGATTAACGAAAAAAAATAGTGGGGATTAACGAGGAAAGTAAAAGGTTAACGAGTGAAGAAGGAAGGTTTAACGAGAGAAAGGCAAAGGCTTAGTAATTAAATAAATAGATTTAGTAAGGCAAAATGAGTAAATGTTAGAAAAGAAGGCTTCACGTTGGGACGGGATGGTTCAACGAAAGAAGAACCTAACGAGTAGATAGATTGTTTAACGAGAGAAGGAGGAAGGGGAAGGAGAGGAAGAGGAAACTTAACGAGAAAGGAGAATTTGTCGCAAAAAAGGGCTTAATTGGCAGAAAGGAAGGTTAACGTAAGAAAAAGGGAGAGAGAGGTTAATGAGGGAACAGTGAGGTTTAACGAGCCAACGGTAAAGGCTAGTGAGCAATAGGAAAGACTGGACGAAAAGAGGTGAGAGCTTAACGAAAAAAGAGCATGAAAGACGGTGCTTAACGAGAGGAAGAGCAATAGTTAACGAATACGAACGTTTAATGATGGAAGAGTAATGGTTAAAGAGAGAACGAGATAGAATTAACGAAAAAGAGAGTAGTGTTTAACGAAAGGAGATCCTAGCAAGCAAAAGAGAAAGGAAATATCGTTTTGAAATGGGAAAAATAAAGAAAATAGGAATAAATTTGTACCAAGCGATTTTAGTGCCTGGTGCGAGAATTCTGATTTCATTTTCAACCCCTTCCTTCCTATAACATATTTTTATCATAATCCCCATTTAGATTTTTTTCCATTAATGCTGTCACCCGGCCATCATTTTGCCAAGTATGATTTAATCCACTTTAGTATAACATTTTCTTTCCGTATGAGCCAACTTTCGTAATCAGTCTCGTGAAAATCGTAGTCATTGCTGTTCTAAACTAGGGAAAAATGATAAACTTTGTCTATATACTGCTTAATCTGCCTGGGAGTTGAATGACGAATAAGTTGTGAGAAAGGAGCATCGCAAAGGAAGGAAGGAAGGAGGAAGGAAGAAATGATGAAGAAAGTACGGGAAACAGAGGATAGGATGGAAATGGGAGGGAAGAGAGGAAGGAGAAAAACAGAGAAGGAAGCAGGAGAGAAACGGGATGCGAGGGCAAAATGAAGGAAGGAATGACATGAGGGAAACAAGGAACGAAGGAAGAGGAGGAAAGGCAATGAAAGAAATGGAATGATTGACACATAAATATACAGCCTTAACAGGAAAGACGAAAAAGAATTAGACAGAAAGACAGAGAGAGAGTACATGATGGATGGTTGTCTGGATGTGTGGGAGAGAGTGGACGTGACTGGTGAAGGAGGTGCGTAGAGGGTTTATTGAGAGAGAGAGAGAGAGAGAGATGTAATATGGAGGTAAATGTGAATACGAGTAAGTGGGCGAGTGAGATAGTTTCAGGCAAGTGTGCATGAGAGAGAGAGAGAGAGAGAGAGAGAGAGAGAGAGAGAGAGAGAGTAGTGTAGAGGCAGTGGCACCCGGAAGTGACCAATCTCCTGGCAAAGTTAGATTTGTCAAGCATCATAGCAAGGAGGAAGGAAGGAAGGGGGGAAGGAAAGAGGGACGAGGGAAATCGGGAGGGAGGAGAGAAGGAGGGAAGAAAGAAGAGGAGAAGGAAGGAGAAGACGAAGGCAGTAGCAGGGAGGGAAAGACAGTAGGAGAAGGAGAGAGGGAGGGAAGAAGGAAAACGGGACGCAAAGAGAGAACGATGGAAGAAGGAGGAAGAAAAAGGAAAGAACAAAGAAAGAAGGAAGGAAAGAATTGATGGAGAAGGGAAAGAGTAGAGAGGGGTAATTGAAAGGGTGGAGAAATAAGAGAAGGAGGAGAGAGGAAAGAAGGAGAGAGGAGGAAGGGAAGGCAGAAGGGAGGTAATGAGACAGAGAATGAAAGTTAAAGAGGGAAGGAAGGAAGGATTAAGAAAAAAATGAAGGAAGGGAGAGAAAAAAGGAAGAGGGGAGACAAGAAAGGAAGGGAAAAAGAAAGAGAAAGAAAGAAGGAAGGAAACAAGGAAATAGAAAGAAAAAGATAGAAGAGATGGAAGGAATAAGAAACTAAATAAAGGGGCATAGAAGGTAAGAGAGAGAGAGAGAGAGTGGAGGAAGGAAGGTGGGGTTTATGAGCATATGGATAATGAAGGAGAGAAGGAGGAGTTAGTGAAGGCAAGGAAGGAGAACAGAACTGCGGAGGGTAGGTAAAGGATGAAAGACGAAAGGAAGGAGGGAAGGACAGTGAGGTAAGGGGAAGAGAGGGAAGAAAAGGGAAAAGGATCACAGAAGGAAAGAAAGGGGGAAACACAGAAGAGAGGGAGGGAGGAAGGAAAGAAGGAAGGAAGGGAGGAGGTACGGAGGGAGGGAAGAAGTCAGGAATGAGACGTAAAAGAATGAGGGATGATGAGGTAGGAAAAGAGTAAGAATTTTTAGGGAGAAAGATGAGTAAGCCAGAAAGCAAATTTGGCACACAAAGAGAGAACGTGAAAAAAGTGAAAACATTAAAGAGATTATATCAAAGAGCAAAGAGAGAGAGAGAGAGAGAGAGAGAGAGAGAGAGAAGGGCTTAAAAAAAAAAAAAAAAAAAAAAAGAGGTAGGGTAGAAAAGTTACTCATGGTTGGCCACATCCTGGAAGGTACAACAGAAAATGGAACTGTGTGGAAGCGAGATATATATAGACGCGACGGCAAATTAGAGAGAAAGTGAAAGAGTGAGCAAGTGAGATAGTTAGGGAGGGAAATGGCAGGATGATTGTTGTGAGAAGCTGTGAGTGGGAGTGAGTTAGAGAGCGATAATTTGTGATTGAAGGACCGGAATAAAATGTGGCAAATCATAAATGAATCAGAAAATATGAGAGAGAGAGAGAGAGAGAGAGAGAGAGAGTGTGTGTGTGTGTGTGTGTGTGTGTGTGTGTGTGTGTGTGTGTGTGTGTGTGTGTGTGTGTGTGTGTATAAGAAAATAAACGGGTGAGAGATAATATTAAAGTGAATAGTTACAAATGAGCAAAACATGGAAAGGAATCGAGTTATGTGTCGCAGGCCTCCTAAATGAACTCAGGGATTAGGAGCCTGGCAGTAGATGGAGAGATGGATCGAGAGTTAGATAGTTGAAGAGATAGATAGATAAAGACTGATAAAATTTAAGAAAATGAACTTAGGTAAATGTCAGGATATAATGTGAAATAGTGAAGAAATGTTAGTCAAAATATGAGAGAGAGAGAGAGAGAGAGAGAGAGAGAGAGAGAGAGAGAGAGAGGTTAAATTGAATTACTACGCTGCTGGAGGACATTACGATAAAATGATGGAGAGGAAATGAGTGGGGCAGCCTAGGAGATGAGAAACAGAGGAATATAAATGTAAGACAGAGAGATGGTGTGATCGAGGTGTGAAGCGAAATGTAAGTCAGAGATTGGGTGTGTTTGTGCGTGAATGGGTGCAAGAAAAAGTGGGTGAGTGAAATCATCCAATAAAGGCAGGGGCGTCCACCATCCACTCACTCAATGGATAACAATTATGGTGTCTTGTAATCCAGGAAGCAGTGTATTACGTTGGGTGGTAATCATAGAACCAAAAAGACGTCTGGTGGTCTAGTGGGGTACGGCGTTCCAACCTAATGTGATCCATAAGCTTAAGGGGTTTAAATTCGATGTGGTTGGGATTTATTGCTTGTATGTGCTACTCATGGATTAGAGACTGGTCACTCGTGTCAAATGGAGGGACTGAGTTGCCTAGCCCTGGGTCCCTACGTTCGTTATGGGCTAGTAAAGGAGTGGGTGATAGATTGATAAAGTACTGCACGATTTTTCATGACGGAACATACTAAAAGGAGGAAGAGAGAGAGAGAGAGAGAGAGAGAGAGAGAGTCCACAATTGTAAAATACTGAAGGAATTATGGAGGAACAAATTACGTAACGGAATTAAATGAGACCGAGCGAGCAGGAGAGAGAGAGAGAGAGAGAGAGAGAGAGAGAGAGAGAGAGAGAGAGAGAGAGAGAGAGAGAGAGAGAAATATACCAGATGCATTTATTTTATGAAGAATGTTAAACGAGATCATTTTAAAGCATTTCCTGCCAGAGAGAGAGAGAGGGAGAGGGGCAATACAGACTAAGCAGAGATCAGCGACAGAATTGTACCAAGAGAAATAGAGCGAGTGGAGAGAAGGAAGAGAGATATTGAGCAAGCAGAGAGAGAAATAGAGTGAGTGAGAGAGTGAGGGAATCCTGCTGCTGTCTAAGGAATGCAAGCCAAGAAGCAGAAAAAGAGTATAGAGCGGAGAGAGAGAGAGAGAGAGAGAGAGAGGAAATAGAGCAAGCAGAGGAAGAACAAATTAACATCCAGTAGTAAGAGGGAGAAGAGAAAAATAAGAGAGACAGAACTGGTCAAGAGAGCGAGAGAGTGTGCGAGTAAAGAAATAGTGAAACAGAGCCAGAAGAGAGAAACAGTGGAAGTAGAAAGAGATATAGAGTGAGTGAGCGAGAGAAAAAGTGAGAGAATCCAGCTGTCTCCTTAGGAATGCAGGCTGTCTTAACAGAAGTAGTCACATGTGGAAAGAAAGGAGAGAGAGGGAGAGAGAGAATCCAGCTGTCTGCTTTGGAATGCAGGCTATTAGACGCAGAAATGGGGGAAGCAAAAAAAAAAAAAAAAAAAAAGCAGACAAATAGAGAAAGAGAGGAGCGAGTAGCGAGAGAAAAAGAGCAAGGAGAGAGAGTGAGAAAGTGAAGGTGGAACAGGAATAGAGCCAGAAGAGCGAAAGAGAGAGAAATAGAGCGAGTAGAGCGAGAGAAAGTGAGGGAATCCAGCTGTCTACTTAGGAATGCAGGCTGCCTTAATCTGCTTTACCTCCGCTGAAGGGCCGCTAGTTGGCGCCCTCATACGCCCTCATAGCCCTGCATTTATATCAATTCACCATCACTCATTCTTATTCATCGCCTCATTCTACACTCATTCTCGCTCATTCAAGGCTTCTCCCCCTCCCACCTTTCGGATCTGGGCGCGATTTGATTCACCTTATTGCCTCTTGTGGTGTCGAATTTACGAATATTCAGTCTTAGGTATAGAATTCGCCTGTGTCATGCTTATTCATCATTCTACACTCATTCTCGCTCATTCAAGCCTTCCCTTCCGTGCTGTTTGATTTACTTTATTGTTTCGTGTGGTGTCAGAATCACTCGTATTCAGTATTATATGTCAGTTTTCATTCATGCTTATTCATGGCTTCATTCTACACTCATTCTCGCTCATTCAGGACTCTCTCTTTAGAATCCGATGCTCTTTGATTCACCTTTTTGTTTCGTGTCATGTTAAAATTATTCATACACGCTTATACATCTCATTTTCATCACACCACACACACACACACACACACACACACACACACACACACACACACACACACACACACACACACACACACACACACACACACACACACACACACACACTCATATATATATATATATATATATATATATATATATTGCCAGACGCCTCAATCCCGTTTGGGGTGGCCACAAACAAATCGCCTCCAAGTCGCCCTGTCCCCCGCCATTTCACTGCCCTGCTCCCAACTCACACCCCCCTCTCTCATGTACCTCTCCACCCCATCCCTCCATCTCATCCTCGGCCTCCCCTCCCTCTTCCACCCCCACCTCACTCACATACACTCTCTTCGTCAGTCTTTCACCCTCCATCCTCTCCACATGGCCAAACCACCTCAGTGTGTTCCTCATAACGCTTCCTATCACATCCACATCAACACCACAGCGCTCCTTTATATCCTCATTCGTCAGCCTGTCTCTCCATGTGACTCCACAGGCTCCTCTTAAATAACTCATTTCCACTGCTCTCACTCTTGACTTGTGACCTTCCAACAACGTCCAAGCTTCACTTCCGTACGTTAGAGTTGGTATCACAATACTGTCATGTAGTAACTTTTTCACTTCCATGCTCACTTCCCTGTTTCTTATCACTGCTTTCAAAGAACCAGCAACCTTTCTTCCCTGCTGTACCCTTTCAAGCACTTCACCCTCCAAACCTCCATCCTTACTTATCACACTACCCAAGTACTTAAACGTACTCACATTTTCCAATTCCTCACCATCCAACCTCGCTATACCTTCACTGACTTCACCTATCTCAAAGACCATCACTTTACTCTTCCCTACATTCACCTTTAGATTCCGTTTCTTACACACTCTCTCAAACTCATCCACCAAGCCTTGCAGCTCCCCTTCGTCTTCACTCAACAACACAGTATCATCCGCAAACAACAGTACAGGGAGTTTCCAAACACTATGCTCTCTCACCAGGGCCACTCCAACATCCACTACCCTACCTTGTACCTCTTTTATTACCCCATCCATGTACAGATTGAACAACCATGGAGACATGACACATCCCTGTTTCAAACCAACTTTCAAAGAGAAAAATTCACTTAGTTCACCATCCACATGCACTGAAGCCTTCGCATCATCGTACATACTCTTCACAGCATTCAGCAACTTCCCATCTACTCCATATATTCTTAACACTTTCCACAATCCTTGTCTATCCACCCTGTCATATGCTTTCTCCAAATCCATGAAAGCCGCATACAACTTCTTTCCCTTCTCTAGAAACTTTTCCACTAAAGATCTAAGAATGAATATCTGATCTACACAACCTCTTCCCTTCCTAAAGCCTCCCTGTTCTTTTCCAACTAATTTCTCTGTTCTTTCTCTAACTCTGTCAGTAAGTATCCTACCATACACTTTTCCTATTATACTAAGAAGACAAATATTTCATTCATTCATTGCCAGACGCCATGTATCCCAGACGGGGTGGCCAATGGCTTAGAGTTAATTGTTTTACAGGGAGGGGCACTAATCCTCCACCAACCCCACTTGACACGTAGGGATGCCAACAGCATCTGGTGTTCCCAGGCGGTCACCCATCCAAGTACTAACCAGACCCAACGTTGCTTAACTTCGCTGATCGGACGGGAAGCGCTGTACTCAACGCGGTATGGCCGTTGGCAAGACAAATATATCATAAATATATATATATATATATGTTGGTGGAGATAAATTAAAAACACGAGCAGACACATAATGTGTGTGTGTGTGTGTGTGTGTGTGTGTGTAAGGCAGTTTTTTCTTCATACTGATAATTTCTCTCTCTCTCTCTCTCTCTCTCTCTAGACAAATAGATAGATAGATGGATAAATCAGTTTCATCTTATCTGTATCTCAGTTTCATCGTATCTCTTCTTTTATTCATGTTACTTATCGTCTCATTCCTTACTCACCTCATTCTCACTCACACAGTTCATCCCGTATGGCTTATATTCTGATCTTATTCACTGAACTGATTCGTGTGGTGTCAGTTACTCATATTCACATACTCATTCTTATTCATCGAGTCATTTTTATTCATGTTACTTATCGTCTCATTCCTTACTCACCTCATTCTCACTCACACAGTTCATCCCGTATGGCTTATATTCTGATCTTATTCACTGAACTGATTCGTGTGGTGTCAGTTACTCATATTCACATACTCATTCTTATTCATCGAGTCATTCTTACTCTTTCAAACTGGATGCGTTATGACTCACCTTATTGTTCCCCGGTGTTAAATTGACTCATGATTATTATCTTATTTTACATGCCTATGGTCATTCATCGTCACCGTTCGTATTCACCTCGTCATTCTCTTTCATTCTCGCTCGCTCAGCTCTTCCTTCTGGATATCATTCTGAGCTGGTTCACCCAAAATATTTCGTCTTGTTCCGGAATATGTGTTTAATAAGCTGCTCATTATTATTCATTCGTTCATTCTCGCTCATTCTTACTGACTCATTCTCGTTCATTTTCACTCACTCACTCAACCTTGCTCATTGTGTGTGTGTGTGTGTGTGTGTGTGTGTGTGTGTGTGTGTGTGTGTGTGTGTGTGTGTGTGTGTGTGTGTGTAATCCTGACAGATATTCATACTCACGGTTCTGAGTCACTCTTCGTTAAATAAAATCGTCTGGCGTTACTCAGTTACTTATTCTGTTACTCACCACCTTCTTTTACTCATTTGTTATTCATCTCTTGCTCATCTAATTTATTCATCTATGTAATTAATCTCTTTTACCCATCTCAGTTACTCCTATCTGTTACTCGTCTCAGTTGCTCCTATATAAGTTACTCATCTCAGTTACTCCTGTTACTCATCTCTGTTACTCATATCTAAGTAACTCATCTCAATAACTCCTCTCTAAGTTTCTCATCTCCGTTACTCATGTATGTTACTCATCTCAGTTACTATTAAAGTTACTCATATAAGTTACTCATGTCTAAGTTACTTATCCCTAACTCATATGTTACTCATCATCCAGTTATTCATCTCAGTTACTTAGGTCTCACTCACCCCTCAGTTACGTGCGTGTGTTACAAATTTCTCATATCAGTTACTCATCTCCCTGTTTCTCATATCTCTCACGTCATTCATATCAGTAAACTCATCTCAGTTACTTACCTGTTTCAGTTATTCATCTTGTATTCATCACTCTCGTATTCAGATACATCAGTTACGTTTCAATTTTAGTTACTCATTCGTTATTCATCTCTTACTCGTGTTATTCATCCGCTACTCATGTTATTCATTTCTTACTCATGTTATTTATTTTTTACACATGTTATTCATCTGTTACTCATGTTATTCATCATTTACTCATATTATTCATCTCTTCTGTTATTCATCTTTTACTCATGTTATTCGTCTCTTACTCATGTTATTCATCTTTTATTCGTTATTCATCCCCGGCTCATGTTATTCATCCCCTACTTATGTTTTTTACTTCTTACTCATCTTATTCATCTTTTACTCATGTTATTCATGTCTTACTCATTGATACTCATCTCCTACTTATGTTATTCATCCCTACTCGCTATTCATCTCTTACTCAAGTCATACATTTCTTTTGTTATTCATCTCTTACTTATCTCAGTTATCTGGTACTCATCTGTTACTCATCTATGCCGTTATTCATGTGCGTGTTACTTATTCCTTATTCATCTTCATTCATAATTCCTTACTCATCCCCATTTACCCTCATTTCAGCGTTTACTCACTCCCATTTGCTCTCATTTTCTCAGTTATACGAGGAGCGAAATGGAATTAGGAGAGAGAGAGAGAGAGAGAGAGAGAGAGAGAGAGGAAGAAACAGACACCAAGATAGGTAAAAAAAAAAATAATAATAATAGGTAGGAGCAAAGAAAACGAGGAGAGGAAGAAAGAGAAAGAGAGTGAGAAATAGAGGGGAAAAGAACGAGAGGGACTAAGCGAGAGAGAGAGAGAGAGAGAGAGAGAGAGAGAACAAAGGTGTAGGAAAGTGAGATAAGAGGTAACGTGTAATGGTGTGCGAATGAGAAGGCAAGACAAAAATAGAGCGAATTAAGATCCAGGCGAGAGAGAGAGAGAGAGAGAGAGAGAGAGAGAATGTGAGTGGGAGAGAGTAAGAGAGTGTTACCATGGAAACCGAACATGTACACTCTTTGTACTCCTATCCCTTCTCTTGCGTGGGCCTGCGTTGTACACCCACATGATGGTGATGTCGATAAAGCTGGTGATGATGATGGTGATGATGATAATGATGTTGGTTTCGATAAATGTGGTCATAACGGTGAACAGAAAGATTAAGGTGATGATTGTGGTAATGGTGATGTTAACGACGACGACGACTCCCAGTAATAATAAAAATAAAAATAATAATAATAGTAATAATGATAATAATAGTAACAACAACAACAGCAACAACAACAACTTCAATAATAATAATAATTGTCGATTCCAACCTTGATCACTCCCCCACTGACCAACCTGCATTGCCCATCTTCACACTGTGCATTTCCTCAGCCCCCCACCACCATCCCCCACCCAGTAAAATCGTCTTGGGTTGCCTGAATAAAATAGATGAGTTTTTTTCTTTCTTTTTCAAGATTAGATGGTTAAATTGAGGTGGTTTATGAATTCTTAAACCTGAGGCAGAAATCCCTGTGATGAGTAAAATCGTCTGGCTTTATGCAGGTGGAGAGAAAAGGAATGAGACTGACTGTGAGAATGTATGTTGGCCGTGTGGATAGAAAAAAAATGAGATACTGACTACGAAGGTGTGTGTGAGTGACATGGAGGGAGGTAGGAGATGAGGGAGACCGAGGATGAGATGGAGGGATGGGTGGAGAGGTACAGGATTAGGGCAGCTTGATCGCAGAGGACAGAATGACGGCGATTCGTTTGAGGCCAGCATAGGAAGGCCTCTCGTACGGAAGGGGTTGATCAAGACTAGCTTTACCCCCCCCCCCGTTCGAAAAAATCTCTCCTAAGCATAAAGTTGACTTTAGGAAAAATTAAATATGAAAAGGTGTCATCGGAGTGAAGGGATTGATTATATTGTCGTTGCACCCGAGGATGAGATGCAGGGATCGAGTGGAGTGATATATGAGAAATGGGTGTGAGTTGGAGATAGGGCAGAGTGGTGATGGAGGACAGGGTGACATGGAGGATTTAAGGCGTCTGGCTGTAGATAGATAGATAGACAGATAGGTAGTTAGGTAGGTAGGTGGGTAGATAGGTAGGTAAGTAGACTTCCTTTCTTCCACTCCATGTCTATAACCACGCACATCCTGTCGCCGCCCTGCCTTCGTGTCCTTTCTTCTACTTTACTGTGTGTGTGTGTGTGTGTGTGTGTGTGTGTGTGTGTGTGTGTGTGTGTGTGTGTGTGTGTGTGTGCTCTTTCCACATCACATAACTGAGATAGCTATTTTTATTTAGCTTGAGAGAGGCTTGCCGAACTGAAGGGGAAAGGTGCAGCCTTAATCAGTCCCTTTTCATACAAGATACCTTTCTCAAACTGAACAAAAGTAGAAGAAGAAGAAGAAGAAGAGGAGGAGGAGGAGGAGGAGGAGGAGGAGAAATTAAAAAGTATTATGGTATTGAAGTGATTAAGCTTCAGAAAATTCGATAATCGTCGCCATTCGCCATTATTGTCCGATTTCGTCCCCTTCCACTCTTACTTCTCCCCCCCCCCCATTTTAACCCCTCCAGCCAGATTTTATTCTTGTTAGTACCAGACGATTTTATTCAGCTGGGAGGGGACCTGTTCGAAGTGGAGGGGTTTGATTCAGTTTTCATTTTGCTTTCACTGCTGAGCCATCTTTCCAGATTGATTGATAAAGTGGGGTAGTTGCAAGACTATACGAGAGAGAGAGAGAGAGACTATGAACATGGGTCCATTTCTCAACCGTTATGGAGTTACAGTTACTGATGCTGTTATGGGCTAATTATGAGGGAGTCCATTTTTATTCCATAAGGTCATCAGTAACTTAAACTCGGTAATTGGTATAGCATCTCTCTCTCTCTCTCTCTCTCTCTCTCTCTCTCTCTCTCTCTCTCTCTCTCTCTCTCTCTCTCTCTCTCTCTTCGCCCCTCAAAACAAGATTAAACTAGATTCGATTTTTCTTTATTTGCCCCACCGAATAAAAAGAAATCCTGTTGCTTGTTTTTTCTTACCATTTTTTACAGTTTCTCTTCACCTTTGTTTTGCCCAGTTACCTTTTTCCCCCTCTGTTCGTTTTTTAATTATATTTTTTCTTTGCCTTTTTTACATTTATCCATGTACATGAGGCCTCACCTATCTTTCTGTCCATATATATCAGAGTGTCTGTCTGTCTCTCTGTCTGTCCAGCCGTAGGGACCCTGGGCTAGCTTATCATTTCAGACACTTAAAGCAAATGTAATCAATAGCTCTTTCCTGTATGTTATTATTTGAGAACCAAGACTCAACCTGCCTTCACATTTAAACTCTTACTGCCCACATCCAGCTGGAGCGCCTTAACCTACAACACCACACGAGTATATGAAAAAAAAAAAATGATGGCAAGAATAGCTGAAATTTTTGACGGCGTGAAAGGGTAAAAACTTTATTGCCAAAAAGAGTTGATTCTCTCTTTATTTTTCCTTTTTTTTCTCTCTCTCTTCCCCTCCATTCCTGTTCCTTTCTCTTACCGTTTTCGCTTACCTGTCCTACTCATTTTTGTTCTCTTTTTTTATTACTTTTATTCTCTTTATTATTTAACTTTCTTTTCCTTTCTTTCTCCTTTCTTTTTGCTTTTACTTTCACCTCCTCATTTTTTTGTCAGCTTCATTTTCTCACCATTTATATATATATATATATATATATATATATATATATATATATATATTAGAGAGAGAGAGAGAGAGAGAGAGAGAGATTTATATATGCGGTATACTAATATATAGATACTGTATATATATATTATATTAATGTGTATGATTATATTCTCTCTACATATATATATATATATATATATATTTATTTATTTATACATACATGTATATGTGTGTGTGTGTGTGTGTGTGTGTGTGTGTGTGTGTGTGTGTGTGTGTGTGTGTGTGTGTGTGTGTGTGTGTGTGTGTGTGTGTGTGTGTATCCTACAGGTGCATCACTCTATCAATTCCTACTTTTTCACAGCCATTCAGGAACACTTAAAAGCCCATCCATCCCTTCAGATCTAGAGTTTCCCCTGCATCAGGTCTGAATGGGCAATAAGCTTCCCCATTCATCTGTTAATATACCTGGATATTTTTAGTTTGTATGTCTTTCCTGGAACCACGCTCACTTTATCCATTCATCTAGCCTGTCTCCTTCTATACATCTACTCCCCTTCCCTTTTCCCCTCGCTTCTACCCCCCCCCTCGCCTAACCCCCTCTCTTTCTTCTTCCGTCCATGCTCCTCTCTCTCTCTCTCTCTCTCTCTCTCTCTCTCTCTCTTACCTCTCATCTCATCACATCTCTCCCTCCCTCTCTCCCCATCATCCCTTTCTTCTCTCACATCCCCTCTGCCTTTCCTCGACTCTCCTTTCCTCCAGCACCTCCATCTCTTCCAATTTTCTCCTCTCATCTCTCTTTTTTTATCGCATCTCGCACTCATATCCTCTCCATTCCTCTTCATCTCATCTCATCCCTCCCTCCTTTTACCCTCTCACTCCATTTCTTTCCCATTCTTCTCCTCTATCGCCTCCCGTCCTCTCCTATCTTTTCCTCTCTTCTCCTCGCCTCTCCTCTTATCTCCCCCGCCACATCTCCCCCACTCTCCCCTTCTTTCTCCCCCCTCTCTTCTGTCGCCACCCCTACCTCCCCCCAACTCCTTGCTCCCTCGCCTCCCCTCCCCAAACCTAATGCCGGGTGACGGGGGCCCAGAAGAAGAGCTTTGCCAACTCTTACGGCAAGTTTGAGTCACCTGTCGTCAGCTTGTTGGGGGGTGGGGGAAAGAGAGAGAGAGAGAGAGAGAGAGAGAGAGAGAGAGAGAGACAGACAGACAGACAGAGAGAGAGTGTTGGAGGAGTGGGAGTAGGAATGAGGAGAGAGGGGTAGAAAGAGGCTGAGGGGTTTGGGAGGGAGTAAAAGGGAAAGGTGGGGAAGTGACAGTGGGCAGAGAGAAAGAGAGAAGGAGAGAGAGAGAGAGAGAGAGAGAGAGAGAGAGAGAGAGAGAGAGAGAGAGAGAAGAGGAGGAGGAGGAGGCAGGGGGTGAGGAAGAAGCAAAGTGGGAGGAGAAAAATTGGATTATAAAAAATTGAAGCAACTAAGACTTGGGGTTACAAACGAAATGGGCAGAAAGAGAGAGGGGGGCGTGAAAGAGAAACGGAAAAGAAAAGTCTGGATTGAGAGAGAGAGAGAGAGAGAGAGAGAGAGAGAGAGAGAGAGAGAGAAATGAAAGAACAGCAGGAGGGAAGTAAATAATTGATAATCGAGAGATGCATATTAATCTGAATAAAATCGTCTCGATGGTACCAGATTAAATCACAACGAATGCGTGATCGTGCTGAAAGGGTTGATATGAGTTTATTCCTTACCCCTGGTGCTGGAGAGGGACGCCTTCATGGGATGGCACCTGTATGACAGAGTTGTTCCACGTCCCAGAAATACAAAGGTCCCTCAACTCCCTAAAAAGAGGATGGTGAACTGCAGGAAAATGTCAGCTTCAGCCTGCATTCCACTGGGTTCACTTTTAGATGAGATTGGGGTTGCAATCACTACTACTACTACTACTACTACTACTACTACTACTACTACAACCACCACCATTATTTTACCCCTTCCGTACAAGGGGTCTGAGCCAAAATAAAACCGTTTTGAGTTAACGAGGAAAAAAACCGTAGAGCAGAGGCAGACTATAATTACTCGTATTCCTAGCCACTTTAGTGCACCCCTCAATGAAAATATCGATTATCACGCCGCTTCAAGCACTTAGCATTCCGAAACGTGGACGAAGCATTGTAACATCGGCCACCCTTTGATGTAGTGGAAATGTTATTCTTGGTGTTTATTCCTAATCTGAAATACATAACACGGCGCAATAAAGGATGTTGTGGTACTATCGCAGTGCTGTCACACACACCACAAAGCCAGTCAGGAGACAGGACGTGTGTGCTGGGCATTCCCCAGGTCCTGTCCTCCCCACTTACTGTTTTTTAATCAGCCCATACACCACTGACCGGGCTAATGTATGGCCCGGCCTGCACTATATGTGCAGGGAAACTTTTAACGAACGAACGAACGCAGTGCTGTCGTTTCATCTGTGTCTGAGGAGTTTGTTCATTTCCATAACCATCAAACTCCATTCGCACGATGCTTTTTTTTTTTTTTTTTTTTTTTTTTCGGGGGTGAACTAGTGGTGTCTCGTAAATTGGGCAGAATCGTGCGACAGAGGCAAGGGAATAAGAGAATCTCGCCGGTGAAAATAATTAATGCGTTGACTGTCGCCTTTGAAATTAAAAAAAAAAAAAAAAAAAAAAAAAGCGAACTAAGATGGTTGATGGAGAGTTTCTGACCACTCCACTTAATTGTCTCCCTTCACCCTTTCAGTCCGATATCGTTTTTCATTTCATTCTTACGGTCTCCAGATAATTTCATTCACCGCAAAAAGTCTCTCTCCCACAGGTGTTAATGAAGGCTGTATCTAATCCTCCTCACCTGTCTCTCCTAAGCTGAATATGATCGTCAGGAAATCGCGAGAAATTTTTAAGCCGTCGGACTGAAGGGTAAAAAAAAAAAAACTGGGACAGCAGCGAGACTTAATACACTGAAAGGATTGACCACTTCAGTACGATGGCGTTTAAGTTTATTCATGCAGTCAACAGAGATTGTATTTGGATTTGAAGAACCCCCAGATAAACAGATCCCCAGCTCGAAAAATCCCTCCCAGCTGAGTTAAATCGTATGGTGATAGGAAGAATGAAAAAAAAAAGTTTATACTGGTACCATTAATACCCTCATGGCTGGGACAATTCTCATATGCTTCACTAGCTAACTGCGGAGAATGGGGACCTGAGATTAATATCTTAGAAGAAATATGGATATATACACCAAATATGTCGGCTTAGTTGATTGTTACTTGGGAGGGAGCTGTTTAAAGAGAAGGGGAGGAAAGGAAGGGCAGAGGTCGAAGATTAGAAGATTAGAGAGAGAGAGAGAGAGAGAGAGAGAGAGAGAGAGAGAGAGACAGACAGACAGACAGACAGACAGACAGACAGAGACAGAGAGAGGTGGGGGGAAGGGAGGGAGGGAACATGAAAGAGCAGCTGAAAGGCAGTAAATAGTTTATAAACCGCCAGGGATATAACAGCTGAGGCAGGGAGTATTTACTGGGCTGGGATATATGATCATATCTTCTTTGGTACCGTATATATATATATATATATATATATATATATATATATATATATATATATATATATATATATATGGAGCCTCTGTGGTACAGTGGTAGAGCGTGCATTTCATACACAGGTGAGCCAGGGTTCACGCCCCACCATAGTAATAAACTTTGGGAGTGTTCACCCGGCCGCGTACTGTATTGGCGGACACAAGGGGTGCTGTGGTTGAATCAGTGTCGCTTACTGTAAAGTATGCTTGCACCCAGTCGGCTTGCGCGGGCCGATTATGCTTGGTTCACAGACTACACACACATCCAAAGCCACTCCAACACTACAGTTACACTTTCAAGCACTTCTTACCCTACATACAATCTCTATCAGACAGCCTAATGCACTTGGTAGAGATACATTGGCTGTATCGTCCCGACTTCGGTCGGGATAGGCCGGTCTTGCAGTGGATACTCAAACGGCTGATGATGATGATGATGATGATTATATATATATATATATATATATATATTTTGTGTGTGTGTATAAATGTATACTTCCTATGCATATTATATATGCAAAGAAAAAGAATCAACGCTGAGACCCTGCAAAGTTTGCCCCCTCCAAGAGAAAGTTTATTTCCAGATGCCTGGCCACATTGCGCTTAATAGTGTGTGTGTGTGTGTGTGTGTGTGTGTGTGTGTGTGTGTGTGTGTGTGTGTGTGTGTGTGTGTGTGCGCGCGCATACAGACAGCTACAGCATCACCTGCTTGGGTAGGTAATTATTCACCAATATCCTCCATCCCTCTCGGTCATCGTATCCCTCATTCTCACCGTCATTAATCAGCCATCCGCCCGTCCGTGTAGTAATCCATCACTTCCTTCCAGCTGATGCCTGCAGGTGAGCCCATTAATTATGAGCTCCCTACACCTGTCCCAATTCATCACACAACACAGCCTGGTATTTATTTGCTCACCTTCCCCTCCATGTCGCCTTGCGTCTGTTGCACCTGAAGATATCATTCCTTCTCATCAGTTTCTGACTGCAAATGGAAAATTCATGATAGCCCCTTTAAAATTGCCTTTCTTTCTGTCTGTCTGTTTGTGTATCTATCTGTCTGTCTATTTATCTTTTTTTTCTTTCTTGCTTATTTTGCAACCGCTAGAGGCTAGACTTTTCAATCCAAGTTAGGAGAGACTCCCTTATGTGAAGAGATTACGAAAGTTCTTCATATTTTTATGGTGATGATCTTTAGTTTGTTCATGCTACCCTTGGACAATTATATTTAGATGAAGGGAAGCTTTCGTACAGAGAATGGGCAATTTTAATAGTCCCTCCTCGTGACCCCCCCCCACCATAAATGACAGATTGGAAATAAAATATAATATTTCCAGCAATAAGAGTATAGAGTGTGGATAACGACCTAGTATCCTTCTTCTTTCTTTTTTCTTTTTTCTCCACTTTTCCGAGGTACCCATCGAAAAAAAAAAAAAAAAAAAAACGTCATTCAGATATATTCGCATAATAATTTGTTGACTCATCCACAGTCATGCCTCGCTGATTGCTCTAGTTTACCTCGCTGGCTTCACTGCCACTTGCTTTGTTGTATATCACCGACCACAAAATTCCAATTCTCTCTCTCCTGTAATAGCCTCTCACATTCTTCTATACCCACGCCGCTGTCAATCATTAACATCACTCACGCCCTCCTCCACCTCTTTCGCGGTCTCCACCTCCCTCTCACCTGGGTTTCCTGTGTATCCTCCTTATCAGTCACCTTTAAATGTAGTATGGACGTCGTTGAATCGTCGTAGAATAGGTGGTGTGGATAGGATAAGGTCGTTCGTGAACTGGGTGTGGATAACTTGATGTATTCGTAAGACTTGGGTAAAGGTGGATCGTTCGTAAGTGCATAGTGGAGATAGTTGGATTATAAAAGGCCGAGTGTGACCAAAGAAGTTAGATTGTTTAAGCTTCTCATCTCCTGTAAGTTAAAAAAAAAAATGAGGTGAGGAAAGAAAAAAGTAATTGAATTGAGAGAGCTACATGGCCATTGTTTCTAAAATTTTCACTAAGAGAGAAGTATTAAGAGTTATTAAAAAAAACTGTCTGATGCCAAAAAGTATATGAAACGCGATCATAGTGAAAGGGTAGAGATGCAAATTTGATAGTAATGTGTATGTATGTGTGTGTGTGTGTGTGTGTGTGTGTGTGTGTGTGTGTGTGTGTGTGTGTGTGTGTGTGTGTGTGTGTGTGTGTGTCTCTCTCTCTCTCTCTTAGTCTTGATATCGTTTTTACAGCCTGTGTTGTCGTGCTCTTTTGATCTTGTTCGTTTGAAGAGAGAGAGAGAGAGAGAGAGAGAGAGAGGGAGCACTGCATTCTCGTTTAGCCTTTTCTCACACAGTTACTCCCCCACACCGTCACAATATGTCGCAGCTGACAGTATACATCTATCTTCTCTCTCTCTCTCTCTCTCTCTCTCTCTGTACGTTTAGCTTTGTGGGCATTTTCTATCTTTCTTCTTTTTCTTCTCTTTTTTTATTGAAAGAAAAAATACGTTTAGTTCTGGAGGACTTTTTTTTCCATTTTTTCTTTTCCTTTTTGTGCTTCTGATTGATGGCATTAGCGAGAATGAAGACTTTTTTTTTTTTTAGGACATATTTCCCGTCACATTCTTTTCATTTCTTTTTTAAACTGGCGAAATTGGCAAGGACGAGAGTACATTTAGTGGCCGAGGTTTTATTTTTCATTTTCCTTTTTTTTTTATCTCTTGGAATTGGTCATGGAAAAAAGCACATATAATTCTTTAGATTTTTTTTGCATGTCTTTAAATTTTTTTTAATTATATATATTTTATACGGATATTTTTGTGCTTTTTATGTGTGCTCTGAAATGAAAATATTATAATATTTTACGATTTGTCGTCGCGAATTTATTTTTAGCAATATTTCAGCTAATTATTAGGATTTTTGTGGAGCAAAGCAGCTTTTTTCTTGCATCCACCAGACAAAAGCATTTTCACAGCACCACCATCATCATCATCATTACTATTATTATTATTATTATTAGTAGTAGTAGTAGTAGTAGTAGTAGTATTTTATCAACGTTTCATTAGCCTTTATCAGTCTTTCATTAACGTTCATCAACCATTCAGTAGTCCATATTAACCTTTCAGTAGCCTTTTTTAACCTTTCAATAGCCCTTATTAACTTCTCATGAACCCTTATTAGCCTTCCATTAGCCTTTATCAACCAGTCAATACGTGAAGCTTTTCCTGTATTAAGCCAGGTCGTCTGGAGATAATAATAAGAAAAATATAATACGTCATCAGCACATAATTTAGATCATTACGTCTGGAGGTAATAAGAAACTGAAAAAAAAAAAATCATCTACCCTCTCAGTACTAAAGTTATTTCTTAATTAAATTGTCTGGAAGTAGAAAGAATATATCAAAACGAAGCCATCAACCCCCTCAATACGGAAGACCTTTCCTACGTAAAAAAAAAAAAAAAAAAAAATCCTCCGGGGAATATGTTAAGAAAGACGTCACCAGATTCAGTGGGTTACTCCTGAACCACTGGCGGAACCGTGAATAAAATCAATAAAAGGAAAATAATCGTACTTGTGGAATTAATACACTTTTTTCTAACCGCTTAACTAGGAGAGGTTTGTTCTAAGATAAATAAAAGTCGGGTGGAAGAAGCAGGAATCAGACCATAAATGACGTCATGGTAATAAAGGAGATAAAGGTTAAGTACATGATCAGCGTTAAAAGGTCATTATTATCAGTACTGGGTCAACTCCTCGTCACAAAGTCATATCAGTACGTAGAATTACCCCTCCCCCGTCTCTCTCTCTCTCTCTCTCTCTCTTACTGTCATTGCTCTTCACCTGCCTCTTTTTGTCTGTCGCCACACACACACACACACACACACACACACACACACACACACACACACACACACATATATATATATATATATATATATATATATATATATATATATAAAGGCGGGTCATGGTCCCTGTCCACAACCTACAGTCACCAATGTCCTCTCAGGCGTCAAAATTCCAATAACGAGAGAAATCAGTTCCGTTACACTTTTTTCCCTGGTAGTATGTTTTGACGTTTTGCTTTTTTTTTTTTCCTAGGTACATTCAAATGTACATATATAGTTTTTGAATTTCTAAACACGAATATCATCATCATCATCATCATCATCATCATCATCATACCCGAACCCCACTTCCGGTATTACAAGAGTTGTGGGTAGGATATAGATATAGTAATAAGGAAACGGTGAGAAAGAGAACTATTGTCAGTGTCCACGGAGAATGGCCCAAACCTCGTTCACTCATATTTTTCAAACCATCAAAGTTCAAGAGTCCCAAGTAAACCCCTTAAGAGAGGGCACCATTTGTTGTTCATCGATTATAGTCAGCCATATTGAGATCTCGAAATGAATTAGAAGTAATCTCTATCCTTTCAGTACAAGGACTTTTTTTTTTTTAGGGAGGGAGGGTATTCGTGGTACTGTTAGACGATTTCATTCTGCTTAACGGTAACCTCTCGTAATGAAAAGGTTTAGAAAATATCTGTATTAACTTCCTCAGTACATTTTTTTTTTAGCTTATTCGTGTACATTCTTAATCAGTTTTATTCAGTTTTTTTGGGGACATCTTGCAGTGAAGGGGTTATAGACAATTCTCCATCAGCCTCATCATTACGTTGCCATCATTTTAAAAACCATTCTTGACAAACGCGAGACGATTATGAGAACTTTTAGGAGGTCTTGTACTAAAGAGGTATAAGTAATGTTCCTCAACCCCTTATGTACCGTGACGCCATTTTCCTTTTACTCCCACAGATGCCTTACTCCATACTGATGCCAGTCCATACACCCGCACCCTCTCTCCCACCCTCCCAGACTCGTCGTTCAGTAGTTAGAAATTAATGAGGAATTTACTAATAAGTATGGACATACTGTGCGACACATCATTATCTTTTTTTAGGAAGAAAATTATTTAGCCAATTAATGGAACTGCTAGAAGGTGTGAATTTACGAATTAGTTGCCTGACCCGAAGTACAGAAAATTTCATCCCATTTGGAAGAGATGTCTCGTTGTGAAAGGACAAGAAAGTCTCCACTAGGCCATTTCTTTACGGTGATGCCATATACAGTATTTCATTCCTAATTCCGCCAGACGATTGTATTCAGCTTGGGGGATGTCGCGGTGAAGGGGTTTTTAAAGCACACACGAGTTGTAGTTAAGAATGTGTGTTGAAAGCCACAACTGCAATTAATATATTTTTTTGTGTTAATGAAGTGTGTGTTGGCCTGTGTCTCTCGGCTGAAGAATTGCTGTGGCTGCCACGACAAAAACATTCCTCAGCCATGTTCTCTCTCTCTCTCTCTCTCTCTCTCTCTCCATGCCGTGTGTGTGTATGTGTATGTATATATATATATATATATATATATATTCACACACACACACACACATAGATAGATTGATAGATAGGTAGATAGATAGATATAGATATGCAGATAAGTAGATAAGTAGTAATTAGAGAGAGAGAGAGAGAGAGAATATGCGTAAATTTTTTTCATATAATCTCTCTCTCTCTCTCTCTCTCTCTCTCTCTCTCTCTCTCTTTCATTTGCTGTAATAATTGACTTTTCTCTTTGGCATCCCTACCAGCCCTCGGTCTGTTACACTTTTTTGGCTTTTTTTTTGTTCAATATCGCTACGTTTAATTCTTCCTGTCTGGCGTATTCGTTTTTGCCTTGTTTTAATTGACTAACTTTTACCTACCTCGCTCTTGTGCACAGCGAGGCGGACTCGTTGGAGTAAAGCATGAAAGCTTGGTCTCTCTCTCTCTCTCTCTCATATATATATATATATATATATATATATATATATATATATATATATATATATGTGTGTGTGTGTGTGTGTGTGTCTGTGTGTGTGTGTGTGTCTGTGTGTGTGTGTGTGTGTGTGTGTGTCAATTATCAGTTGTGCAGGAACGCAATGTCGGGTGAAAACACAGGTAACGGCTTCTGAATTTATTAGGGTAATTTACAATGACATGTATATACAGTTGTGGTGAAATTCTGCTTAGTGAGATGTCAACAGGAAGAGTTACCAGACAACTCCTTTCAAGTAATCAGTCAGACGTCTGAACCAGGAAACTGTGAAGTATTCTGTGCTTCCTCGTTGAACACGCAGGTTTTTATGATTGTCTCAGCTGAATATATTCTTTTGGTGTTAGCTGGAGTACAGTACTAGAGTTGCCCCGACCATGATTAATGGATTATGTATAGGGTTTGTTTCACTTTGTGCCCGCCTCTGCAGTAAGTTCATTGTGAAGTACGTGTGCATGCCCCCGTCCCCGTTCCCCACTCACTGTAAGGGAACTCGGCTTTCTCTCGTTCTAGGATTCTCCACTGATGTCTCTCACATATGCCGAGACGTGTCACTGTGTGCCCTGCGACGCAGGAAAGTAACTTTAGGCTGTCTGTAGCTCAGCTTGTAGTTTTGTATGATGTGGGTGGTAGCTTTGTGTCTCCTGCCACATGCAGGTGTCCCAACATGTGCCTTACGCCCTGCCGCGATTTGTAAAGCAAGATCCTTTCATATAAATACAGTCGTACATCTTCTTAGACTTTGCATTACAGCCCTACAACTTTGTTCACTCGTACCATGGCAGCAGCATAGTGGCCGTAAGAGTTGCTAATGAAGTCATACAAGTGTGCCCTTGAGGCGCGTCTCCGAGGGATGATAGCGAGCTTGACGGAGTCCTATTGTGAAGAGGGCGTGGTTGTCTGTTGCAGGAGAATCAGACTGGAGCTTCTTTCTGTGAAGCGTCCTTGAGGAGGGACTAGTGTATCTTTGTGAGCGATGCTGTATGTTGGTAGGAGGGCTGTTTGACAAGACGCCTGCTGCTACATAAATTTCCTCTGGGCGTTCTCTGGCTTTTCCTATAGCGCCTTCTTCACATACCGACAGATCAGTAAAGGAAAACCATAAGTGGCGTTTCTCTTTCACAGCTCAAATTGAAGGGCTTACGTGAAGTGGAAGGATGACATGTAGTGTAGAGAGCAACTGGTGTTCTTTTGATCCCTGCTGTTTGGTGCCATTTAGTCCTCCCCCCCTTTTATTTTATTTACCCTACGCCAGTGGGATGCCAATTGACTGTGCAGTGGTAGTTTTGTGAACATTAACATAGATCCAGTCTAATCTGAGTTCAATGAGTTTTTAATGTCTGGCTCTCCCGGCCGTCCCCTGTCACACCACGAGAGCAGTGCAACAATCCTTGACAATTTCCGCTCGCTCCTCACTGCGATGCTCTCCACTTCCTACTAGTTTCTTGTTCTCATCGCCTCAGCACTTACATCAACACGCTATTTTGGTCGTTCCTTGAATCTGCTTCCGTATTTCATGTTCAGATTGCCTCAGCACGTATAATATCAACAACTTGCCATTTAGGTCAGTCTTTGAATACAAATTATCAAACCAATCAACGCACTTGTGATGGTGCTCAGGGTGAAGAGGCGTGTGGGAGTGATGGAGTGTCGTCGGAGAGAGGCAGGTGATGTAAGCGTGACAAGAGAAATACCGAGAATGAAACGAAAGATGGAAGTGGAAGATGGAGTGAAGTGTGTTAAGAGAGAGACCAAAAAGGTTATGGATTGGGAAGGTGGAAGCAAAAATAGGAGAGAATGGTGAAGTGTCAGAAGGAATGGTGAAGTGTGAGAGGGAATAGTGAAATGTTACAAACGGGAAATCTGTGATAAAGAAAGGTTTACAGAGAAAGAAGAGGAAGAGGGAAGCGGATGATGATGAGAGAGGGTGTTGTAAGAAGAAGGCTTGTGATGCAATAATGAGAAGAGATTGACCAACAACGAGATGCAAGGGGGAAGATGGAAGATGGTGTGATGAAATGTTGTAAGAGAGAGGCTTGCGATGTGAGCATGAGATGAGGAAGGGCAAAAAATGAGATGGAAAGGGAATGAGGAAAGTAATGTGACTTAGTGTTGCAAGAGAGAAGATTTTGGTGTAGACAGGAGAAGAGGTGAACCAAGAACGAAATGGAAGAGGGAAATGGAAGATGGCGTGGTGGAGTGTGATGTAAGAGAGACAGAGGGAAATGTTTCTATAATGCCAAAACCATACATTTAACGTTTCAAACAAAGTCAGATAGTAAAGGAAGACCTAGAACGAGATGAAAGGGGAAGGAGGGGGAGAATAATAAGTTGGTCTTGGTTTGGTGCGAGGGGACGGAGGTAAGTTGTGAGAGATTGGCCTGTGATGTAAGCGTGAAGAGACGGAGATCGAAGATGAGGTGGAAGGGGAATATGGGAGAGAACACAAAAGAACGTGTGAGGGAGTTGGGTGAATTCTGAAATACAGATATAAGCTTAAGAAGTGGTGATGAGTTAGAGAGAGAGAGAGAGAGAGAGAGAGAGAGAGAGAGTCAGTCAGTCAGTCAGTCAGAGGATAAAAATTACATGTAACAGATTTGGTAAAGTATGACCACTAGGATCAAAATGTCAGCTTCTATAACTAGTAGCTGTAACAAGACAAATGACGAGAGAGAGAGAGAGAGAGAGAGAGAGAGAGAGAGAGAGAGAGAGAGAGAGAGAGAGACCGTAATTTTGTGACACTTTTCTCTCATCATCCCTTCGGTACGATTTCCTTTTTAAACTCTTCAGGATTAAATAAAATATGATTCGTTGTTTATTAGTCTCGCAAAATAATAATTGAATTCTTATGGCCCAGACAACTCTATAGTCTGTTATGTTGTAGCCATATAACTTAATGGACGCCTGGTTGTTTAGTAGGCTATGACGCTTCAACCGGATATGGCCCCTACACTCCTGATGGGGGAATAAGAGATAAATTGATAGATATAGATAGATGGATTGAT
The DNA here is from genome assembly GCF_032717465.1 of Coenobita brevimanus. Classification (NCBI taxonomy): domain Eukaryota; kingdom Metazoa; phylum Arthropoda; class Malacostraca; order Decapoda; family Coenobitidae; genus Coenobita; species Coenobita brevimanus. The sequence goes on from NC_136979.1 coordinate 35,094,937, forward strand.
AGATACAGACATAAATTGACTGATAGATAGATGGACAGATAGACAAACGGACAGAGATAGACAGATAGATAGATCAACATTTGTATTTGTGGGATCATGCCATCTTCTTGGGTATTCATTGCCCACTGAATGATCTTGTTTATGGAGAATCTCACACGGTATGGTGCAATAAAGACAGAGGGTGTTCTGTGGCTTGCTGGTGTTTCAGTATTTTGTGGAACACTATTACAACTATACACTGTCCACTTTTACTTGGCTTAAAATTGTTCTTGAATGCATGACTGTAACATGAGACCAACGCTATGGCAGTTATCATGAGACGTAGTATCTTGCTTCTCTACCTTTGAGCTGTAACGAGATTATTAACACTAGAGTATGATGCTGGTCACGAAGAAGTGCATTGACAAGGATATGGAACCTAGTCTTGCCTTACTCAGCCACAGAGCTACGAGAAATAAACTACAGAAGACGAGAATAAAAGTACTGGTGGACAGGTTATGTCTACAGTACAGTGCTGATTATATAATTCCTGGTAACATCTCCCCTTCGCACACCTGGATGTGAACCTGTGATGTCGCCTTTACCAAATCAGGAAGTACTGTTTTTGTAACTCTTTGGGCGAAGCATTTCCCTTTCAGCTATATATACTTGGCGTGTATATTACTGAATGAAATAAATACTCCAGTCTGTGGCAGTGAACGCATTAATTAAGATAGCTTTTAATCTTCTAACTACTAAGATGTCTCCCTGAGATTAATAAAATCGTTGGCAGGTAGACTGAATGAGGTGCCGGTTTTCAATGATCGCCGCCAAAACGTTAACCCTTTAAGCCCTAGTGTGTCATTTTTGTTTTATTCGTGCTATCTGACGAAATTATTGAGCTTTGGGTAGGCTTTCCGAACTGGAGGAATTAGATACAGTCTTCCTTCATTACTAGGGTTCTCATATACTGAATAAAATCGCCTCGCTAAAGCAGAAGCAAAATATAAATCATGTCATCAGGCAAAAGGAATAAATAGTTGTTAAATAAGAAGAAAAAAAGAAAAGAAAAGAAAAAGGTTTATATTGGATTCCAAGTGGTATCGTAGCAGTATATTGTCACAGCCCTTCAATGCCGCCAGATTACCGCTCATGGCCCATATTCAACAGCATTTCGAAACGACTACAGATGTTTGATATAGTTAGCATAGGTGTATATCTGCAGGCATAAATACCTAATCATTTTGCATCCAACACTCCAGATTATGGCTCAACAAAAGCATTGTAATTAACTTACTGTGAAAAATAATACGTGTATATAAAGCAGGAGCTTTTCATCAGAGAAATTACCAATATGCGGGGAATCGAACCCAGGACTCTCAGGTGAGAGCCAGGCAGCATACCTGTGTAAAAATACAGGTTCTCTCTTCATGCAAGGAGCTTTGTCAGGTACTTCTGGTGCCGACAAACAGCGTTCTTACATCAGGTGTGTTTAGTGTGCCTCTGACGCTTTCATATTGCAAGGGCATATTTAATTTATTTTGACAGGCTTATCATTTTTCCGTTAGGATGTAAGCACTGCAGTATTCATCACTATCCTTGTCACTCATCTCAGGGTGCCTTACTCACCTTCTTTATTAAGATTACCGGAAGATAAGGATAGATTGATGATGATGATGATGATGATGACGACGACGAATGTGGTGGCTTAGCGTCTTTTTACCACTACTTTGCAAAGTTATCCGAATGTTGTGGCCCCTCTTCTTTGATGTATCTTGCGTGTTGCGGGGACGGCTTAGTCGCCTAGAGTGTCATTATAGCTACCTCATGAAATTACTGATCAACTATGCAGTCAGTGGAAGTAAAAAAGCAGATATTAATAAAACATGAAAAGCAATATGAATAGAAGAAAACGATGCAAGGCAGATACTGGTAACGCTGACTGGGCCGCTCCAGCAACACGAAAATTCACCCGGTAAGAGATAACAGGGGTGGAATGTATGGACAACCCATGTATGCTGGACCGTGAACCGAAGCGAAGTAATTGAAGAAGTTTAATAGTCGGCCTTTTTTTTTTTTTTTTTTTTTTTTTTTTTTTTGTCGAAAGAGTTAATTTTAAGTAGGCACTCAACTCGACAGGTCTTCACAGTTTTCCGGTTTCCTTCTAACATTAAACCCTTTCAGTACGATGTCTTATTTTGCATTTTAATCACGCTACCACCAGACGATTTTATGCGGCTTCAGAGAGATGGCTTGTAATGAAAGGGTTAATGAAGGCTGTGTGTAACTAAATCCTCCATTTCGATAAATCTCTCCGAAGCTGAATAAAATCGTCTGAAGGTAGCAAAAACAATTAGAAAAGTACGTCGTCGGAGCGAAGTGGTTTAATCGTTTTTCAGCACGATGACTTTTATTCATTGTAATTTCAGACGATTTTATGTAGGTTTCGAGTCTTTTCGAACTGGAGGGATTATCATGTATCCTTACTTAACCCCTTCAGTGTGAGGAGGCTTTCCTAAAATGAACACAATCGTCTAGTGGTAGTAGAATTAATGAAAAAATGCGTCCTCATGTTGAAAGAGTTAGTTTTCAGTACAATGACGTCTTCTTGATTTTAAAATGGCTAACGATAGACGATTTTGTTTGGCATAGGAAAGACATGAGGTTGTGAAGGCAGTGGAAATCTCCCTCGCTAAACTGTTACATATTATGTCCTTTTTATTATATTCTTACTACGTCAGACAATTTTTATTCGCTTAAGAGAGAGAATGGTGGCGAACGAGACATTTCCATTAGGCAATATTGTACAGAGGAATGTATATATTATCTTTATTCTCGCTGCTGTCAGACGATCGTATTAAGCATTGGGGAGACACGTAGTGGTAAATGGATTATCGACAACGTACTGTGCATTAACCCATTCATTATGATGCTTCGATACTGTTTTAATCATCCAAACACCAGACGGTTCCATACAGCTTAGGGGAGGCCTCGTTAAGTGACGGCACAAGTGTTCAGCCGGTTTTCAGCCGTAATACAAAATGGCAATATAGAAACCGCAGATGTCCCGTTTGCTTTATTAACTGTAAGTAGACCCGGGAGCGTAGTCTTGTGCTCTGGGCTGTTGAACGCTTAGGCGGGGACTGGCGTGTGATAGGAGGCACGCCCTGGCTCTCAAGTGCAATGTCAGCCCCAGCAGCTAACCGTGTTGTGCTTCTAACGACAACAGCCACTACATCCTCAGCGGAATGTCATGGCGAAACGGACACAACACCTCCACACAACACACACGAAGATTTGGCCGCATATTTGACACATATGTAGAAAATAGAACAAAATACCAGTTACACTTGTAACAATCTCCAGCAACCATTTAGCACGATGACGCCCATTCTGCTATATTCTTGCCACCACCGTATGGTTGTACTCATTTCGCTGAACCTCTCACTAATTGCAGATATGAAAGCGATATAGTAATATAATTATGAGAATAATACCCCTTTCACTTCGAGGTGTCTCATAAAATAAATAGAATCTTAGGGGAGAGGCAAGAATAATATATTCGTCACTATACTCATAGAATTCACTGAACAGAGTTTACATCGACCCGACCGCGAGGCCCCCTCTCGTAAACTAAAGAAAATCGTCTGAGAGAGAGAGAGAGAGAGAGAGAGAGAGAGAGAGGGTGGGGGGAAAGCGAAATAGTGTATGCAGGAAGAGGGGAATGTTGAAAGTTACGAAGTGTGAGGGGGGGGGGTTAGTTTCTCTGTGGGTGGGGATTGCAGATGGGAGCGTGGGTGGTACAGGGTCACTTGTGCGGATGTAGGGGAGGAATGGGGAAGAGGAAGACAGGGAGTGAATTTTATTAGGTCTATCAATCTGTCTGTTTCTCTGTATCTATCTGTCTATTTATCTCTATATCTATCTGTCTTTATCTATCTATCAATATTTATATCTATATCTATCTATTTATCTATCGTTATCAATATATATCTGTATCTATGTATCTATCTATCTATATCTGTATTTATGTCTATCTATCTATTTATCTATGTCTGTCTGTCTGTCTATCTATCTATCTATCTATCTATCTATCTATATATATATATATATATATATATATATATACATACTGTATACACACACACACACACACATACACACACACACACACACACACACACACACACACACACACACACACACACACACACAGGGGGGGGGGGAAGAACGAAATAAAGTTGGTTCAAAATGAGGTGTGAGTCATAACGAGACACAGACATACTTTCTCTCTTTATTCACTACAGAGAGAGAGAGAGAGAGCGAGAGAGGGAAGGAGGGAGGGAGGGAAGGAGGGAAACATACGTCCTCCCATTGTACACCAGAATGCAATATCAGGAGTGTCGTTCTGCAAGAAAGTTTGTTTTCTCTGATAATTTTGTGGCCTAACAAGTTCTTCTCTTGAAAACAAATTTGTTTTTATTTTTCTTTCTTTCTTTTTTTTTTAAATCTTACCATCCTATTTTTGGCATTTTTAGCATGTCATTAGTATTTTTTACTTCTTTTCTCCTCACATTCCCTGTTTTTCTCTAGATGATCTTCGTGATAAATTTTGAGACAGTAGATCAACACGTACAGTGTCGATTAGCAATAAGAAACTGTACATGTCCGCGGCTTCGAAGGAACGAAGGGAAATATATTCGTGCTTCATTATTTTTGCTGTTTAGGATGATCTCCCCTGGTATTTAAACAGTTTCAGTATTTTCTTGAAAATAATGAAGAGAATTCCAAACCGCCTGATTATGGAGAATTATAGAGATTTCAAATGGAGCTTCGAGGCACTGCGAACGTACTGAGCAAGTGACTCAAACCTGTCATATTAATTGCCTTTTACACACCCTCGATAATGAGAAGGTATTAAAGAAGTCCAAGTCCAAGCCTCTTGATTATTACTGATTAGTTTAGCAAAGAAATTAGCTTCTGAATTAGTTTTGTTTTACTGTAAAGACACTGTTGCAGCGTGATTCCAGCCTCTGTGAATTAAATTTGTCATGATTGTAATTAAATCACTCAGAGTCTTATCTAGGACTGGAATTTTTAAGTCTGAGTTACGTATTGTGAAAAGGATAATGATGATGATGGTGATTATGATGATGATAATGATGAGAAGGAGGACCAGGAGGTGGGGGAAGTAAGTATTAGGACAGATATAGTTTTATGGAAAACGATGCAAGTAAACAAGGTAACTAAACTACAGTTCACTTTTCTCTGCGGTTGCGGGCATAGTTGGCAGAGTAAGTCAAATGCGGGTTGCAATATCCGTAGAGTTTTAGCATCTCGTATATCTGGGTACACAGGATCAGTGAGGACCTTGCAGACACGTGTGGACCTCGTAGCCGATATGACCTAACCTCATTTTGATCTCTCTCTCTCTCTCTCTCTCTCTCTCTCTCTCTCTCTCTCTCTCTCTCTCTCTCTCTCTACCTACCTACCTACCTGCCTACCCACCCACCTACCTACCTACCTACCTACCTACCTACCTACCTACCTACCCATCTATCTATCCATTTATCTATCTATCTCTATGTCCAGGTGATTTTGTTAAGTTTATGGGAGACTTTTGGAAAGGAAGGTAGACAAAGGCTTCAATAACCCTTCCAGGATAAGTATTTTTTTTTTTAGTTTAATCAAAATAAGTACACCAGCGTACTGATAAAGTTAAAGGGAAAAATGATGTACCGGTAGTTAAAGGGAAAGGTGATAAAGTTAAAGGGAAAGTGATAAAGTTAAAGGGAAAGGCGATAAAGTGAAAGGGAAAGGAGATAAAGTTAAAGGGAAAGGCGGTAAAGTTAAAGGGAAAGGCAATAAATTTAAAGGGAAATGCGATAAAGTTAAAGGGAAAGGTGTGGCTGGTCTCTCCTCACATACTGCTCACTGTGTTTCTAGGTATTATTTGTCTGTCTGTGTTTCTGTTTTATCACCTGTCCGGCAGAGTGTCTATGTTGTTGTCTGCTGTATCTGTCTATGCATCATTGTTTGTCTCCTTATCCGTCATATTTCTTCATGATTCTCTCTCTCTCTCTCTCTCTCTCTCTCTCTCTCTCTCTCTTTCTCTTGTCTGGTCGTGTATATATCCTACCATATCCTCCTGTCCTTCTGGCTACCTGTTCATAATCCTTTTCCTGACCTATTTGTGCCGGACGACTATTCCCAGAGCCCATCCAGTGTCTAAACAAACATGCCACTAGGCGTCTCTGTCACCACTCGCCTACACACCCCTTCACTATAACAGTCAAACTTTCCCTACGATTACGTGTGTGTGTGTGTGTGTGTGTGTGTGTGTGTGTGTGTGTGTGTGTGTGTGTGTCCTTGCTCCCTTCAGACGAGTTTATTTATCCACCTTCACTCCGATGGCTTATTTTTTTTAGTTTATTCTTGCCATCTCCGGACGATTTTAATCAAGTTTGGAGAGACTTTTCGAACTGGAGAGGTTAGAGAGGACATTAATTAGCCCCTACCCTACCTGGAGATCCTTTCCGAGCAAAAATATTCTGGACATGGCAAGAATTAACTAATGAATACGTCTGTGAATTCAAAGGGACAGCACACACACACACACACACACACACACACACACACACACACACACACACACACACACACACACACACACACACACACACACACAAAACACTCTAATACCATCACACTAGCTCCGATTAGGATACCAGGTTTCTAAATAGGTGGTATGGTAAGAGGGACGAAAGTGATACGTGTGGAGATGTGTGGTATTATCTGCTAAGGAGGAGGAGGAATACTGGGCCCTCAGGGAACGAACTGTCTACGCATTTCTGAGTCGAACTGAATAGAAAATAGAAAACCAAACACATGTAAACACACACACACACACACACACACACACACACACACACACAACAGCAACAACAACAGTGTGCATATTAAAGAAGCACTAAGACGTTAAGGTATTCATAATGGAGAATTGAATGTAAAGCGGATGTAACATTAGGTTTTGTGATTGTTCTTTGCAGGTGTGCGTGGGAAGGCCGGTACACAAGCGGCACGTGGCAAGCTGTACATGTCGAAGCAGCTGTATATGGCAAGGTTTACACGCCGAGTTGTACATGGCAAGGTAGGTGTACATGGTAGGGAAGGTGTAGTTGGCAATGTGTACATGGCAAGGCAGGTATACATTACAAGGTTTAATAATTGTTCGTTCAGTATCAGTCTTTATGACAGTGACATTCACTATTATCTTCTCACTTTGGTTCGAATAGACATACATACATACATGCATACAGATAGACAGATAATGTTATAAACTGTAGTAATACTTTTAGCTAGGGAAGGATATGGCAGACTAAGTACAGCTGAAAAGAAGTGTAAATAAAAAGGCTAGGAAAACCAAGTCTGATGAGTGACTGTTTACATGACCACACCAATAATGAGATCACCTGACTCATTACGCATACCGGTATGGTCTGATTTTTTACTGTGAAAGGGGAAATAATAGGGGAGTGAAAGATAGGAATAATAGATTGTTGGTGGAGAAGAGAGAGAAATTGAGGAGATGGAAGGAGCACTTTGAGGATTTGTTGAATGTAGAGAGTGAGAGCAGTGTGAGTATAAGTGGTTGGGGAATGGCTGGGGGAAGAAGAGATGAGAGGAGGGAGGAAGAGATCAGTAGGGCGGAAGTAGTGGAAGCGATGAAGAAGATTAAGCTGGGGAAGGCCCCAGGAATTGATGGAGTGTGTGGTGAAATGCTTAGGTATGGGGGTGAGATTGTTGTGGAGTGGATATGGAAGTTGTGTAGATTGGCTTGGGAAGAGGGAAGGGTTCCAGAGGACTGGAAATCAGGTATAATTGTTCCTCTGTACAAAGGAAAAGGGGAGAGAGAAGTATGTGGTAACCATAGGGGTATTTGCCTTCTTAGTGTGACTGGTAAAATATATGGTAGAATACTCATTGATAGGGTTAGGCATATGACAGAGGAGCTAGTTGGAAAAGAACAAGGGGGATTTAGGAAGGGAAAAGGGTGTGTAGATCAGATATTTGTTCTAAGATGTTTAGTGAGATGTATCTACAGTAGAGAAGGGAAGGAAAGTGTATGCTGCCTTCATGGACTTGGAGAAAGCTTATGACAGAATAGATAGGCAAGGTATGTGGAAGGTATTAAGAATATATGGAGTGGAGGGGAAATTGTTGAGTGCTGTGAAGAGTATGTACGAGGGAGCTAGGTCTACGGTGCGAGTGGATGGTAAGCTGAGTGAGTTCTTTGATCTCAGTGTGGGACTGAACAGGGGTGTGTGATGTCTCCATGGCTGTTTAATATATATATGGATGGGGTTGTAAAGGAGGTGCAAGGTAGGGCATTGGAAGCTTCCGGTGTTGCTGTTTGATGATGATACAGTATTGTTGAGTGAAGATGAATGGGAGTTGCAAGGTTTGGTGAATGAATTTGGGACAGTGTGTAGGAGGAGGAAGCTGAAAGTTCATGTAAACAAAAGTAAAGTTATGGTGTTTGAGAGGAATGAAGTCACAGAGTGTGCAGTGAGGTTGGAGGGTGAGGATATGGAGAATGTGAGTGCATTCAAGTACTTGGGTAGTGTGATGAGTAAGGATGGAACTTTGGGGGATGAAGTACGTGAAAGGGTACAGCAGGGAAGGAAGGTTGTTGGTACACTGAAAGCAGTGATGAGAAATAGGGAGGTGAGTATGGAAGTTAAGAAGTCACTGCATGATGGTATTGTGATCCCTACCCTGACGTATGGAAGCGAGGCGTGGACCTTGCAAGAGGGGAACAAGTCAAGAGTGAGAGCAGTGGAAATGAGTTACTTGAGAGGAGCATGTGGAGTGACGTGGAGGGACAGGTTGACGAATGAAGAAGTGAAGGAACGTTGTGGGGTAGATGTGGATGTGGTTGAGAAGATTAGGAGAAATACACTGAGGTGGTTTGGACATGTGGAGAGAATGGAGAATGAAAGACTGACTAAGAGGGTGTATGTAGGTGAGGTGGAGGGAGGGAGAGGGAGGGGTAGACCGAGGATGAGGTGGAGGGATGGAGTTGAGAGGTATATGAGGGGGGGGGGTGAGTTGGGGGGAGGGTAGTCAAATGGTGGGTGACAGAGTGACTTGGAGGCGTTTTGTCTGCGGCCACCCTTTGCGGGATTAGGGCGTCGGGCTATAGATAGATAGATAGATAGATAGACCTTCAAATTTTGATATTTTCCTTATGTTCTATTTTTCCTTACACTTCCTCTTACCTCTTTCGAGAAGAATTATGCTTAGTTGTGTGGTTTTAAAATGAGTTTAACACTGTAGAAGGAAAGTACCAAGTAAATAACAGGTCATCAGACTGAGGAACTTAACTGCTTTACCATGGAATGTCATCTCCCATGGAACGTCGATGACTCGCTACGTACCATCCCCGAATTACACCCTCCCCTACCAGGGTCACTAAAATTTTGCGCTTAAGGGAATAGCCAGAAACAGCACTTCATAACCTAGTGAAACTTCAGGCGTTTCTCCGCACGGTGTTACTTCATTATTAGAGGCGGGAGCTTATCTTGGAGCAGCCCAGTCAGTCAGCCACACTCCCCCTACCCCCTCCTTTTCGCACTCCCCCCTCCCCTCCTTTTTTTTTTCCTTTCTCAGACGAAAAATGTTTCACTCACGTAGACTAGCGACGCCCCATATTACGGCCTTCGTGGTGTCGTATCAATCTAGGAGTTTTGTGCTGGTTACCAATATATTAATTCAGTGTTTCGATTCAGCACCATGAAATGTAATCAGCCATCTTCGGACACCCTTTGCCGTATTCTGTGTGGCAAAGGAGTCTTCGTAGAACCTTTTTCTCGGCCATTATAAATGCATATTGCACTATGATAATGCATATTAAGTAATTTAAATATACATATGATGGTGTTTGCATCAGTAACGTACAAGTGAATAAGAAACGTATAATATGCAAAATAATTCGTTGAGGACTAAGAGTTACGAAGTCTCCTGCACCACCTAAAACATGACGCGGACTGTGAGATCGGACTTGCTCCGCCATAGTCTAGGTGGCATAGCAGAATCCGTAGCACTTTTTTTTTCGTGGTGATGTGCATACCTTGTAACACCCTCGAGCTCTCTCTTATGTTATTTCTGTACTTACAGTATTGCAATAGTAACATTATAAGAGGACAGAAGGTATATAGACATGATGCAGAATAAATCTCTGAAGAATATGTGTTACGAAGCCTACTGTGCCTCCTTAATATTGTCAACTGCATTGTGGGAAATGTGTCAGCTCGACCCGTCATCGGTCCAGATCAGGTGTGTAGGTGTTGCCGTGAACCATTCAGCACCCCACCTAAACCACCACGCTCCAGACAGCTTTCACCCCACACCCACCAAAAAAAACTCGTTTTTCAGTTATTTCAATCTGATTACTTCGTTTATATTTCATTCTTGGTTAACACGCTGCAACAGGAGGGGGCACACATGGGTGTACATCCAAGAGAGGGTTGGGGTTTATTGCTCATATAAACCCTTTCAGGGACGTACAGTCACCCTTGCCTTAAATGTTCAAACCGATGAGCCTAGCCCCGGGCCCCTGCGATTTTGATGTGGCAGTAAATGATTGGTTAATGGATGAATAGGATAGATCCTGTCTCTTAATTTTCTTCTGCTCAGGAATCATACTGTACACTGAACTACACTCACGCACAGCTTGTCCACCATCACACTTCAACCACTTCACACCGAATACTTCCTTTATAATTCATTCTTGCTCTCCCCAAACTAGTTTCTTCTGCTCAGGATTCATGCAACGCGCCACCTGCACCACCACGCACACCCCAACACACTCATCTTTCGCATCACGGCTGACATTTCATCTTTCTCGCTGAACTTCTCATACGTAAAGGTATCATTCTTTCCACACCACAGACCTGTAACCCCTTTAATTCGATGGTGTGTGTGTGTGTGTGTGTGTGTGTGTGTGTGTGTGTGTGTGTGTGTGTGTGTTTTAGTCTTGCGTCTCAACATGAACGGATCTTAAATTTGGTTTGAATGTTAAGTTTAGCCCGCTTTTGTTATTTATTCCTTTATGTTTTTTTTTTTCGGGGGGGGGGAGGACAACTTTTAAAATATTTTTTAGCCCTTGCTATCTTTCCTTCATTCTTCCTCTTGTATTCCGTTTCCCTAAACTCAGCCATTACGGAACTGACCCAAGCTAACAACAGTAATAGTAGTAGTAGTAGTTGTTGTTGTTGTAGTAGTAGTAGTTGTTGTTGTAGCAGTAGTAGTTGTTGTTGTTTTTGTTGTAGTAGTAGTAGTAGTAGTAGTAGTATAGTAGTTCCTCGTCTGAACGTAAACCTGATGGACTGCAGGGTGAAGTTGCCCTCCTCCTTCTCCTCCTTCAGGTCACCATCTGCTTTTCGGGGGATGGGGAGGGAGTTGAAGGACGTTTATATCACTGGGCATCTCCACCTCCCTGTTAAATCAATGCCACCACGTGAAGCCGACCCTGTCCAGCACCAAAACTAATCTAGCCACATAAGACGTAATTTAGTGCACGTCTCGGATCGCCAAAATTGTTGATGGCTTAGTTGCACCAGGAGCGAAGGCCTCTCACTTACCTTGAAATATTGTACACGTGGTAATCTAGCCTCGGGTCCCTACACCGCATTGGTTTTAATATTAAACAGGCTACTACAGCTTGCATTTTCCCTACCTTACCCCGTACTTATTTTGTTTGTAGTTTTATCACCGACTAGGGAGTGAAAGAGAGAGAGAGAGAAAGAGAGACGACGACGACGACGACGACGATGATGATGATGATATTAACTACCTTCCAATACTTTTCCATTTGAGGCCTTGCGCTGAGCTTAACTTTGCATCTAAATCTTAAACAACGAACGAAGTGAAGTCAAAGGCTGTGTTTATGTAAAATCTAAGATCAAAGCTGGCAGATATTACCCTGTAGTACCTGTATAAAGCTTCTGTTAAACTTCAGCCTTGCATAAGATGGTAGATAACTTAGATTGCCTCTCTTCAAAGGCTTTGGTCGCGTCTTTGGTCCAGAAATAGAAAATGGAGTGTGGGTAGTACCGTTATAGTCTTTTTTTTTTCACGTTACAAAGATCCACAGCCCTGTCCAGCTCTCGGTTGATGGTCAGATGTAGTCATATAGAAAGATGGATCTGACTAGTAACCAAGGAGACTCATACCAAAGTCATTACTAGCGATCATCGAATTTCAGGCCACCACAACTTTGTACTGAAGTTGTAAGTGTAGCCCAGTTCCGTTAAATGAAAACAAAGCGACTATAGTAGAATCCAACCACCCCCTCCTCCCACCCCCTAGTGTTTATGTACGGTATTGTGTGTGATCACGTCTTTGTACCGCCCTCGTTGTCTGTAGGTGATTGTGTGTGTGTGTGTGTGTGTGTGTGTGTGTGTGTGTGTGTGTGTGTGTGTGTGTGTGTATCTCTTCGTCCGTCTGCATGTCTGTATATGTCCGTTTGTCTGTCTGTGTGTCTGTTTTTCTGTCGGGCTATCTTTTCATCCGTCGGTTCGGACTCCTTCTTAGGAAAGCCTTGACAGAGAAACACCATTTTTTGTAAGAAGGACCTTTCGTTCCGAGTTGAACACACACACACACACACACACACACACACACACACACACACACACACACACACACACACACACACACACACACACACACACACACTAAGGCGGGCAGATGCCCTCATGAGTTCCTGTATCATCATCGTACATTTCTCATTCCATTGTGTATTTTTTATTTTCATATTTTTTAGTTATATCCCTTTTTCCATTTTTCCACTTGTTTGGTAGCCATTTTTTTTTTTTAGTCCTCCCTTTTTTTGGTTCGTTTTTATGGTATTAATATTGTGGTGAACATAACAGAGAATTACACATAAAGTATATTTATTTAACTGTCTTCGCCTCCCTCACATTTTTTTCTTGTTCCTCTCTCTCTCTCTCTCTCTCTCTCTCTCTCTCTCTCTCTCACACACACACACACACACACACACACACACACACACACACACACACACACACACACACACACACACACACACACACACACACACACACAATCAATCAATCAACTTTTCTCATAAGTGCATGAACACACCCACTTAGCCATATTCACACACACACACACACACACACACACACACACACATACACACACACACTACCCTCCCTTAGCCCAGCCCTGCACTGAGCAATTTGAGTGGTAAAACTGAGTGCATTCTCTTCTTTACATTTTCCAAGTGCCATTCTCTCGAGTTATTCTATTTTTTTATTTAATTTTTTATACTCCATCTCTTCTTATTTTTTTAGTTCTCTCATTTGCATACATTTCTTTTTACATAATCCCATTTCGTGTCTGGCTGTTTGCATATATAAGCGTGTATCCGTCTGCATGTCCAGGTTGACTGTGTGTGTGGGGGGGGGGGTGTTTGTGGATGTGTGAATTTGCCTGTGCGGGTGTGTTCATGCATTTACGAGAGAAGTTGATTCTGAGTGAGTGAGTGAGTGAGCGAATTAGTGTGTGTGTGTGTGTGTGTGTGTGTGTGTGTGTGTGTGTGTGTGTGTGTGTGTGTGTGTGCGTGTGCGCGCGCGCAAAAAGTAAACTAAGACGCCTCTCACTTCCGTTTAAACTCCCACTCCATATGTCAACCCTTTCCAAACCTCTTCAGTCCGAGAACCTCATTTGTACGCCATTCTTGCTTCCTCTAGACGGTATTTTTCTTTCGAGCGCATCACTTCACCGCAACAGATCTTTCGTAAAATAAGATAAATTTGTAAAGTAATGGGAACATTAACAACAAACCAACACTAATAATAATAATAATAATAATTATTATTATTATTATTATTATTATTATTATTATAATAATAATAACTCCTCTGATTTCAGTACTTATTTATATTGCATAGTTTGTCCCTTCCCCTCTTGTAACTCCCTCAGTACGATTATTTCTTTTCTGTAGTTTATTTTTGCTGTCTCAGGGCAATTTTTATACGGCTTAGGGGAAAGTTCTTATAGTGAGGGGGCTAATGGAGATTAAGTACAACCTCCCCAGTAGAAAACACTCGCTGCTTAGGTGAGTAGGGACGTAGTGATGGAGGTAACCTCTTCCCTCTGATGAATTTATTTTTACTGCTTGCGTATTGTACCTCGGGGAAATATTCTAGTAACAATACATTGACAGTCAGATAGACACTCAGAGACAGATAGGCCTAGATAGACTGACAAATAGATAGATAGATATGTATTAGAGATAAACTTCATCGCTGCCAAATATCTCCCTGAAGCTGAATAAAATCCCTTGGTGATGTCAAAAAAAAATATAAAAGATGTTCGCTAGTGAGGGGGCTGTTCCCTTGACCCCAGATTGACTTTTTATCATATTCCGTCCAGCGACTGAAGATATTAAGTAGTTCAAGGTATCCAGCCTCAGCAAAATTGTCAAATTTTTTCTGGAATAAATAATTATTGGCAGAAAATTATTAACTTTGTGTGTTGTTCCAGCTAACTTTAAACATTTACTCAACTCAAAAAATTCAGCTGAAGCAAAAACAGTTCTATAGCAGTGACTTGGTGATATTTTACGTTGGAATATTAAGGCACTAACGGAGGTGTCTTGTGGCAAATGTTTCTATAATCCTTTCACACTAAGTAGGCCGTCTTCCCCATCTCGAATGCTGAGTCGTAACAATAGATTACTGCTTAAATATGATGCTAGTCACGAAGGAGTGTATGATGACTTACCACGGCATCGTTTTTTCTGGCACTTGGCTACGAGAAATAAGCTGCAAACAAACCAAGGCAAGATGAATGCGAGGCATGGTCTCGTGAATGCTAGGGACCGAAAAAGGATGATGATGATGGTGATGATGATGATGATGATGATGTCAACTTAGACGATGATGATGATGATGATGTCAACTTAGATGATGATAATGATGATGGTGATGATGATGTACTTCATGTCAAGATTTCTGTTCTGTCACCTGTCTGGAAAAGCAAGCGTGATACTGTTCATGAATTAATGACCTGTACAATAATTGCAAGGCACAAGAGAGATTCTTGCGTGACTTGAACATAATAATTGAAGGCGGTGACCTATGACGTGTGACCTCGGAGTGACTGGGTGGAGTGTGTGGATTGGGTAAAGTGTGTGGAGTGTAGGAGGGATGTAGAGTGTAGATGGAGTGTGTGTGTCGTGTGTGGGAGGAGTGTGTGGAATGGATGAAGAATGTGGACTGTGTGACCCCGGAGTAAAGTATGGACGTTATGGACATGGGTGGAATGTGTGATAAGTGTGGGGAGTGTGGAGTGTGACGAGTGTGAGTGGAGTAGGTGGAGTGCGTGGTGGATGTAATGTGAGATCTCGGGGTGAAGCCTAGAGGTGCGTGGAATGTTGATGGGATAGGCGGAGTGTGTGATGAGTGTATTGTATAACCTCAAAATGAAGATTGGAGGTGCATAGAGTGTGAGTGGAATGCCTGTGGAGTGTGTGGAGTGGCTGGAGTGAAGGCGGTGTCCTGTGGTGGGTGGAGAATGACCTCTGAGTGAAGCCTGGAGGTCACTCACATCACACACTTCCCACGCTGTGTGGGGACAGAGAGAGAGAGAGAGAGAGAGAGAGAGAGAGAGAGAGAGAGAGAGATTGATATTGACACTGCATGCGTATTCATAATTAAATTATATGCCCCTGGAAATATATACTGTATATATATTCATGCATTTATTCGTATATGCATTTATCCAGTTTTATATGGATGCACTATCCATGTATGTCTGCATTTATGGATGAAAGTCTGTGTATGTGGGGACAAGGGTAGAATGACAGTGAGGTGTATTTATGTATGTTTGTAAATACGGTACATATGTGTGTATTTATGTATGTGGGGGTAAAAGGTTTGAATGATATGTATGATAAGTACAGTATGTATACTTGTGTGTTTGTATGAATGTATGCATAAATCTGTGTGAAAAGGTCATGTTGATGATGATGATGATGATAATGTATGTGCGTGTATATATATAGATAGATATTCATAGCTATATCAATGCTTTATGAGATCATAGCTCTTCAGTTTTTGTCATTCATATCCATGTCGACCTCGAAATGTATGCAAAAGTTGTGATACAGAGAAGTGAAAAACAACATTAACCGGGGTCCAGGCGCTGTCTGATATTAATTCATTACCATCATCCCAACTCTTAATCATATTTTAAAAACTTATTATTATTGTTATTATTATGATGATGATGGTGATGATGATGATGACAGGAACACACGAGCTTAGCTAAAATCATGCATACTTTAACATGGCGAAAATAATTTGGGAGAAAAAAAAAAAACATGGGCAAAGCTACGCTGTTGCAACTCTCCAGCTGACCAAGCACATAACCCTCCCCCGCATCCCTGCACACCTAACCAAGCGCATAACGATCCTCCCCCCCCCCACCAGTCTTTCCTTTTAAAGGTGGGCGTAAGGAGAACCCTTGAGGACACATAATCTGGGCCCTTCACATTCTTGTGCGGGTCGCATTGAAATCTCCGGATTTTTTTTTTCTACTTTTTCATTGTTTTGAGAAAAGTTCCTTAAGACATTGCATTGTACCTATCAAAGGGCACCAGTTCACTGTAAATCACATAACTACGTGAAATTTCATAATGCTGTCGTAAATACTTTCTGAGTTTTGGGCCGGAAACGAAATTTCTACGCCCAACCCCTCCCTGCCACCCAACTCTATGGACGGACACCTATTGATCCCAGTGATAACAACACCCTTCTCTGACTTTGTCAGGTGGATGGGAAAACATACAGATTATCACGCACAAGACTATCACGCACTCTCTCTCTCTCTGTTTCATCGTCACAGCGCCTCTCAGTTTATGTCTACACTGTTTTATTTTGTATTTTTAAAACTTTTCTCGTGTCCGCGTTTTGTTACAGCCTTCCATTTTTTTTAGGTATTGTGTGTCGTGTTGTATTAAAGTTTGGGTCAGTTTTATGTTTAATTTTGCATAATATTGCCAGAGGGATACGATAATGATGATGATAATGAATGGTGATAATGATGTGATGATTATAATGACTAATGTGAAGGTGATGATGGCTGATGAGAGCAGTGATAATGATGAAAACATGAATGATGATTGTGATAATTTCCGGGTGTTAATTATACCACCTGTGCTTACCACAATAATAATCACGGTCAATGATACTACTGATGCTTTAACTATTACAGGGATAATGTTACCAACAGAAATATTACATACACATTCATTAGTGAGAAATAGAGTTGGGATGATGAATTTTTTTATAATGTTGGTATTATTATTAACTTTACTACTTCTACTACTACTACTACTACTACTACTGCTGCTGCTGCTGCTGCTGCTGCTATACTTCTACTGCTACTACTACTACTACTACTACCGCCACCACCACCACCACTATTATTATTATTATTATTATTATTATTATTATTACTATTATTATTATTGTTATTGTTATTATTATTATTCTTTCTTACGAAGAAGTAATTGCTTGTATTCGCTCAATTTCCAAGCTACCCCATAATACTTGGCCACCGGAGTTCTCCAGCTGGCGGCCTCATATGACCCAGTATCATCCAGTTCCCAGTACTGATTTTCCAGTTTCATCGAAAAAGGTATACAAATTGTCTATTCGCCGATTCTTAGAAACGCTAAAGGTATAAACTTGAAATTATTATAGGACATAGCCAAGATCGGGGCGCAGATTTGAAGTGACAGTGTGCCCATTAGGACCAGTAGTTTCTGAGATAACTCAAGGGTCAATGGAAAGTAGTTTGAGGTCATTAGGTGTACAATTAAAATAAATGATAGAATTGGGCTACAGTCACCAAACTTGGCACATTAATAGAACTTGATATGCTGTGCATGGCAAACAAGTATGAATTACCTTGACCCAAAACTCAAGGTCACAGCCAAGGTCAAAATTCAGATTTTGCTTATTTTTTATGCACTGACGTAACATGCACAAGACGGATGACTTTGTCATGTGGTGAGTTATTGAAATTGCTAATGGCAATTTCCGTTTTCTAGTTATTATAATCATTATTACCATTATGAAAGTAAACAGTAATGATACCATTCTGTTAAAAGCAACGAATATTATTATAAATCCAGACTTAATAGGGAGTGTGATGGTGAATAATCTTACCAGAAGTGTCCAGTATTAGCGATACAAATAGGTGCAGGGGAGAGAGAGAGAGAGAGAGAGAGAGAGAGAGAGAGAGAGAGAGAGAGAGAGAGGACTGGGGAGGGGGAAACAGAGACAGACGGAGAAGAATAAACTGTGTGTGTGTGTGTGTGTGTGTGTGTGTGTGTGTGTGTGTGTGTGTGTGTGTGTGTGTGTGTGTGTGTGTGTGTGTGTGTGTCCTGTGGCCTCGTTGGTATGTTGTAATGATCCCACAAGGATACAATTACCATCTCTCCCAGAACACACACACACACACACACACACACACACACACACACACACACACACACACACACACACACACACACACACACACACACACATACTCTCTCTCTCTCTCTCACCCACCCACCCCAACCTCATTTTTACACTCCTTTCCTTTACGTATTCCAACCCTACCTAAAACTTTCCGCCTGACTCCCCAGAAACTCACACACACAAGGGAAGTGAAGGAGACAAACGAGGTCTTAATTTACACAGACATAAATTCCAGGGGTCAGACGCTGGGGGATCCTTTGCACACGGTGACGCATTTCATTTCTGTGGTGTGGCGTTACTCTCTTGGCCTGCCTGCGTCTGACCATGATAGGTTTGGCGTATGGTTGTAATGCATAAAGAAAAGGAAGATATGAACGAGGTGAGGGTGAGAGTGATGCAACTTTTTTGTTTTTGGTCTTGTTTCCAGACGAGTTTTTTTTTAAGTTTAAGAGAGATTTAGTGACTTGGGTTTAAATATAGCCTTCATTAATCCGTTCATTACATAAGCATTCTCCTACAATGAGTAAAACTTCTGGTTGTAGCAAGAATAAAATATAAAATTACGTTATCGTATCGAAGGACATAATTTACGCTAACGTTAATTCCAGAGACCGGACGGGGGGAAACCTTTGCACACGTTGACACATTTCGTCGGTGTGCTGTGGCGAGATGGCGCGTCAGTGTCAGACAGCTTGAATACATCCCGTCCTGGCCATGACATGGTCGAGGGTCAGGGTCACAATATTGGGTCAGGCATCAGGGACGGGTAACCAGGTTTTACATTTTATGCATTGCTTGTGCTGCATATATGAATCCCCGAAATGCATTATTCATCGGCGTTCATTATCATACTGATCTAGTTTCCCGTAATCTTATATTTTGGACAGATCAGGAACAAGGCTCTGAACTCTCTCGTTGGATATGAATCAGATGAAAAAGGAAGCCCTACCTACGATCCCCTCACCCACCCCCACCTGCTTGCATCACAAGTGCAGGGTGATGAAATCGTCACACCCGGGTATCAGTAAAAAGTTATGGATATGTTATCAGAGAAATTACCAATATGCCGGGAATCGAACCCGGGACTCTCATGTGAGAGCCAGGCAGCATACCACTACACCACGACCAGGTAAAAGTTAACTCACGTTGTCACAATCTTGTAACCAACGTCCCTCCGCCCCCACTGTGGGCATGAAGAGGATGAGTTAACCCCTTGGCACTCGGGCAAGTAGATGCTTTTAATCTTTCCCAAGCACTTACGGCAAGTCAGAATGAAGAGAGAACCTGTATTTTTTTTACACAGGAAAAATCATCAGAGAAATTACCAATATGCCGGGAATCGAACCCAGGACTCTCAGGTGAGAGCCTGGCAGCATACCACTACACCACGACCAGGTTAAAGTTAACTCACATTGTCACAATCTTGTAACCAACGTCCCTCCGCCCCCCACTGTGGGCCTGAAGAGGGTGAGTTAACCCCCTGGCACTGTGTAAAAAATACAGGTTCTCCCTTCATTCTGACTTGCCGTAAGTGCTTGGGATAGATTAAAAGCATCTACTTGCCCGAGTGCCAGGGGGTTAACTCACCTTCTTCAGGCCCACAGTGGGGGACGGTGGGACGTTGGTTACAAGATTGTGACAACGTGAGTTAACTTTTACCTGGTCGTGGTGTAGTGGTATGCTGCCTGGCTCTCACCTGAGAGTCCCGGGTTCGATTCCCGGCATATTGGTAATTTCCCTGATGATTTTTCCTGTGTAAAAAATACAGGTTCTCTCTTCATATGGATATGTTAGTTGTCTCACTCACCAGCCACTTTTAGTCGTCCCATACTACGCGCAGCGAACACGTTGGAGTTACTCTCATCTTCCCGGGGATAATCACGTTGTTAAAGATTTGGGGCCTGAGTCACTGCCATCCTGCAAACTTTTCGGGATATTTTCGTAGACCTGGGGTGAAATTTGGCCTACCATTATTGCTGTAGGATGCCCTGTGACGTGACATGTAGCCCAGGATTCCGTATTACGGGGCATATTTTTCACGTACAGTACTGGTGAGCTGCGTAGTGGTTGGTCTGTCGTCCTTCACAAATCAAAAATACAAGACGCACTTAAAAGTATCGTAAGCATGCTCAGTATGGTTTCTGATCTACTATATTCTTTTTACTTCAAATTGGTCCAGGTTTTTCGTCGTTTTGCTTCTTATTTCACGTACAGTAGCTCAGTGGCAGAAAATTATGCTACTGACACTGCATCCTCTCCGTAGTAGGCTACTTATTCGTGACTAGCATCACACTCTGCTGTTCATCTGTTGTTACAACTGCCCAGTAAAGATGAAGAGATTGCAGTTTTGTGCCAGGTTTGATTTTAAAGATAATAATATTAAGGTGTTTTCGATATAGATTCATTTTAATTAACCGGCAGTTAGTTATTCACAGGAATTTTTTTTCAACCTGACCGTCACTTCTTCAGGAATTTCCCAGTTTTTGATAAATTACCGGGAAATTACTACCCAAACAGTGCCTAACTAAACAATGAGGTCACGTCCTTCTGGCCTTGGGCTGTATTCTACTTGGCATTGAAGTCCGCGCAGTACCCCTTCTTTGGCGATTTATTTTCCATCCTACACCTTACTTATTTTTTATGTTATGTATATTTATTAATTACCGGCACTGACACAGTAGTAATAACATATTAGAGGATCATTAACGGGTGATGTACAAAATAAATCACTAAAGAGAATCCGAGATCCCAAGTAGATATACAGCCTCAGATCTTTACCATCCTTTTGTGCTAACCTTGGCATCTTTCAGACCTACATGTATATCCTGTAAACCTACCTTTACATATTATATTTCCGTTACGTGATATAAAAAACATGACTTTCTTGGAATGCTCAAGGTTAAAGGTAGAGACTCTATAGAAAGAGAGACTGGACAGCCAGCTTTTTGGTGCAGCGAATGGATGTTTGCTGGACATCCCTCAAGTAGGTATAAAGATCAGTGATCACTGCTAGACAACACCAAGTCACTTAACTGCTTTTCATATTTTATGTCGCGTTTTTGAACATCTGTTATGCTATATTTACACAAGTGGTGCGTTCTTAATACTTAAAGCTGTATAAAAATGAGGTTTTCCTGTATGTGTCAGCTAGACAAATTTTGGAGCATATAAAGATCTGGGACGTGTTGCCAGAGGACGCTACATCGATTAACATCAGCAGTGTTTACTTACTTTCCCCGGAGTTTTTAAGTTTGATGGAGTTTTGGTTGATTTTGAAGATTGTTGTTGTTCTTGATATCCATAATTGTGGTAAAGTGGTTTCCATGGAAATATTATCTAGGCTTACCTTTCTATGTGGATGTGAGTCAAAAACATGTAAAATAATTAAAAATTGCATAGCAAAGCCGATGACACTCACTCGCAGACCAGCTAACTCTCTTCACCTTCATATCACATAATTCCTTCTTGGTGGATCACAAGGGAGTCGAAAAAGTCGCATAGAAGGTCCATGAGAGTTACAGCACCCTAATGCAGCACAATCAAACTATTAATAAGGGTAAAAAAGCACCATTAAAAGAACACAGTGCTGCCTACTTTGCGACTACCAACAGTTTGTTTGTCAGCATTATAATTCGGCGATTTTGTCGGTGTTTACGTGTTCTTTGAAGTAAAATCCATGTGTAGAGGTGAAGATTGATCTTCAGTAGCACAAATTAACAAAGTATACTACAGTTATAGCAACATTTTATTCATCAACCAAGCATGTATCACAGCAGATGACGAGATGTATTTTTAGACTAATCTGCAGTCAGACAACACCCTGGCTCTGAGGCGTTTGCACCAAAATTACGCCGTGTCGGCTGACCAGTTAACGAGCACCAGAAAATATTGGCCGTCCAGACTCTTTTTGTAGGGTCTCTGGTTGGTACACATATCAACATTTAAAACATAAATTAAAATTGACCTAAGTCGTCAAAACGAATCGTAGACGATTTTAAATAATGTAGATGGTTATGTATATCTATAAATACTTCCACGCGTACTGTCATCAGAATCAATATCGTTACTGACTGGAACACCATTTTCGTGTATTTGTCTACCTAAATATCACCTATCACCATCCTTATCATTACTGTTGCTACCATCGTTGTCACTATCGTCACCTATCACCACATCCAGCATCATCACCACCATCATTAAAACACACACACACACACACACACACACACACACACACACACACACACACACACACACACACACACACACACACACACACACACATCACCACTACCATCATCATCATCATCATTCATAATGTTAATCGCCATAATCACTCATTACTGGTGTCATTGTCACTACTACTACTACTACTACTACTAGTATTTATCGTTGTTATTGTTATTTTCATCATGTCTGTCATCATTCATCATCACTTCTATCAACTTTATCCCTACCATGTCAGCCATTATTACCACTGTCATCACCACCATTGTCTGATATTATTACTATAGCCACGACCATCCCCATCATCATAACCACCATCATCACCTATCACTGCATCTCATATTACATCTACAGGTACTACCATCACCATCGTTTTCGTTTTCGTTTTTAAAGGCTCCAACATGCTTGCATGTGTCGGCCTATCATCATCATCATCACATCAACATTCACTCCTTACCATTACTCTGAAAGCTACAGTATTTCATCACCACCACCACCACAACAACAACAACAGTAATAACATCTTACCATTTCTCTAGCAACTACAGTATATCATCATCATCATCATCATTCCGGGGCCCATCCACCACTACCCTACCCTTTTACTGCCTCGCCTACAACCATTAATTTTCTTATCACCACCATCAACCACTATTACAGCAGGTCTAGACACGTTTTTGCTTCTGTATCTACCAACTACCAACATTTCTCCACCAACCACTATCTTCTCTACTAACATTCCTCTACCAACCTCAGTCTTCTACAATTACCAGCATTTCTATACCAACCACTATCTTATCTACCAGCATTCTATACCAGGCACTATCTTCTGTTACTACCAACATTCTTCTGCCCACCACTATCTTCTCCAGCTACCAACATTTTTATCCCAACCACTATCCACTCAATAAACAACTAACATTTCCATAACTATTCATTACGACTATATTTTTTACTGTCTTCTTGCTGCCAACAGAAGATTTTATTCACCTTCAGGAAACCCTTAGGTACGGTACTCACGGGCTTAACGAAGGTAATATCTAACCCCTCAAGTTTGAACAAAATGCCTCTTCTAGCCTTACGGTACTAAAATCGTCTAGTATTAGGACGAATAAAATAAACTCGTCCTGGTAGTAAAGATACAGTACCATTCCTTCCTTGTATCCACCAACATCTGAATTCTCTTTATATTTACCACAATATGTATAAAACTACCAACATTTGACGCCACTCGTAAAAACCGCAGTAACCACAACTACCAACATTTCACCTCTTGTCCATATTATCCCCATTCCCTATACAACTACCAGCATTTCTCTCCTTTCATAATAACCACAACTGCTTCATATAACTACCAGTATTTCCATTCCCTCCCATAGCAACTGCGTTTTCTTTATGGAACCATCAACATTTAACCTCTCATTCATATGAACCACTATCTCTTCACAGCCCCAACAATTGACCTCTCTCTCTCTCTCTCTCTCTCTCTCTCTCTCTCTCTCTCTCTCTCTCTCTCTCGATAAATAGATAGATAGATATTAGGGTGACCTCTATTTCTCGCTGTTACCAATCATGGTGGCTAGGGGGAGGCGGTGGCTCAATCGGTAGAGAGGTGGCCTGCAGTCCTAACGGACCCAGGTTCGAATCCCGGCTGGGGCAGGGAACAGTTTAAGGATTTGAATTTCATTAAATCAGGCTTTACTGATCTACCAGAAGACCCGCCGACATGTCGTAAAAATACCCCCGCTAATACCAATACACCAGTCCTGTATGAGACAGCCCTAGCATGTATTCAATATGGACGGTGGGTGTTAGCGCCGAAGTGGTGACATGTGGAGGTGTATGGTATGTAGGAGGACTGCTGGGTCTTGATAGCAGGCTGTGAAGCCTATGCCCAGAGTCGGACACATAAAAAAAAAAAAAAATCACGTCTCTCAGTTACTTAGTTACCGGAATTCTGCTAATATTAACATATTCATAACCACTAAACTACCACTGTCCATTCCTACCACAGCCTGCCATCACTCCAACCACATCCTATTATCATTCCTACCACAGCCAACCATCGCTTCTACAATAATCTATCACTATTCCTACCACAGGTTATTACTGTTCGGACCACATTCCTTTTTAAAATCTACCATTCCAACCACAATCCACCACATTTCCAACTGAACCTCCATTCCTACCACATTATAATATTACTCTTATTAGAAGCAACTGCCATTCCTACCACAATCATTCATACCACAACATATGTCCATTCCTACCGCATCCTAGCACCATTCCTACCAGCATTCCTACCACAGATTACCTACCAGAATCAGCAAAATCACTTACAACGACTATCGCCACCTACCACCATCACTGTTACCATATGTATTCCTCGCTTCATCACCTACCACCATCCCAACCACAAATATTACAAGCTACCACCAGCCATACCGTAATTATCAACACCACTACCTGCATCCCGATCACCACCATTTGTACCACAGTTCTCTTTCTTCCTACCATCGCCACTCATCATTCCTACCACAGCTTACCATCATCTCATTATACCACACGCATCCACAACTACCATTCTCACTTCTGTTATCCTGTGTCGCCCTTTACACAATTTTTCATTCTAGTACTATCACATTTCTACCACTGTTAACCACCACCTCACCACAGTACCATCATCATTCTTTTTCTGTTCCACCCACAACAACCTTCTACCACAATTAGTACTACCATTCATCTGTCACCACCAGCTACCACTACATCTTTCCTCCTACCACAGTCTAGTACCACGATCAACTACCACCATTACCACTTCATTTTTAACCAAGACAGACTATTACAAATATGATCCCTACCACTATTTCTACCACAACCACTACAGTCTGCAACACGTACTGCCCCATAACTACCACAAGCACCACATTAATACCACAACAACCATCACTTTTTGTCTATACCACCACTACCACAGACACCATAAACATAACAGTTAACCTCATCGTTCGACCTACCAAAACATACCACACCTGATACCACTACCACTTACCACAATCCTCTACTACAGCCATCGCCTACCACTTGCTAACACTATCCACCACCACCGTCTACCACAATCTCCTATCTCATCAACCAACATCCAATTACCGTCACCTACCATAATCCAAAACTATCACGTACCGTCATCTCCACCAATATCTAACCCTGCCCAACACCAATATACTTTCTCCTGCTATCAACTGCCATTATGTAACAACCATTCCTACTACCATGATCTACAGCTGTTCACTACCATCTATTATTATCTATCCATAACTACCATATTTTTTTCATCTACCACCTTTACCCACCCAATAACCACCCCTGCTAGTATCTACCACTCAGCTACCTCGTTCTGTATCTACTACTGCCACTTCCAGCAGTCAGTGGACACTATCAAGTCTATTTCGAGAGCCGGATACACACACACACACACACACACACACACACAACCACCATTTATTCAAGTGCCGTTATTCATTCACTAACCGATAATATTTATCATCATCATCATCATCATCAGTATCTGTCACCACCATTATCTCCTACTAGCATTTTTCCCATCACTGCCATTTACAAATCATTGACCATTACATCTACCACCATGATTTACCATTACCATCTCCTACCACTATCTACCACCTACAACCGCAAACAGCCATGACTTATCACTAGCATGTATCACACACTACCATCACTTTCTACCATCAGCCACTATCTTTAATCATATTCTACCATTTACCACTTACAGCCATCCATAACCATCACCTGCCACCATTTGCCATTTTTCTTGAGTGTTATATGCCACTAACTACCACCATCACATAACAGTCCCTTTCAGTTATTTTTTATTTCTTAGCACTGTTTGCCAGGATGCATAAATATTTCCTTACCTTATTTACCACTAATTAAGGTCACTCCAAATACTCCCTTCCTTTACTACACTCTGAGGTCACTCCAAATTTTCCCTTCCTTTATTCACTATTACCTATTGCCGTACCTACCAACATGACCCACAGTTGCGGACAGAAATACGGGTAGCGTTACAGTGAACACTAACTTTTGAAACTCAGAACATTGATATTCGAAGTCCAACAGTCTTTTCAGAATATTATGTTTGAGTTTTATATTTGTTCGACGAAAAAGTGGAGAGATATTTGTATTCCCAGCTGAACCATTATCTACTGCTGTTACGATAATCTCCCTACCATTACTACCATCCATCGCCTACCATAATTCCCCTGTACCATAAATCATCTACAGACTGCTGTGTGTACCATCGTCTGCCACATATCCCTTACTGTTACCCCTCACCATAAAGTTTATAGTCACAATTTCCTTTCTAATATAGGTTCATTACTGATACATTTCCCATACCAGTGTCCATGACCTACCACAGTTTTCTTACTAGTATTTACAACCACCATTCTACTACCACAACGGGTCCTTACCACCTACCATAATTTCCATACCATAACCCATCATCACTATTTCCTTACTACCATTACTAAAACATATACCTTAGCACTATCAATGACCTACCATAATTTTCACCTACTATAATTTCCTTACTTTAGCCCACCACTACCATTTCCTTGCTACCATCACTAAAAACAATTTTCTCAGTACCATTTATCACGAACCATAATTTCTTACCACAGCCCATGACTGCCATATCTTCACTACCATAATTTCCCTGCCATCACTACCCATCATCCACCATAATTCCCCGATTCCTGTCATTCACCCACACTCACCTGAATTTTTGCCATAGGCCGGGGTAGGCGGGGTGACAGCAGCCGCCCAACAAAGGTACACAAACACCACGTGACAGGCGGGCAGCATGGTAAACAAACAGACGACACCGACAACACGCGCAGGCAGGTACAGTCGTAAATCCGGGATGGTTCACATACTTCTAAGGGGAGAAGGATTTTCCGGGAGAGGGAGAAAAGAGGGGGGGATTACAAGGAGTTTATTCTGTGGCAGGGGGGATTAGGGTTTTTATTTCGTGTGTTTGAGGATTTAGTGGTTCTTATTTTTCTGTTTTCCGTCAGTTCTGTTTCCTGGTCATTTGGTTTTCTAACTTTATTTTATTAGCGTACTATTCGTTTAATCCTCCTGCTTCTCTACAGTAATGGGAAGAATTGATAAAAAAGGGGGGACAAAGAACGTGTAAAAGAAACAGAAAGGAAGAGAAGGGAGCGTGCAAATCGGTCGCAGTTGGAGAAAAGTTTCCGTCTCCGATCTCGAAAAGGAAGGGTTGAACGTAAACTGCGGGTGAGATAGACTGGAGAGGGAGGAGGGGGACGCGTGACTGGAGCAGCGGAACGTAACAAACCTTCTCGGACTCCCAGGGGCAACTGAAGCAACAGGCTGAGGGGGGACGCTTTATATAGGGTCGTGGCGGGGTTGGTGCGCATGCGATGTCGGCCGTGTTTATGTTTGCCCAGATGTTTTACAAATTCCGTCCCGGATTAATTTCGGGATGTGTGTAGAAGGTGCCGCCGCTGAGCGCAAAATAGAGTCACAGGGGTTAGTTGGAAATTTAGGGAAAACAGAAATTAATTTACAGAGAGGTTATGAAGTTTCACAGAATTCCGAAAAATCTTTAACCCTTTGACTGCTGGGAAGAGAAAAATGGTGAAATGGAGTCCAGTGCGCCCTTATCCCTTTGGCTGCTAGTGACAGAAAATTGATTAAATTAAAAGTTCAGAATACCAGTAAAACTTTAACCATAAAATTGCCAAGGGAAATGAAAGGCTTTATTTATTATTTTTACAATAATTTCTGAACCACATGCCAAAGGTAAAACGTGTCAGACGTCTCATACATCGTTGGTAATTACTGTCTACTGTGTGAGGTGCAGACTGATTAATATAACCAAAGGCGTCCTATAAATAACCATCAATAATTAGGGGCTTGTTTTCCATTACGCCATTTACTCATCATCAACATCATCATCATCATAATCATCCAGGCAT
The DNA here is from genome assembly GCF_032717465.1 of Coenobita brevimanus. NCBI lineage: Eukaryota > Metazoa > Arthropoda > Malacostraca > Decapoda > Coenobitidae > Coenobita > Coenobita brevimanus. The sequence goes on from NC_136979.1 coordinate 35,123,735, forward strand.
CTTTTCCTACCTAAGTATGGGGTGAGGTAGGGTGCAAGAGCAAAGAGAAACCTGACAACTTAACCAGATTCTGAACAACTAAATGGGCCACATTCTCGTCCTCTCACCTTTCAGCCCTCCGGAATCCTGCCTCCATCTAACAGGCTTACCTTCCACGTATGTACTTTTCTTAACTACCTGGTGCGGCAAGTCCTAGTGCAACATTCCGTTCTGAATGTTTCCAGATAGCTCGATCCACAGTCAGTTCTCCACCCTTCAACCTCCGCTAAATACTAAGGCGTCTCTCGGCTGATCAGATTCGCCGACAACACGCGCGAATAATAAAAAGGAGCATTAGAGACTGTTTTGAAACCTCGATTGCTTAAACATCTCATATTAAGCAAATCTGCCTTGTTTTGACCTGGATAAATAAGTTCTCTCATTTGCCACCTTCAGCTTGCACATATAGGGTAGGGATTAAAAACATGTTCTGCTTTTTCACTACGATGATGTCGATTTATATTTCATTTTTGCTGTCACCATAGGCTTTGCTACTCAGCACAGAAGAGACCGCTGACAATAAAGAGCTTTGATATTATCCCTTTAAACCCCTCAATACTTAGACATCATGAAACCGACAATAGGCCTACTGCTTTTACTGTAACATGGCCCAGATTTTTTTTTCCTTTTGCAGCTTATATCACAGAGCTTTGTGGCAGAAAAATACAATACTACAGCTCTCCAGCCTTTCCACAGCACTGCATCTTGACTAGCATCATATTCTAATGTTACTTTACTGTTGCACCTGAGCATTCAAGGTGGTGGGATGACAAATTTAGGCAAAGTTAGAGGAAAAGGGGCATTGTGGGCAGTAATTTCCCTAACAAAACAGAATCGCTTGGCTGTTAGGAGAAAACCATATCTACGTGGTTCCCTGCACCATGAAGAGTAAATTAATTTTTCCTACCGCCACACGATTTTCTTCAGCTTCATGGAGACGATTTTATTCAGCATGTTCGAGATCAGTGACAGTAAAAGGATTAAAAACCGTCTTTACACCTCTTTCTGTGCGGTGACATGTTTTACGTATTCTTGTTACAGCTACATTATTTTGTTCGGGAAAAAATCTCGTTTTGAAGGGGTTAATTTCTTCGATACGAGAGTCTCTAAGTCAGAAACAAACCGTCTGGTTGGTAGCAAGTAAAAAACAATAGAATAAACGTCGTCCTCCTGAATGAGTTGGAAGTGATAGATTAGAGAGAGAGAGAGAGAGAGAGAGAGAGACGAGGAATGAAGAAAGAAACAAGAGAGAAATAGACAGACAGAGAGACAGACAAAAGCAGTTCTGAGAGACCGGGAATGGCGTGTATTATATTCTGGGGACCACCGACCCAAGTTAGAGGATGTCCCTCGTAGAAAAGGTCAGAAAACGACGGATTGATATATAGAACTGGAGAGAGAGAGAGAGAGAGAGAGAGAGAGAGAGAGAGAGAGAGAGAGAGAGAGAGAGAGAGAGAGAGAGAGAGAGAGAGAGAGAGAGACCTTATGTACAAAAATTATGAGAGACATATAACTGAGTATGGGAAGGAGGTAGTCACAATATAGACGTGTCAGTAGTCAGAGAGAGAGAGAGAAAAAAAAAAAGAGAGAGAGAGAGAGAGAGGTGGATATCCTGTGAAATAGAATTGTGAGAGTAAAGGGGGGATGGCCAGGATTAAATCTGTGCTAGTGGAACAGAAATATGTGTGTGAGAGAGAGAGAGAGAGAGAGAGAGAGAGAGAGAGAGAGAGAGAGCCAGATTACTAGAAAGGGAGTGAGAGCAAGAGGTGAAAGTCCGAGAGAGAGAGAGAGAGAGAGAGAGAGAAAGAGAGAGAGAAAGGTACTGTGTGAGGGTAGATTGTTCTATTGATAGAATACTTAATTGGTTAAATGATTTGTTGGGTTAATTGAAGGCAAGAGAGGAGGTGTCAGAGGAAAAAAAAAACAGACGGAGAGAGAGAGAGAGAGAGAGAGAGACAGACAGACAGACAGATACACAGATTGACAGAATGATTTGGACTTGTAAGAAAGAAAAAACTTCCGGGAGAGAGAGAGAGAGAGAGAGAGAGAGGGGGGGGAGGGGGGAGGGGAGAGGGGGAGGGAGGCGAGGACGGAGGAAGGGGAAGTGACAGCAGGAGAAAAGTTTGAGAAAGCTTATCCAGGGACACCCAAGTAAAGCTCTCTCTCTCTCTCTCTCTCTCTCTCTCTCTCTCTCTCTACAGTATATATATATATGTGTGTGTGTGTGTGTGTGTGTGTGTCTGTCTTTCCGTGTACCTTTCGTCACTTCCTTCTTGACCAAGTTATTACCCTCGTATGTATCTGTCTCTTTCAATCTCCCAGTCTGTCTGTCTGTAAGTTAATATGTCTTTCTATTTATCTGCCTGTCTAATTTTCTTTTTTATTTGTTCTTTCTTTCCATCTGAATAATTGCCGTAAACATCTTTTTGCCCCTGAAGCATCTTCCTCTGGCTATCTCCCCTCTCCTTCGCTCTTTATCCATCTATCTTCTTACTAATCTGTCTATATCTATTTATCTGACTGTCTTTCTGTCTATCTTTCGGCCTATCTGTCCGCGTTTGTCAGACTATCTTTCTATCTGTCTGTATTTATATCTAGCTATCTATCAGTCTATTTATTTATTTATTTAATTTATTTCTGTTTATCTGTCTTTCTGCATTCAACATTTCAGCGGTGTATACTTCTTTTGTTTATTCGTTTTCTCCTCTCTGTATCTCAACACGTACCATCTTTACTGTACTCGATATAATTTCTTTAAAGATCTCCCCCCCGATGTCTGTTATCACAGTCTTTTTTTCCATGCCTTAATCTGTCTCCGCATTTATGTACATATTTAAGTATCTTGTATACTGTGTGGTTTATATGTCTATCTATCTATCTATCTATCTGTCTGTCTGTCTGCCAGTCTGTCAGTCTCTGTCTGTGTCTGTCTGTCTGTCTGTCTGCCTTTCTATCTGTCTGTCTGTCTAGTTATTTGTCAGTTTTACCTATCTATATTTTTGCGTCATATATACAGTATATATATATATATATATATATATATATATATATATATATATATATATATATATATATATATATATAGATATATATACGGTACTGTAGAGAGACAGAGAGAGAGAGATTATGAACCGATGCAGATTTCCTCATTGTGCCAGGGGTACGTTTTAGGCTTAGAATGGTTTCAAGCTTTCCTCTCATAATTTAATGTACTTTCTGACGGAACACTTTATCAATACCGTCCCTCGATTCTTCTCTTGTCATTATATGCCTTATCTGTATGTCTGTCTGTCTTCCTTCATTGTCCATCCTTTCACGTATGAATCTGTTCATACACATTTAGATATAAGCATATATATATATATATATATATATATATATATATATATATATATATATATATATATATATATATATATATATATATATATATATATATATATATATATATATATATATATATATATATATATATATATATATATATATATATATATATATATATATATATATATATATATATATATATATATATATATATATATATAATATCCCACCTCGGTTTTTGAAGGTGGACCACCCCACATTCGCAATGACCAAAACTCTTGGCAAAATCCGCATCAAGGCAACTTTGGCCCGACAGTGAAAAAGAAAAAAAAAATGATGTGATGGCGAAGGTAGAGAGGACTCAGGCTGCTTAGGTAGTCTCTCTCTCTCTCTCTCTCTCTCTCTCTCTATCTCTATCTATCTATCTATCTATCTGTCTATCTATCTATCTGTCTCTTTACAAAATGTGTGAAAGTTATGTACAGCTACACAAAGGAAATTTCCTGATAAAATTCTGGCATATTCCTAAGGCATGACCTTCTCACATCCCCGCCGTCAACCTCTAATCAGGTAATGTTTTCGTGGCTGTAAACTATTGTATCCCTTACTTATACCAGAGCTTTCGCAGCTGGGAACTGTGAAGTCTGAGTGATAGATCTTGTTATTTGGGGGGCCAATTTACGATTGCTGTGAATATTAGGGCGACATTTAACAACTTCAGAAGCAGTAGTATATCTCCTTTACTAAGTTATACACTGTTGAAGTGTGATAACTGCCCTAGGTATCAGTTATATCAACCTGTATATCTATCCTATCCTATCTTTATCTATCTATCTATCTATATCTATATCTATCTATCTATCTATCTATCTATCTATCTATCTATATATATATATATATATATATATTTTCCAATTTAGTAGTGACTATTTTTGGCTACCACCAGAAAGTTGTAAGCCTTAGGTCTACCACAGATCCAGCAACATACGTACAGTACATGTGGGTTAGAGTAATGGGTCTGTTATTTTCAAGTTTCTTAATGGTCGACTTTTTTTAAACAGTGGCGTGATATTTACCAACACCTAATTTTACAGAACTCCCCAACTGAATGATAGATATGCGTCAGGAAGGTGAATTTCTATTATTCTTGCACCTAGAAAAGTTCTTTTTTTTTTTTTGTTTCAGTTTAAGATAACCTTGAAGGAATGATGGTGTTTGCCAGAGTTCTTCTCGGAGTCCACTCCTACGGCATTTCTCCACTGAATGTTGTAGGATGAGTAGGCTTGGGTAACGTAACAGTTCCGCATTATTCCCTTTTATTCTTGCTACCTCCAGGCGATATTGCTCAGCTTAGGGTAGCCTTCTCCTCCACTGAACTAGTCGAGTATCAGAGAGATGGGATAAATAAACTAGGTACCGTGACAGTGACGTTAATCCCATTTATTCTTGCTGCCTTGAGACGATTTACTCAGTTTCGGGTAACCTTGAAGGACTGAAGATGTATGCCCATTTACAGCCCAAAAGCACACCTTCTCCATTGAATGATGTCTTGTACATGTGGGATCAGTAGGTTAAGTTTGTCTTCTTATCCTCATTATGATGACATTTTTTTTTTCTTGATAACCTCAGACAGTTTTTATTCAGCTTATAAAAGATCACGCTGAGTGAAGGGCCTAAAACGGTTTCCTTTAATATCTATACTGCGGTGTTATGGTGTCTTTATTATTCTTGCCTACGCCAGACATTTTTTTTTTTTTCACCCCCTAGAGAGCAGTCCCTTGTAGTCGCCTTTCTTTAGCTATTTCGAAAACCAAAGAATTGTTTTATTCAACTTTCAAAAGACTTCCCTGAAAGAAGAGCTAAACTCTGCAACGATGACAGCATTTCTATTTTTATTCCTGTCAACACCACCATCAGATGAATTATCTCGCACCCAGTGAGTGGCCAAATCCTGCAGTGGATGTACTTAACTGTGTCGCTTACTGGGTCACTGTGACTTTTTCAAAGAAAATCTGGGAAGTTGCAACCGTAGATTTTTACGAGCGTTACAGTTTCACTTCCATCGATTTTTGCCGCATCCACAGGATCGTATCTAGGATGTGCTTGAGGTGTGGCTAAGATGTGTCTGAGGGGTGTATCCAGAGACAAAGGACACTTTGAATGTGTTGGGGTGGGTGCGGCTCTCAAAGCTTTGTTTGTTTGTTTGTTTGTTTTTTACATCTGAGGACCTCTCGCAGTGAAAGCCTTAGAATCAGCAGCCGTGGCTCAGTGGGTTAGAGCGCTCCGCTCTGATCGAAGGGTCGGAGGATCGAATCCACCCAAGGGTCATTGGTAGACATCAGGAAGGGCATCCGGTCATAAAATGCTACACGCTCCAAACCAAAGTCCTCTACCCAGGGGCAACGCCTTAGCCCTTATCCAAAAAAGGGGTACCTGGCGTAAAACTCACTTTAAAACTCACACTCTGATGGTAATGTTTCTTTTGCAATCCTGTCACCCTCAGACGATTTTCTTAAAGGGTACGAAATGCCGCTAGTATTAATGGAGTAAGCTCCTTCAGGCCAGGGTCGTCTTTTATATTTTATTCTTGTTTCCTCCAGATTATTATGTTCGGATTAGGAGAGACTTTCGACTTATAGCTGGATTGTGGCCTTCATTGACAATTTCACAATTAGGGCTCCATCCTTGACTGAATAAAATTGTCTGGCAGCAGCATAAGTTAAAAATGACGTCGTCGGGCAGGTTAAGGGGGGTGAAATTACAGCACCGTCTGTTCCTACGTCATCGTCATCAAGAAGTAATGGAACAATTTTTTTTTTTTTTTTTTACAGTGCTGTTGAGTGTTGGGGGATTGCTAGTGCTGTTTTGCTGTTTTATGCTGAAGTGGAGAGAGAGAGAGAGAGAGAGAGAATAATGAGCTTAGGTAAGAAAAATACCAAGCGAGAATTCACGTTATTAGCAAAATTGTTTGTAATTTAAACACACACACACACACACACACACACACACACACACACACACACACACACACACACACACACACACCAACTTCCCTCCGTTATATGCTTATTTCATCGAGATCAGGCCATTCTTTTCACCCAGTATCACAATTGTACGTTTTTTTTTTGTATTTTTTGATTGTATATATTAAGATACACGTTACTTCTCATTACAATTTTAGATTAAGATTTCTTTTAACTCATGATCTCAGATTTATGGTATATACTGAGTAATATTTTTTGCGCGACCATAAATTTACATATATTTTACGTATGATCACAGTTATGTATAATTGTTAGATTATATTGTATCTTCGTTCAGAAAATAATGTAGATAATTATTATATATATCAACATTAATATAATTTCATATTTTTTTCAGTCAGTTTTTTTTTTTTTCTTTTTTCACTTAAAACACACTGTACACTACCGCAACTGCCACCACAGCAACCTCAGCAGTAAAACTAACCACCAGAACTCCAAATCTCCCACAACCACAACAACGACCGTTACCACCGTAGCTGCCACATCTAACAAACTTTCCACAACTATTATAAATATCGGACTTACTACCACAGCTGCAACAATTATCACAACTTCCATCACTGCCACAACAACTACCACCACAGCTACCACACCAGATAAACATACCACAAATGACTGGCATACTCTAGCTACTACTACTACTACTACTACTACCACACGTAACCACCATAACTACCAAAACTCCCGATCTGCTACACGAACGACTGCTACCATGACTACCACACCGACCATAGCACCAAAATGCTGGTTAAATTCCCTCAGCACAGGCTTAGAGAGAGAGAGAAAGAGAGAGAGAGAGAGGGCGTTAGACCATAGCAAAAGGAAAAGTAAATTGATAGGAAGAGGGTTAGTGTGGCAGGAGGAAGAGGAAGGAATGAAAGAGAGAGAGAGAGAGGGTAAATTGAAAGAAGGAGGGTTAGTGGAGCAAGCGAAGAGGAAGGCGTTCAGGAAGGGATTGTGTGAAGGATTACGGATGGAGAGGATGGACAGGGAGGTGAGGCTTGGGGGAGAGAGAGAGAGAGAGAGAGACAGACAAACAGACAGACAGACAGAGACAGAGACAGACAGGCAGACAGACAGACAGACAGAGAGGGGGGAAAGAGGTAGAAAACTTGGAAGAGTATAAAGCAGGAAGAGAGGAGAAGGAAAGAAAAGGAAGACAGATTTACAGTAGAGGAGGAAGAGAAAGATATAAAGAAAAGGCAAAAGAGAAGAAGAGACGGAGGAGGAGGGCAGGTTCTAAAGGGAAGAGACACAGTGAGGAAGATTGAACAAAACTTGGAAGAGACGACAGGGAGAAAGAGAAAGATTGGGCCAGGATGTGAAGGAAACCTTCACACAGATATATATATATATATATATATATATATATATATATATATATATATATATATATATATATATATATATATATGTGTGTGTGTGTGTGTGTGTGTGTGTGTAGCAGCCGTGGCTCAGTGGGTTAGAGCGCTCCGTTCTGACCGAAGGGTCGGAGAATCGAATCCACCCAAGGGTCATTGGTAGACATCAGGAAGGGCATCCGGTCATAAAATGTTACACGCTTCAGTCCAAAGTCCTCTTCCCAGGGGCAACGCCTTAGCCCTTCGGGGATACCTGGCGTAAAACCAAATTATATATATATATATACATATATATATATATATATATATATATATATATATATATATATATATATATATATATATATATATATATATATTATAGAGATAGATAGATATAGATATATATATAGAGTGTGAGAGAGAGAGACAGACAGACAGACAGAGTCGTGAATCTAGCAACAGAAAGATGGAGAGAAAGAGTAATGATTGAAACAGGGCGAGAGTGAGAAAGACATGGCCGGATCAGCTTAACCCCATGAGTACGAGAGACCTTTCCGTATCTAAATAAGATTGTCTGGAGATGCAAGACAATAAATAAATTTATATAATTGATTAATTAATAAATAAAATAAAAAGTAAACGTACTGATAGGGTTACTTGAATCTATTTAACCCCTTCAGTTCGAGGAGTCTTTTTTTTTTTCAGGTGAATAAAACAGCGTAATGGTAGCAAGAGTTAAATTATATAGACGTCATTGTAATAAAGGGCAAATATATACACACCATTTTAAGAATAACGCCTTTAATCCACTCCAGGTCAGAAGACTTATTCTCTCTCTCTCTCTCTCTCTCTCTCCCAACATTCCGAGACAATGTGCTTCATGGTACTTCCCTGTCTGGAGGTTGCAAGACTAAATCAACAGAGCAAGTCATCTGATGCAAGGAGTCTTAAAGTTATATGACCAACCTCTTCTTCCGAATGGCATTACGTCATCGAGAAACCTTCCGTGATCTGGTCCATCCCACAAAATTCCTTCCTTCCTTCCTTCCTTACCAACCAACTTACAGCACCTACCTTTCGTCCATCCATTCATCCTTCCTGCTATCTTTCTTACATCCTTCCTTTCTTCATTCTTTCCTTCAGGTCTTCATCTGTCCTTCCTTTTCCTGGCTACCCTCCTTCCTTCCGTCCCTCTCTCCTACTCCTTCCATCTTCGTGCTGAAAGTATAAATTGAATAATGGTTATTTCTTCCTTCCTTCCTTCCTTTTGTCCCTCCTTCGCACGTACCTACTTATCTCCCTACTTACGGTATATACTGAATTCCTTCCTTTCCCGTCCATCCATCCATCCATCCATCTGTCCATCTGCCTATCTCTGTCTGTCTATCTATCCATTTAACCAACCAACCAACCAACGAAAAACCAAACAGTTCATCCATCCATCGACCCTCTCTTCCTTCTTCCTCCTCTCCCTCCTCCCTCCTTCACCTCCATCGTAGCACCGGCAAGAATAAACTGGATAATGGTCGTCCCCGTCTTAAGATTTATCACCGGCCAACACACGATGCATCACTCACACTAATTCTCTGATTTAGGAAAGGGAAATTATAACTCCAACCAGGAAAAGAGCTGGGAAGGAGAAGAGAGGGAGGAGGGAGAGGGGTGAAGGAAGGATATAGAGAAGGGAGAGAGGAGAGGGGATGGGGAGGCAGAGTGAGATGGAGTGAGGGGGGGTGGAAGGAGGGAGGAATGAGGACAAAAGAGAGGGAGGGTGTGAGGGAGGGCGGTGTTGTGTGTGTGTGTGTGTGTGTGTGTGGCGGGGGGTAGGGTGCCAGGTGTGAATAATGGGATGTGGATGAGGACGCTTATATGTGTTTACTTTCTCTTGTTGTGTTGATTACTGAAGGAGTGCACGTGTTGGATATTTTTTTATCGTATGAATGATACGTGTTTCTGATGAGAGAGAGAGAGAGAGAGAGAGAAATTTGATCCACATTCACTTGTTTTATCAGTACAATATTTAATCCCTTCAGCTTTATGACGTCTTTTTTATACCTTACCCCAGACGATTTTGTTTGCTTATCAGAGACCATTATGACAGATGGGGTTAACTGTGATCTGTATATCTATCAGTTTATGTATCTGTCTGTCCTGTCTCTCTGCCAGTCTGTCTGTCTGTTTGTCTGTCTGTCAGTTTATATGTACTTCATTTATGTATGTCTTTCTGTCTGTCCGCATGCTTGTCTATTTTTCCATCTACCCATTGGCCTGTTTGTCCATCTGTCTATCAGTCTCCATTATTTATTTATTTATTCTTTATCTAATAATCTTAACAGCTTCTTACTTTGTTATTAAAAGTTATTAACAGGTACAGAGATAAAGTATGGCACATTTTCCACTATAAGCAATTATAATCCACTGTCGCCAAACATAATCCCAGTTGATTTCGTTCCTACTGTGTACTCTTATGTCTTCCTTTCCCCCCCATTTTCTTTGAGTTACACTTGTTCCTCTTTCCTCTCGTACATCTTCTAGCCCTGTCTTATTTTGTTTTCTTCTTCGTCTTCTGCCCTCTCTCTTCCTCCTCCTGCCCTCTCTTTATCCTCCTCCCTCCCTCACTCTTCCTCCTTTTGTCCTCAGTCTTCTTCCTCCTGACCTTTCATTTCCTGTTCCTGCCCTTTCTCTTTCTCCTGCCCTCTTTCTTACTCCTCCTTCTCCTCTTCCTCCTGCATTCTCCCTTCCTTCTTACAATTCCTCTTCCTGCTGTCTTCTTCCTTTTACCATCTCTCTCCCTCTCTTTCTTATCAAGCTCTTATCTCTCCCTCTGGCTCTCTTCCTCTCGCCTCCCAACCCAACCATCATCCGCAGAACTTCATGTCCCATCTTTGCCGAATCGAACAGCGCTACGAATGACCCGTAAAAATGGCCAGAGCCGAGAAGCGTCCTCTCTCTCCCCCTTCCACCTTCCCCCATCCCTCTTGCATCCCTTCCTCACCTCTCCTCCACCCCATCCTCTTCCCTCCCCTGCCACCTCCCTTTCTTCCTCTTCCCTTTCCCTCCTTCCTTCTCCTCGTCCCTCTGCCTCTTCTTCTTCCTTCCTTCTGAGAGCCGAACTATCCCAACTTTCGTCGTCATCTGTGTATCTTGTATTGATAACCTGTACTCCCGTCCCCATGTTTAGGGCACATTTCTGGCTGTTTCGGCTCTACAAAAGCTCTCGGTTCTGGGACAGTAAATTCACCCGTACGAGAATGTGAGGGGAGCTGCCGGGGGGGGGGTGGAGATAGGTTAGGTTAGGTCAGGATTGGAATGGGATAGACTGGAGGAAGGAGGTTGTATGTGAATCCCCGCGCTGAGGCGAAGTTGTTGAAATGGCTGAAGTGCGGGGTGGGTGGGAGTAAACTGAAGAAAGGTCGGTGGAAGAAGGGAGAAGAAAGATTGATGAATGGAAGAGGAAATGAAGAATGTGGATGGAAGAAAAATGGTGTGGATAATGGAAGGAATGTGAAGAGAAATGAAGAATGTGGATGGAAGAAAAATGGTGTGGATAATGGAAGGAATGTGAAGAAAGATTAATGAATGCAAGAGAAAATGAAGAAAATGTGGATGGAAGACAAATAGTGCGGATGTTGGATGGAAGGTGAAGAAAGATTGATGAAGAGAAAAGAAAAGGCGGGTGGAAGAAAATAGTGTGGATGATGGGAGGAATGTAAAGAAAGGCTGGTGAGTTTGGAAGAGATTTAATGAGATGGTTGTTGGAAGAAAAAAAAAAGTGGAAGGAAGGTGTAGAAGAATTGGTGGAAACGATTTAAAGAAGGGTGAATGTAAGCAGAATAGTGTAGTTGAATAAAAAAGAAAAAAAGAAGTCAGGAAAATTATATAGAAGAAAATATATAACTAGGTAAAAGCGCTGAAGAGATGTGAGTGGAAGAAAAACGAAGATGGGTGAAAAGGAAGTAGGAAAAAATATATGTAAGGGGAAATTAAGTAGGAGTGGATGGAAGAGAAATGAAAAACTGTCGACGAAAGGAGAAGGACGATGTGTGGGTGAAGGAAAGTTGAGGAAAATTTGGTGAAAGGGAGTTGAAAGTGAGTGGATGGACGACAGAAAATGTGGATGAAGGGGTGGAAAAGAACCCACTGTGTGCTAGAGAAAGTTGAAGAAGTGTGAGTGGAAGAGAGTTGAAGAAGAGTTGACTTAAGAAAAGAGTGGATGGCTTGAAGAGAGTTTAATAAGAAAAGTGGATGGTGAGAAAGTGAAAAACATGTTGACGGAGAAGTTAGAGAAACGTGGGCGAAGGAAAATTAAAAAATGGCCTGTGGAAGCGAGATGAAAGAAGATTGGTGATATGAAGTTGAAGAAAAATGAATGGGAGAAAAATGTAAAAGATAAGATGAAGGAGTTTGGATGGATAGGAACGGAAACTGAAGAAACTTGGAAGAAAATAAAGAGGTTGGGGCTGGGATAAAGATAGTTGAAGAAACGTGGGTGGAACGAAGTTAAAGAAAGGTGTGTGAAAGAGAAAGTTAGAGGTCTGTGAGCGATAGAAAGTTGGGGAAGTGTGGATGAAAGTTCAGGAAGAGAATTGGAGAAGTGTGAGTGAGAGAAAGTTTAAAATGATGAGTGAGAGAAAGTGAGCAGAAGAAAGATGGTATGAGAAAGCTAGAGAAGTGTAGGTGGAAGAAAAGTTGATAGAAGAAAAATAAAGTCTGGACAGATGGAACAGGGTTAACAAAAATACAGGCAGAGAGAACTGAAGGAGTGTAGATGGGTGGTGAAGAACGGAGGATGGAAGGAATGAAGAAGATGGGTGGAAGGAAGGTCAAGACAGGGAATGGACGTGTATGCGAGAAATTTAAGGTAGTGTGAATGAAACAGTTGAAGAAAAGCGGACGAAAACAGATGAAGAAGAGAGAGGGGGGGGCGGGGGAGGGGGGATGAAAAAAGTTACAGAAATGTGGGTGAAGTTGTATTAAGAAGTGTTGCCCCCCCAAAAAAAAAAAGTGGGTGAGGGGGTAAAGAAGGATGAAGAAAAATGAAAAAAAAGAAAAGAAATATAGACTAAATCGAGATCAACCAATAGAATAGAATGGAAACAAACTGCAAAGAGAAATACTGTGCTCGATTATCAGAAACGAGCACTCAAAAGTACACATATATACAATTTCGCCTCATGGGATGCCTGCCGAACCGATTCTTATCTTAACTCGGTTGATGATGCTGTTCCGAATTGTTTAAGATTCTGTTATACTGGCGAATCGTGAATATCGATTCCCAGTGTGGCTGTCCCCTGCTGAATGCAATATGAATCTTCTGGATCCAGCATTTAGTCGGGCTTTACTTTTTACTTCTTGATCTGAATCTGAATCTCGAGCATCGCTTACTTGTTGCATCTTTAAGCCCTTTAGCCGGAGGACTTCATATTTACTGTATTTTATTCTTGCAGTTTTTTTAATTAGTTTATTCAGTATAGGATGTCTTATTAGTAAAGAGGGTGGTGAAGGCTTTATCCAGACCCGTCCAGTTTGAAAAATCTCTCATAAACTGAGTAAAATGGCTTTGATAAAAGAAATATGTCATCTGATTGACGAGGTATGCTTTACTGTGCTAGCTATTCATCACCGCTGACAGTCAGTTCCAGTGTAACCCTCCTGGACTGCATTGCCCTGCTTGCTTGACCATGTATTAACTCTTGAACTAAGCTCTCCCAGGCACCTAAGGCTCACCCTCAACTGCATAATGCCGCATGGTGTTGTCCAGAACAAACACGAGAGTTGACGCGACCATGATAAGTTAATGGAAGCAGAAATGGCTCTCTCAGGCACTTATGACTCACCTTCAGCTTAATTAAATCACCTGGGGTTCGATCAGAATCCTTGAGTTGATGCGACCATGAAGGTGTTTATAATTTGACGTATTTTCCTCTTTACCGTAATAACTCACCGTACTGTGCCGGACCGAACTTGTCTGTCTTCACAATAAACACAATTTCAGAAAGTGAGGATATTAAAAATGAGTTTACAAATTAACTTGTCAAGGAAGAGGTGTAACGAAATCATGTGAGCGCCAGCAATACGCCACAATTGGGAAAGCAAAAATTTCTGTGGTGCTTAAACCCTCCTCTTAGGCTATGTGGTTTTAGTGTTTTGAAAGATGGAGTTGGGCATTTTTAAAGCTGACTATGGGGGAACCGTACAGCTTGGGCCTATGGTTTTCGCGATAATATGCAGGCAGGCAGAGGACGTTACGCTAAGTATGCTTTCAGCAAAATTCCACACACATCAACCTTGGACAGTAATGGATTAACTCGGCTTGCTTGGTGGTTGTTTTTCCGTTTTCTTCTGTCACCCGAAATTTTTTGGATATAATAACTTGATTTTCGCTGAGGCTTACCCCTAGCTTATCACAATGATAGAATTTTTTAAAAGTTGTCGAAATAGAAAATAGCTACGAAGTTTGAATAAGTGAAAGACGTATAAGCAGTATTTGTTTTAAAACCAGTGGAAAACGATGTAACAGTACATGTAACGTATATCAGTATGGTATCATTCTCTTATGTACGTACAGTAAGTTAGATATTTTCCCTGTTAACTAGTATATTCTTATTATTAGTATGATATGTTATCATATAATTTTATCATTCACTTATAATATCAATGTTGTTTTACTGTTTAAGTTGCCGTATATTAATCTCACGTACATTAATACCGATGACTCAGAATAAATGAAATAAGTATGAGCAACAACTGTGATAAAAACAAGATAAGGCAAAGTAACAGCAATCGCATTAGCTGGAAAATAAAATGTGATGGAACCAAGAGAAAACGAAGTAAAAATAATACACGAAGAATCAGAATATGCAGAATTATAAACATCCTTTGTGATAACACCGAAAAGAAAACGAAATAGCCGTTTTGAGAGTCGAAATAATTGGGCTAAAGATGAAAAGTAGTAATTGCGCTTAAACCGAGGGAAAAGGAAATCAAAATGATCGCGAGGCAGCCGAGTAAGTGAAGGAAAATTGCCGAACGCTCTTGCCCATCATTAATCCACGAGCGCGGGAGCCGAAAACGTACAGGCGAACCGGAATCTCTCAGCGTCTCACACCTCAGCAAGCAACACTATTAAAACTTTGCCGAGGCCGAGATGGACTTAGGGAGGAATGTTGTGGTTGGAGGAGAATTAAGGAAGGAAAAGGGGAAGGAGCGAGGGAGGAAGTGGCGAAACTGGAATGAAGGAGTATTAGAGAAAGAGAAAGGGTGAAGGCAGGAAGTGGAGAGAGAACAAGGCTGAGATGAAAGACGAAGGAGGGGAAGAGAAAAATGAACGAACATGAAACTGGAGGAAAATCTGACGAGAAGAAATGAAAGCAGGGAGGACGGAAGGAAAATGGAAGAACAAGTTTGAATTGAAAACAAATCTGACGTGAAGGAACAAAAGGAGAAAATGAAGAGGTGGAAACAAGAAATGGAGTTTTAGTTGGAAGAAATATTAACAATGAGACATTAACAATGAAGCATGAACAAAGAAAATGAAAAGGGGGCGTGAAGAGAAATGAACGGAGATTGAAAATAAAGGAGGCGATAGGAAAATACTGGGAAAATAAAAGGGAAGGGAGGAAAAAAGAAGGAAAGAGGGAAGAAAAAGCTTGGATTGGAGGGAAAACTGGGTAGGAAGGAAGGAAGAAGAGGAAGGAAAGAAGATTGAAGTTTAAATTCCCGAGAGAAGGAAAGAGAGAAAGAAAGAAGGGAAAAAACAAAGAAAAGGAGGGAAGGAAGGAAAGAAAGACGATTGTGAAATGGACGAAGGACAAAAGAATGTAAAAAGGAAGAAATGGGGAAGGAAAGGAAGGAAGGAAGGAAGGACAAAGTTGAAGTTGCCAAGAGAATGGAAGAAAGAAGAAATGAAATACAGGAAGTAGAATGTGAAATTACACAAAAATTGACACAAAAGAAGGAAGATAAGGGAAAGAAGGGGAAAACAAAGGAAAGAGGGAATAACAAAGCTAAAAGTTCCATACAGACAAAGAAGGAAGAAGGAAAACTAAACAAGAAGACGATTGTGAAGAGGAAGGAGGTTTGACAGGAAGGGAGGAGGGAAAAGATAAAGAAAGAGATACGTGTGGGGACCGAAAATGGAAGAAGCTTTATTGGAAAATGGAGAGAAAGTGAAAGAGAAGGACGACAGGAAGGTAAGGAAAATAAAAGGAGGACAAGCCTGACCTGGAGTGAGAGCTGCTGGGAAGGAAGGAAAATAAAGAGGAAAGAGGGAAGGACAAAGTTACAATTTCAGAGAGGGGAGGAAGGAAGAAGGAAAGGAAAACAAGAGGACGATTGTGAAATGGAAAGAGAATTGACTATATGGAAGGAGGAAAAGGAGAAGAAAATGGAAGAGATTGAAGACAAATTTGAAATTGTCAAATAGGAAAGATTAAACACACACACACACACACACACACACACACACACACACACACACACACACACACACACACACACACACACACACACACACACACACACACACAAGCAAAACGGACGGATGGAAACTTGTGAAATGAAAGGAGAAGTGAAAAGCAGGAAATAATGGGAAGGAAAGTCGAGAGGAAAGGACGGAACAGAATAGGAAGGAAACTTGTAGGAGGAGGGAAGAAGCGGAAAAAATGAACAGAGGAGGACGGGTTTAAAACAGAGGAAGAACTGACGAGAATGAAACAAAAAAAGAAAGTAAAGAGAGAGAATGAAGTAAAGAAAAGGAAGTAAAGAGAACAGGACTTAGGCTAAAACGAATAAAAATTGAAATGAGAGAAGACCGTAAATAAAACAGGAGAAAAGTTTTAATACGTAAGAAGAGAGAGGGACGAAAGAGAAACAAAAGAAAGGAAGGATGGAGGAAGAGGAAGACGGAAGAAAAAAATGGAAGGCTGAGAAAGGAAAAGGGGGGAAGAAGAAAGGCTGGAGGAAGCAAATGATAGAGGGGGGAAAGCAGTGAAAAAATTACGAAACGGAGGGAGGAAAGGAAAGATGTAACGAGGAAAGAATAGAGTAAGTAATGGAGAGAGGAAATGATGGGGGAAGAAGAGAAAAGAATGGATGGAGGTACTTAATGAAATGAGGGAAAAAGAAGGGTTGATGGACGAAGGAAAGAAGAGAAGAAAGAAAAAGTTTGAACCGTACTGAGCATTGACGAGGAAGAGAAGGAAGGGCGAGTTTTAAATGAATGGGTTAAAGTGGAGGAAGATTTGACAAGAAGGAATGAGAGAGAGAGAGGGGGGGGGGGACTTGAAATGAAGGAATAACTGATGGAAGAAAAGACATAGAGATGGAAGAGAGAGATGGAATTGAAACAGAAGGCTGGAAAGAAATGATGAAGGGAAAAATAGAAAGCCAGAAGAACGGGCTTTACACCAAGGAATAATTCATAGGAGATAAAACAAGAAGAAAGACAGAGAGAATGATTGGAAAGAAATAGAAAGAATGATAGGAAAAAAAAAGAGAACTAGGACGAGAAAACAAAGACGATAGAGAGGAACTTAAGGATACATAGAGAAATAAGAACGAAAGATAGGGGAATTGAAAAAAAAAAAAGGGGGGGGGAAACAGGGGAAAAAATAACAAAACAAAGGAAAAAGAGATGAGGGAAAGGGAAAGTGGCAGAAAATGATTGAGTAAAAGAAAGACAAGATGGAAGGAAATGAAAGATGGACGACAAAGAAATATGGAATGAAAGGAAAGCAGGTTGAAGATGAAGAAAACTTTATATGAAAAAAGGAAACCAAAGCAAAGAAGAAGGAAGAGGCGGTATGGAACTGGAAGGAGAGAGAGAGAGAGAGGTGGAGGAGGGGGGGGGTCATGCAACACAAATGAACAAGAGAAATACTGACATTTTTTGTTTTTCCCAGGTAGAACGACAAAGCCTCTCGGAAAAATAAACAAAAACAACAAAAAATCTATCACTTCGGCAATGTTGACAGTTTCGGTTCAGCGTGGCAGTTTCGGCTCAACATTCCTTTTCACGTCTAGAACGTAATATAAAAATCATCTGACGGTAACAACATGACAAAATATATTATCACACAATAGGGTTTAATGCACAGTGTTTTTTTTTTTACCTCCTCTTTACGAAATTTCTCCCATAAACAGAATATAATGGGCTGAACCAAGAGGGATGTTTATATGTCATCGTATTAAAAGAACTGAATGATATTGTTACTAACCTATTGTAGTACAGGAAATTTCCCTCTTTGTAGCTGAATTAAATGGTGTACAGACAGCAATAAATAAATAAATAGATAAATAAATCGTCAGGGTATAGAAATGGTAAAGAAGAATTATTTTCAGACTTTTTCTTAATAACAATTTGGTGAGTATTAAGGGCGCGTAATTGGATGTATTGATTAGACGTTCTTGTGTTCCTTAACCAGCCGATAATTGATGGAAAGAGAGAGAGAGAGAGAGAGAGAGAGAGGGAGGGGAAGTTTGTGTGTGTGTGTGTGTGTGTGTGTGTGTGTGTGTGTGTGTGTGTGTGAGAGAGAGAGAGAGAGAGAGAGAGAGAGAGAGAGAAAGTGAGAGAGTGAAAGTCAGAGAAGGAACAAGAAAAATGAATGTACTCCTCGGATGGGGAATTAATGGCGTGCATGGAATTGTTGGAGGGAGTTAGCGAGAGTGATGAGGTGGCTGCCGTGGAGAGAGAGAGAGAGAGAGAGAGAGAGAGAAGCGGACAGAAGAGTAAGAGGGGCTAGGTTTGGAAAGGAAAGTGACCAACAGAGTGAGAGACATGAATATTTGAGGTACAGTTGTGGACACGAAATATTACGTCGATTATTATACTCTTTTTACCCGAACTTGACCTAAAATGGCCGTCTCTCCGTCTTGGTTGCTGCGTTGTAGCAATAGAAAAACACTCGAATATGATGCTAATCATGAAGAAGTGCTATGGAAAGGATGAAGAGCCTTACTATTGACTTATTCTGCCACTGAAATTCGTGAAATGAACTGCAGAAGGACGAAAATCTGAGCCAAGTCAAAGTGGAAAAACAGTAGTAGATTAATTATGCAACTCTTCTAAATGACGGAAAATCGTCCCTTGAAGTTCAGTACATGATATTGGGCGTTGCTCGCAAATAACCTTTCTTGAAGAGCCTCCTCGAATTGGGCTGATTTGACTTGAATCGTCTACAGTAGAATCTTTTGCCATCTACACTCAAAATTTCAGAATGATAGGTCAACTCTGGGTAAGTTTCAGAAAAAGTTGGTGCCAACATTTTTTATTTTACCCGCCTTGTGATATGGAAACTTTGACCTGACTAATCTCAATAATGTTTTGAAAAGTGTGTTGGGTTCTGATGTTGACGTCATTGATTTTCGAAAGTAAATGTTCATTGTCTCCTTATTTATCGTGAAGAAGTGGATAGTTATTTATGTCTGCAGCCTTATATGACTCTAAATTAAAACGTCATAAACTGGATATGAGTCATAAAACAATTCAGC
Organism: Coenobita brevimanus; assembly: GCF_032717465.1. NCBI lineage: Eukaryota > Metazoa > Arthropoda > Malacostraca > Decapoda > Coenobitidae > Coenobita > Coenobita brevimanus. The sequence continues at coordinate 35,142,978 of NC_136979.1, forward strand.
AAGTGTACATGTCACTCCAAAAATTAAATGTCTGCAACTGTTCATGCGAGTCCAAAGTAAAATGTCTAGAACTGTAAATACGAATAAATTGCCCACAACTGTATACATGAGTCCTTATTCTCGTAAGGGGTGGCCACAAACAAATCCCCTCCATGTCGCTCTGTCCCCCGCCATTTCACATTGCTTGATCCCAACTCGCATACCTCTCTCTCATAAATACCTCTCCACTCCATCCCTCCATCGCATCCTTGGCCTCCCCCTCCCTCTACCCCCTTCCAGTTCACTCACATACACACTCTTGTTTAGTCTCTCGCTCTCCATTCTCTCCACATGTATAAATGAATCCCAAAAAAAAAAAAAAAAATGCCTAGAACTCAAAATATGAGTCCAAAATAAAATGTCCGCAACTTCATATGAGTCCAAAATAAACTGCGGAAGTGACTCAATGCCAGTGTATGGTGTGTACAGTTGATCCATTTATTCATGGCTTCGGTCAGTGTACACTCCGACAATGGACTTTCTGTACACAAAAGCAAGTTCTCTCTCTCTCTCTCTCTCTCTCTCTCTCTCTCTCTCTCTCTCTCTCTCTCTCGCTAACACACACACACACACACACACACACACACACACACACACACACACACACACACACACACACTGGCTGACTGACTGACTGACTGACTGACTGACTGACTGACCTCTGAAAACCACACGGGAGCTCTTGTTGGAAAATCAGCTCTCAGAAACACCAAATTGCACGAGACAGACAGACAGGGAGACAGATATACGGAAGCGCTTGTTACTCCTTCCAGTTCAATGACACATTTTCTTTGACCCCTTCTAACCCCAGATTATAGTTTATTCACCTTGGAGCAAACTTCGAAAACCCAAGAGGTTAACAATGGCAGTTTCTAGCTCTGCTGGTTCGATGAGAGTTTCCAAAGGTTGATATAATCGTCTGGTAAAAGGGAGAATAAAAAATAAACATGATACTAAGTGCCTGCTTCCGCTTCCTGACTAGAGCACTGGGTTGTATGTTCCTTTTACATTCAGTGCAGAGTACGATTTTCTGTGTGCTTTGTCTGTATTGCCATGCGTCAGAGCTGAACTTGTATAATATAATGTACACCATTCACGCTTCACAGCTATACATCTAAGTTCAGGTACTACATTTTCCTAACACTGCGGGTGATCCACATTTCCCTGCTATCCGTATGACTTGTACTATCATATTTTTTCTTCATTGTACAGTATCCATGCTTCACTACCGTCCATCAGATCTGAATTAGTGTAATTTTCTTGATCTGCAAATCAACTACGCTTGCACTATCGTACGCCGAGGTGACTCCATCTTTTATTATTCACTGCACATCATCCACGTTTCACTGTTGTTCGTCAGAGTTAAGATGGTGTATTTTTCTTATACTTCATATTATCCACGGCTCGCTACTCTACCTCAAGGCTGAATAGTGCCGCATATTTTCACAGTACACCAAGTAAATCGCACTTAATTGCTGTACGTCAGAGTTAAGGTAACGGTAGTAGATATTTCTTCACACACACACACACACACACACACACACACATTTTTTACTCCTGTCGTTGCCCCTGCCACTCTTCTTCTATTGCCGCTTCCTTTCACACACACACACACACACACACACAGAATTTTCTTTCCGCACATCCCTGCCTAAACCCATCCAGCCTGAGGACGCTTTTTGTTTTATTTTTGTTCCCACCAGACCATTTTGTTCAACCGAGGATGGACTGTTGGCGAAGGAGTTAATGTAGGCTATAATGAACCCCCACGGTACAAAAAGTCTTCCCGAAAATGAATATAATAGTCTGGTGATGGCAAGACTAATACAAAAACTGTTTTCACTGGGTGAATGGGTTGATATTGGTATACTATCGTTTTCATCATTTCTCACAGCACAGTTCGTTTCTCTGCCTGTTTCAAATCCTATCTTTTCTCCATCCTACATTCACTCTTCAGGTAAAATGCAAGTTAAAAAAAAAAGTTACATTGCTTCGACACAGAAGTGTTGATATGGTATTGAGAGCTTATAAACAATTCAAAAAGGCCCTCTCACTTGTATATGGAATAGCAATTTTCATATTTTATCCTAAGGCTGTTTAAAACTAAGAGTTACTGATCTGCAGATTTGGAATTTTAATTTCATAAAGTAAAATTACAGAGGATGTCCAGTAGTTTCAGTTGCATCGCTAGAAAAACAACACTAAGATAATGTATTCACCAAAGCCAATACTAGACAACTCAGATCACCACCAAAATTTTATCAACTCTTTCTTGGCCCATGACCCACATATTCACAAAATGTCATTGAAATCCATCAGTAACTTTGTGGAGAGTCAAAAAATAAACAAGTCCTGAACCATGACTTGAACTAATATTATCATCAAAATATAATAATCTCTTATTCGTGTCATGACCCACATATCCACAAAATTTCATCGAAATCCATCAAGAACTTTTTTATCTATCTTGTGGACAAACAAGCAAACAAACTGAGGTGCATACATAACCTCCTCCAGCATCCGTTGCCGGAGGTAATAAAACATATGCATCGTACAGTAAAGGTAAAAGTAAAGGTGGGGGGCAGACGCCATGACGCTCATATCCACAGTGTTCAGCTCCGTAACTTAGACCTTTGATCTTGTGACTGGATTTTCACTCAGTTTCCTGGGACACAAGGTCATTGTATCATATATATATATATATATATATATATATATATATATATATATATATATATATATATATATATATATATATATATACTGTATGTAAAATGTATATTTATTTATCTATTTACATTTTTATTTATATATACATATATACAGTACATAGATAAGTAGATAGAGAGATTGATAGATAGATTCAGAATATGACCTTAAATAGAATACAGTGGGAGTAACCCAGAATTCGTCGTTCCGGTACTTGAGAAGGTGACTTTTGACGCTTTGCAGCACTGCAATAAAAAAAGAATAGGGGAGTAGGCTTTGGCGCCTGGGAGCTCGCTAACAGGGCCGGCACTTCACCTTAACAGAGTGCTGGGGGACGATAGGCCATTGAACCCGACATACATATCACCTCACCTCACCTCACGTCACATTTACCTCCCTCCTCTTCATCGGTACATCACCTTGCCTCACCTTACTTCGCTCCTATCTTGCTATAGTTCACCTGGCCTCATTCTTACTTCACCTCACCTTACCTTAATGTTACCTCATTCTTACCTCACCTCAGTTTACCTCAGTACTACCTCACCCAACCTCACCATCTCATTCTCCTACCTCTTATTTACCTTACATCACCTCTCCTCACTTACTGTTACTAATCTTTACCTCATTCCTCATTGTTACTAGTGTTCTTCTTTCTTCGCCTCATATCGCTTCTCCGTTCACCACACTTTGGCCTCTTTTTGCTTTATAACGCCTAACATCACCTCACTTCACATTTGCTGCGTCTTATATCACATCACCCTCACCCCACCTTCGTTTTTAATGATTTTGCTCGACTCTCACCTCACCTTCATTTTAAATAATTTTGCTCGAAACATGCCTCTTCTTACCTACCTCATACGCCCTACCTCACCCTATTACTTTACCTTCCATATCTCACCCCTCACCTTCCCGACCTTACCTTACCTGTCTCACTGTACCTACCTTACTTTCCCTAATCTACACCTCACCTACCTACCTACCTACCTACCTAGCCTAATCTCAATCTGCCCTTCAGTTCTTGATCTTCCAGCACTTCATTTCTCACCTCATCTACTCTTCTCACTTCTTAAGAACCTCATCTCTACCCACCGTATCCCACTCTTACCTCTCATGTTATAAAGCCTCATCTCCTCTCACTTTCGTATTTCAGTTCACCCTCACATCACCTGATCCATCCACACCTTATCCAACCCACCCAGTCTCATTCTAATTTATCATTTCATATCATTCTCGTTTTTCACTTCATCCCGCATACCCTCACACTACCTCACATCACCCTGCCTCTCCTCACCCCCCTCCCCTCCAGTCCTATGTCCTCTCTCTTATAATACTTTTTTTTCCTTCCCTTCAACTTCATCTACGTCACTACCTCCCTTTACCTCACCTCGCCTCATTGCAACACACCTCACGTCACTTCACATCACCCTACTTCGCTCTCGTTTTACTTCTCGTCACGTCATCCCGTTTCACCTCATCTTGCCCATTCCTCACTTCACATCACACTTTGCTTCACCTCACCTCACTTGTGCTCTTCCTTTACCTCTCCTCATGTTACCTCACCTCACCACACCACAGCTCATTTCTACCCAACTAAGTAAGGTCATGGCTCCTTTCTGCTCTGACATTCCTCGACTTAACCAAACCAAACCAAACCAACTAAAAAAAAACTAAATCACGTTCGTTTTTTGTTCACCCCACCTACCTCATCTCATCGCAGTCCACCTTACCTTACCCCAACTCATCTCACCTCACCTCACTTCACTCCTACCCATGTATGAGGTCGCCAGGTCATCATCCCTCCCTGACCTGCCCTAACCTAACCTGACCTAACAATGGGGGTGTCAAGTGGCTCCCGACTGTGGCTCTCTTACGGAGCAACGTGAGACCGGGAGAGGGAATGTGAGGATGGTTATTGGAGAGAGAGAGAGAGAGAGAGAGAGAGAGAGAGAGAGAGGGGGGGGGCATGCATGTGGTCGTTCTCACACTTTTGTACATTGTCTTTCCGTGTTTCTGGATCCTGTTTCATTTCGTCTTTAAGTGGAATAAAGTTAATGAGGATGAGAGGGATGGAGATGATGATGGCGATTATGATAATGATGATGAAATAAGGTAGAACTTCATGGTGGTGGTGGTGATAACATGAGGCAGTTGGTAATCCGCTAGACAGCAGACAGTAAGGTATAGAAGGTTATGATGATGGTAAAACAGTATTCATTCTTTACCAGTCTCTCCTCAGTCAGATAAAGGCCGGTTAAGGAATTTCCCTAACACCTCTTCCTAAGCGATTTGTTTTGCTTATTACACTTTACCATCCTCTTCTGTGTTACTTAATTCCAATATCGCCATACTCTGCATAAATAACGTACAAAACGATATTAGCCAGTGGTATGCCAAAATAAATCGGTAAGGAAGAAGTGTTAGGGAGCTTCCTTAACTACCGAGAATACGTACCAAAGTCGTGTGGCGTTAGAATAATTCCAAAGCATATCCTCAGGCTGAAGAGGCCAGTGGAGACTTTCTGGTACCTTCAGCCTAACGGGTCTCTCCTGAGCAGAATAAAATTGTCTGGCAATAACCCTGAAATAAATACAAAGGAGCAAATACTTCCTAAGGTACAGACAGACAAAAATGTCTGCCCAGGGTCTCACAGATACATAAATGAAAAATCGAAACTGTCTGAAACACGCACTAATAATAGGGTTTTGGTTGTATTTTGCCATTTGTAAATTTTCTTCGCACTGAACTGGAAGACACTATCTATTTCTCGGACTGTACAACAGTGCCTTGAACACAGTTTCAGTAACGATATTGAATGGGCTTAGTCCTTGATAGTTCCCCACGAAAATTAATGATTACGGTATTTCTTGATTAATAATAGGTATGTTAATTAAACGACAGAGAATCCTCCAAGATGCGAATTGTTGTGACAGGGAATCGTCCATGTTTGGACGGGGAATTGATTGGATGGGGAATTGTCCATGTTTTGACGGCGAAATGTTTTGAGGGGGAAGTGTCCGTATTCTGAAGGCGATTTGTTTTGAAGGGGAGGGGGATTTGTCCTGGAATCATGGGGACCCTTGGTTGCGGCATCGCGTTGTGCGGTAAAAGTCTGACTTCATTCGTAAATTAAGGCAGGTCTCCCGTATTTAACAGAAGGCCCTAATCAATTTGCATTGGAAGGGCATAGAGAGCCGAAGTGATCATGTCACGTTACCATGGCAACTGTCTGCTGGTTTTAAATACCCAATATTGCGGCGTTTACATTATATATTTTTTTCCTCTGGGAGGAAGGAAATCTGTATGTAGGTGCAAAACCGTATTTATGTATCAACCTTCACCAACCCTAATGGTGTGATACTAAGTAAAAGTAAAGCCAGTCTCAAAGAAAGTCTACAAAACTAAGGTGTCTGGATTGTTTCAGGTTTGGCTGCAAACTTTTTCTCAATATATGCCATTTCATTATGGTAATATTTAAATTATCTTTGCAGACAAAAGTAAAGTTTCTTTATGCAGAGGTTTCATTTTATCAAATATTTTGTTTTTTCTTAATTTGAAATCATACTTGAAAGGGTCTGTAAAATTGTTTGTGCGTTCCACAGTAAAGAACAGCATAGTGTCAATGGAATGAAAATGACAAAAAGAATTCGAGGGTGCAGAAAGCATACTCCCATAGAGCCTTAAATTTTCTTTTTCATGTGATTTTGTGTGATTTATTTTAATTCTGATATCTGTTTTTGTTGGACATCACTCATTTTTTTAGTTATCCCCCTTCCTCTCCATTGATAATGGGAGGCTGGTGAGAAACTGGGGTTTGTGAGGGGGAAACACAAACACAAGTGATTATGATAGAAATGGGTATAGAAATCCAATTAATCACACTTAAAATGAGCAGGAAAACCTGAGGTTCAATAACTGGGGGGTTTGCCACCCTGGACCATACATTATATTAACCATCCAGACTTCCACTACACCTAAGCATGAGAACTGCCTATCCAGTCTAGACCTAAGTGTTTATTTACCATTTACTTTGAATAAAGTTCAGTGTCTTCATTAGAAGAGTTGTTGCTAGCTGTGGTGGGAAACAGTTGCGGCCATTGCATATGGTTACCTTGAGGTGGGTATAGCTGTCGTGCTTGAATGAAGAAGTAGCCTAGTGTAGCAACTCCATGCATTGGTGAGCCTGGATGAAGAGGTGGGTCTTTTGACCCACTCCTTCAGATCACACCACAAATGTTGGATATTCTAATTTTCATGAGCAGCAGACTTTTTTGTATGGTTTATCTTGAAGTGTTTATAACCAAGTGTCTCTAATCACCAGTCAGCACCCCAGGAATCACTGATAATTATTTTGCTTGTACTAGCATACCGTATGAGTGGAAACTAAGTTCTTTTGTCTTTAGTGCCCCTCCCTGTAAAACAAGTAACTCGAAGTCAAATGGCCACCCCTTACGGGGTTATGGCATCTGGCAATAGATAGATAGATAAATAGATATTTCTTCTCCCCCACCAGTCTGTAAAGTGGGAAAAAAAGACATTTTTGGGACGGGTGTTCAGTACCACCAAAAACCCAATTCTGTGATGTCTTCCGGTGCCATAATTCCTGTGCACAATGATAGCCTTACCATTGCCATAACTAAAATCTCAACATTTCTTCATGCAAATACCTGTAATTGAAAACTATCCATATTTTCATTAGTAGCTTACATTCTCCTCCAGTTTATCTTGTTCATGTACTTCTCAGGTGATAATCCATACTGGATTACTTTTCCCACATCTCCTCTCTCATAGCCTACTGTAATTCCAATTGGTTGTTCATTATCATCTGTGTTACAGTACATAACATTTATTTACATTGCCCCATCTTCTGTTGTTGACTTCAGTGAGCCTGTTTAAGTTCTTCTGTAATCCTCTACAGCTGGAATCATTCAGTGTAATACAGAGAATGAAAGTAAAACTAGTTTAAGTGGCTGGGGAGTGGCTGAGAGAAGGAGGTAGATGAGAAGGGAGGAAGAAATAGTATAATGGAAATAGTGGAAGCAATGAAGAAAGACAAAATGGGGTAAACCCCAGGAGTTGACGGAGTGTGTGGTGAAATGCTGAAGCATGGGGGACATAGTAGTAGAATGGATTTGGAAGATGTGCATGGGTGAGGACAGCAGAATGTGCTGGGGCAGGGAACAGTTTAAGGATTTGAATCTCATTAAAGCAGACTTTACTTATCTACCAGATGACCTGCCGACATGTCGTAAAAATACCACCACTAATACCAATACACCAGTCCTGTATGGGACAGCCCTAGCATGTATTCAATATGGACGGTGGATGTTAGCGCCGAAGTGGTGACATGTAGAGGTGTATGGAATGTAGGAGGACTACTTGGCCTTGGGAGCAGGCTGTGAAGCCTATGCCCAAAGTTGGATTAAAAAAAAAAAAAAAAAAGGCCTGGGAGGAAGGTAAGAGTCCAGGAGGATTGGCAGTCAGGTGTAATTATTCCCCTGAACAAGGAAAAGGGGAAAAGGAAGTGTGTGGTAATCATAGGGGCATATGTCTTCTTAGTGTAATAGGCAAGGAATGTGAAAAATATTAAAAATATAACTATGGACTAAATGTTGTTGAATGTTATGAAGAGTATATATAAGGATGCTAGGGTTACAGTTCATGTGGATGGTGAACTAAGTGAATTTTTCTTTCTGAATGTTGGATTGAAACAGGGATGTGTCATGTCTCCATGAGTTATAAATGAGATAGAGATACAAGGTAGGCCAGTGGATGTTGAGTGGCCCAGTGAGAAAGGGCACCATTTTGAAACATCCTGTTCTCCTGTTTACAGATGATACTTCATTGTTAAGTGAAGACAGAGGGGAACTGCAAGGCTTGGAGGATGAGTTTGAGAGAGAATGTAAGAACAGAATTTAAAAGTGAATGTAGGGAAGAGTAAAGTTGTGATATTCGAGAGAAATGAAATCACTGAATGCACAGAGAGGCTGGATAATGAGGAAATGGAAAATGTGAGTGCATTTAAGTTCTGTACTTGGGTAATATGATGAGTAAGAATGGAAGTTTGGAGGATGAAATGCTTGAAAGGGTACAGCAGAGAAGAAATTTTGCTGCTTCATTGAAAGCAGTGATATAAAATAGGGAAGTGAACATGGAAGTAAAAAAATTGCAGCATCACAGTATTATAATTCCCACCCTAACATAGGGAAGTGAAGCATGAACCTTGTTGGAAGGACTCAAGTCAAGAGTGAGGGCAGTGAAACTGAGTTATTTGAGAGGAGCATATGGAGTTACGTCAGAGACAGACCAACAAATGAGGGAAGCGTTGTGGTGTGAATGTGGATGTGGTGGAAAGCATTAGGAGAAAAACGTTGAGGTGGCTTGGCCATGTGGAGAGGATGAAGAATGAGAGACTGACTAGGAGAGTGTGAGTGAGGTGGAAGGGGGGGGGGAGAGGGTGAGACTGAGGATGAGATGAAGTGATGGAGTGGAGAGGTATTTGAGGGAGGGGGGATGTAAGTTAGGGGGAGGACAGCAAAATGGCTTGGGACTGGGCAACATGGAAACAGTTTGTTTGTGGCTGCCTCTTACAGGAGTAAGGCATCTGGTTATAGATAAATAGATTTTGGAATCACCTGCAAACAAATTCATGTAGGCATTTACCCCCTCAGGCATGTCATGTGTGTATGTGTTTATATCAAGGCTGTATTGGGGGGTAAGAGTGCTTGGTTTAACCAGGATGGGTAGAGTTTGGGATAGTTACTGTGGTAGAAGCTTCTGATATTGGTAGGTGGTTCACTGTGTTTTACTGTATATTATGTGCATAAACAAATGTCAATGGAAATCATGTCCAGTTGTGAGTTGCGCTTTGCAAATAACATATTTTCTTTGCATAATTTTGAAGTTGTGTTTACATGTATTCTCAGTTGCTATCTTACTGCAAATATTTAAAGGACACTTTTTTTGCAAAACTCTGAAGTTGTTTTTACATTCATTCATTACAGTAGTCCTACTGCAATTATTTATAGGACACATCCTGGTTCCCCACTTGCCATATTTTTATATCTATATTAGCGACCTTCTCAATCACTACCATATTCTTCCATACAGTACACCTTACTAATAGCTCATTAAAATTTGTTTCAGAACTGTTCCTTAACTGGTCATTTGAACTTATCATTGTACTACAGAATACTCATTACTTTCTTCCATGCCATTATAATGGTACACCTCCACTCATCCAGGCATTGTGACATAATTTACTTATACAGTTCAGTATACTCTATTAACTGTGGTACACTTCATCTTTCTGCCTCTCACTAATCTTATCAGATACAGTAAGCCATTGTCATCACACGAAGGTACCCTTTATCAGTGACAGTGTATATCATTTTACCTGCAGCATCTTCATCAGTTCCTGTCACTTTACAGTTGAGAAAGTAACTGTATGCTGAGTGGAGAGGCAGCATGGAAATTAACCCACGAGGCCTCCAGGACTTTGGAAAAGAGCATGCAAATTACACCTTCAGAGATGTAAGTATTTTTTGTCCTGGATGGCCACAGTGTGCTGCTTTATGTTGCAGTCTCTTTTTAGCTCTATTTTACTACAGCGCAGTACTGAACACAGTGTAGTACATTAGAGTACAATATACTGTATGGATAACAAACTGTTTTTAAGCTGTTTCATATGATTAACCTCTTGCAATAAGACATTTTGGGTAATACCTGATGATACCATTGAATTCTGAACCATGCTTTCGCTGAAAAGGATGACAGTTGGGTGTGGAAGGTGGGAAGTGTGAACTTCAGGGGTAGAGTTGTGAGAGGCAGACCAAAAAAGACCTGGGACGAGGTCATAGAGTGTGACCTCAGGGATATGGGACTGAGTAAGGAGGCTGCCAGAGATTGAACAGCATGGAGAGTCATTGTTAGGTGTCCAAGGTCGACACATGCAAGCAGGTTGGAGCCTTTATAAATGAAACAAGATGTAATGAATGTCAGTAACCCCTTCATCCTAGCTAACACAAGATGATTTTATGCTGTTCAGTAGAGACCCTTAGACTGAAAGGAATAAGCATCAGTAAGAAGAAAAGATATGAAACTTGAATGGTTAAAGATTAGTGCAGTATTGACATTATTATTATTATTTTTTTTTTTATACAGAAGATGAACTAAGGAAGGGGAAAAAAAATAATCCATACACCAGATTACAGTTTCATCCATTCATAAAAAGAAGGGGAGATGAAAACAGAAGGTGTGATATCTGATGTTCATGAAGTGTGGTGCAGACAGTTGGAGGCAGAGGCTTATGAGAGTATGCTGGCCTACTGGCTGTGTTTATTAAAACACTGAAAAGGTTCAGCAAAGGGAGATGATCAGGAAGAGGTCATGAGGGCTGGTGAAACAGGATCTCGAGCTCTCCCTGTCACCAGCTTGCCATCCACCTTGGGGGTACTGTCCTGTTCAGCTGATGCTACTGAGTTTGTGTTACCAGTGCTGTAAATATTCAGTATAGTAGTACTAGCAAAAAATTCGCCATGTTGTGATTTAGTTCTTGATTTACATGGTATCTTATTGAGTGTCTCAACTTTTTTTATCTCAGCATTCCCTATGCATTCTCTCACATTATTAATTCTTTTGTCTTGCCCTCTTTTCCCTGCTCCATTCGTATTCACCTTCAGCTTTTATAATCTCTCTTGTTCTTTCTTGTCTGCCTCATATGATACTTGTCCTTCATGCTACTCTTTTTTAGTACAGAGCCTGTGTTTTCAAAAATATTGCAGCACATGATTGATATGTAATAAGTAATGCTCAGTGGTAGTGGAAGATGGATAGTAATGGAAGATGTCATCATATTAAAAAATATTGAAATGAAGTTGTGAGATGGACATGTAATGCTGCAGTGAGAGATTGAACACAGTGTGCAGTTGAGAAAGGCTTGTGCACTGAGTGTGATAGAGACAGCTTTACCTTGCACTTATGGATTCAGGTCTCCATGAGTTGATTGGAGGTTATTCATTCACATAATGGGTCTGCATGAGATACTTTATTTTAGACAGTAATGCAGTGGAGAGAAATTTCACTTTTTTGCCTCCCACTTATACCAGTAATTAATTTTGTATTGTAACTGTTGTCTTTTTTTTTTTTTTTTAATTGAGTTTGTTTTGTTTTTTATTTAACCATTTATTCAAGTTCATTTTCTGCTGGCTTTTGGTAGGAGAGGTTTGCTACCCTAATATTGTTTATATCAACAGTTGCATTAGGATCTCTCCTCTCCTTTATCATTCAGGATACCGTAAAAATATGTAAAGCATTATGACTTGCCTTACCATTGAAATATTCTGTCTCAGACATATACTGTACTTGGTCTTCTGGCTTCTTAAGCACTTTTACATCCCCATAAAAATATATATTCATCCTCATTGGATGTAGGTAGAGTACAGTATATACATTCATTATTTTTTATTTATCTCGTCCAGGTAAGAAATTAAAACTGCTACCTGCTCAATTATGCTGACAATTTTTGTGGTATGATCCGGTAGGATGATTGTGATTTAAGAAGTGAAACAATTTTACTTTGTTAGTGTAGCACAGTGTGCAGCTATCATTACCAATATGAGTGCCTCACTCAGGTGTTCTTAGTACCTGTGATACCCCACTTCTCATCTTTCAGTTGTAAAACTTCCATTTTATTGGAACAGCTGTATTACTGTTCTTGATTGGTTTTTCAAACAAATGTTTGATAGTTTTATGCAGCTGTGAATGAGTCATAATAACCATTGAGTGTTAATACAGTACTTTCACCACTGATGTTTCTATGAGTGGGACAGTTGTAGCACAGTACTGTATAGCATTATGTTCCAGCAGATGCCAAATTATTTTCTTGTTCTGAAAGTGAGTATAGATGGTTTAGCATTAAAATAAACATGATAGCATTATGGCTGGTCAGTACATTGTGCATTCCATGGTTCATTTTTCAAAGACAGGGTGATTTTACCTAATGATTCCTAACATTCCTTGCTGTGGATCAGTTCAGACCACCATTCAGATCACTTACTTGATCATTGCATAGAACTGGGTCATTTGCTCACTGGAAAAGATTTCATGATCCCTCTTTAGCAGTTTATTTCCCATAGTAGTTTGTCTTCCTTCTTGCACCCTATGTACTTTTTTATTTGGATGATGGATGGATGGATGGGTATTATGTATCCATCCATCCATCCATCATCCGGTCCTGTTACCCCAAGAGAAGCATATGAGCCCAGGGTTAAGCAAGTTGGTCCTAACATTTAAGATGAGAATGACCAGCCTGACCCATCTCTTTTCTCATTACATGAGCAATAAACCCCAACCACCCCATAGATATAAACCTACACAGGTTCAATCCGATTGGAGCACCTTAATTACCCACTAAACTACCAGGGGCCATAATTTGGTTATATGGTTGCTGCCCAGCATAGTAAATGGTTTCCTGGTGTACAGGCTAAATCATTTTAAAATGGTGGATGAAGAAGTGATGTGTGTGTGTGTGTGTGTGTGTGTGTGTGTGTGTGTAATCATAAGGCAGTCCTTATATCTTCTGTATGTTTTCACTTTGCTGTTCAGTATCTTTGGCCATGATTATCAGTACACCTCATAATAACCTGATGTGCACACCTACATATCAGTCTTGGTAGTCCAATTATAAAATACCAGTACAGTACTGTACTTGAGTTGGAGGCAACTGTGCCTCATCTAGTGATTTGAATCCTGTTGGTAACTGGGTGTTTTTATCATGAAAAGTGCCACTAGGGGCATACGTCATCAGTCTCCTACCCCCAAATATTCTGGGCTATGTTAGTCTTACTGTAGGACTTGATGCCTAAAGAGGATAGTATGAGGTTGGCTGACTTTATTACTATTGTTGTTGTTGTTGTTGTTGTTGTTGTTGTTATTATTATTATTATTATTATTATTATTATTATTATTATTATTATACAGTATTATTATTATTATTAATACAGTACTGTGATGGAAAAAATTTAAGACTGCCAATCTACCTTTAACCTTTTGGACACAAAAGGGTCTGGAGATTGGAAGAGCCTCCGGCTAATCAACTTAAGCACAGACAGTTTAAACTGAACAAGATCACCCCACATTCCTGACAGTATTTTCTATGACGGTACATTGAAACCTCCAGCAGTCTCTTTTCTTTGAATTTTGGCACATTGTCACATGGCCTCAAACTCCAGACTACCACTGCAAGTTTTATTTCAGAACTGGGACTGGCTGTTCCATGTCAATGACCCATGGGAAGTGTTCAAGGCCCAACCCACTTACTTCCTCTCAGAATGCAGCTTCGTCTTCATTGGCCTTATCACCCTCATTCATGGTTAGTATCTTTCATATTGTCCTTTTTACACTTTGCACAACAGTATGTTGCATCTTTCTGTCATACTTTGTCTTTTGAATGGATTGCTTTATTTTTTTTTTCTTCCCCCCCTTCCCCCCCCACATCCATTTCAGCAGGGTTAGCATCATGGTGTTGGATAAGACAGAAGACATTCCTGTTCACTCTGCTCTACTCTTCACTTGCCAGACTTAGACTTTCACATGTTTGCCTGATTGGATACATTGGACTGTGACAGTTTCATTGCACACTTGTAGTGATTTAGTTCATTGGCATTAAACTCCCAAAAGCAGTACTAAAATACATCAATTTCTTTGGTTATGTTCTTTACATTCCTTCCTTCTCCAAGGATATTCATGCCTTTTATTTAGAAAGCACCGTACCTAGAATGTCATGTCCACGTAGGCATGTGGTGCCATTTGTTGGATGTAGAACTGATGGGCCTCGTGGTATAGACTCTAGTCTGTGCTTAGAGTTGGGTAAAGATAAATAAAAGAAAAAGAAAAAAAATAATAAAGTGAAAGACTTGCCCAGACACCTGATTTTATATAACACCAAGCAATCAAAGTGTTGCAGTACAATACAGGTAACTCGCACGGAACACAATCTCACGGAACGCGCTCGCAATTATACACGGTAAGGGCTGGGATACATATAAGACAACGTAAGATTAAAGAACCATTATGAAAACTACAAATTAACGCAGGAGAGGCCTTTGAAAGATCAAATCCTCGAACGTCACCGCAGCGCACGGTTTGTTTTGATTATGTGACGATCTAGGCGGGAAATTATTCAGTGAGTGAGACATTCCCGAGTACAGTAGCACAGTATTTGTAAGTTAAATATTTACAGTACTGTACTGTTCTGGTAAGTTTATGTGCAACGTAAAGTACTATTAAATAACGTTAAAGCAAGAAATAAAGTCTTATAACCAGTTTACTTGATAGGCGTCAGAATATTGCCTTTCTTATTTGTTCGTTTTTTCCACAGTACTGTACAGTATTTGTAAGTTAAATATTTACTGTTCTCGTATGTACTGTACTTGTAAGCACTTAAATCAAATTAAATAATTAAATAAAGCCTTGCAACCAGTTAACCTGAATTATATGATTACCCATGATCGGCGTCGGAATATTGCCTTTTTTGTTTGTTCGTTAAACTCTTACTGTACTGCTTTTCTGCAGTACTGTATTTGTAAGTTAAATATTTACTGTTCTGGTATGTACTTGTAAGCAATTAAAGCATTAAATAAAGCCTTGTAACCAGTTAACCTGATTTACATGATTACCCATGATCGGCGTCGGAATATTGCCTTTTTTGTTTGTTTGTTAAAGACTTATAATAAGAGAAAAATACATTTTTGTCTTGCTATCTTTACCTATTTGCTCAGGTTTGCTGTAATGGTTTGGATCATTTGATGCAATGCAACGTGTAGAAAACTGTGAAAACTTTCGGGAAGTGAACGAAAATCTGGGACATGAGACTGACCTTGACATCACCCTCTCATGTATCATCTGTCAGTTCGCCATCTGCTATCGTGATGAGTGGATGTACGATTTTTTCGCTCGTGGCCAAGCCTAACCACACATAGTTACACCCATTATCTCGACCCAGACAGAATATACAATCTTTTTCCTCCCTTGCAAAACACAAACAACCACCCTGTTTACGAGACAGCAATATATATTGCGAAAATAACAAGGTAAAATGATAAAGATGAACATAAAATGATAGAGAAAGATGAACATGTTATGACGGAAGAAGTACGTTTTCCCCGTCTGTAAACGTATTTATTTCTGCTTTGTATCTGTATTCGTAATAATTAGACTTAATGTTAGTTCTGAAACTGCATTACAATTCTATTTTTAGCCATTCTCGTGGTGTGGGAGCTGGAAGTTGTGACACAACTTCCTTATTGCTAATCGGACTGACCCTCCACTTTATTCTCCCGTGGCAGAGTCTAGCCTTGGAGGACGTGCAGTTTTCTCATTTAGGACTGAAAATTCAACTCTTTCGCTCCCTTTTCCAAGCATGGGCACAACGATAACGTAAAAAATAACTCGAATCTACCATAAACGTATATAAAAAAGGTGAAAATGTATTCATAACATTTTTTTTTTCCAGCCATTCCTAACAGATTATGTACTGAAATCATTCGATATCACAGTACTGCATTTGTAAGTTAAATATGTACTGTTCTGGTAAGTTAAAGCAATGGTACCAGTTAACCTGATTTATATGATTAACTATGATCGGCGTCGGAATGTTTCCTTATGTTTACATACAGTATTTGTGTGTTGAAGTTTTGCTGTGGAGTACTGTATTTCTGAGTTATAACATTACATAAACCTTCTAACCACTTAAAGTGCTTTCTAGTGATTACCAGTGACAGATAACAGCAAAACAACACATTTGGGGGGTCTAGGGAGCAAAATACGGAGTAGTTTAAATATACGCGATTTCGCACCTAACACGGCACGGTAGGAACGAAACCCACGTGTTCCGTACGAGTTACCTGTACTAGTGATGTAGTCTTACCTTACAGTAAAAGAAGCTGAGCAGAGCATGTTTAACCACCTGCCTGTATCTAGTTATCAGTATCTGTCTATCTGTCTCTATATCTATCTGCATCTACTGTATTTATCTTTCTGTGTTATCAAATGCTTCATTCTGTGGGAAGGTTTTCTACAGGAAGTCTCCAGATGGTGTATGTTTCTCCAGTCTCATACACTGACAGATCACCTTCCTTCGTGTACTCACCAATTACATCCCTCATTATTCTTGTTGTGCCTCTCCTTTCTCTTCTAGCTTAACTCCCCAGCTTACACTGTCTCACTCTTTATTTACCTCATAACTGAATGCTGAGATTTCTCTTGTTTCTTCTTCTATCAAAATTTTATGCCATCTTGTCCACAAGTCCATTCCATTGTCCTATTCAGGAAATTATAGTGTATGGTTATTAGCTTAACTACTCAACTCATAGTATCTCACTCTCCATTTACCCAGCGTAGTTGAACCACTTCATTGTATTTTATGTCTCCATGCCACATCGGTTTCAAAGCCATGTTTTCCACAAAGCCATCTGCATGTTCTTTCCAACAAATTTAGTAGTGTGTGTTTAACATGTCAATCATAGACACTTTTCAGCATAACTAGGAGGGTGAATATCCTTCCTCAAGAAGTAGGTTAGATTATTTGGTGATAGTGTTATCTTGTTGTGTCTACCTTACAACTTTAATGTGTGGGGTGGATGGGACATCTGATAAGCCTTCACGTTATCTGAATCATCAGGGACAAGTGTTGACCTTGACTCTGTACTTTCATCTTGTTACTCTGTCCTTATATGATAGAGTAGGTCTGTGTCTTAGATATTCATTTCTGTTATATATCTTATATAAGTACATAGGTTTTAGATTTTTTTTTTTTTTAGCAGGTGCTAATGTGACATGGAAAGTTCAGTACTTTAAAATATGTCAGTTAGCAGTGGTAAACCTTTATGATGTGAAATTTCAACAGTTGTAAATATGTAAGTGGTTTTGCCTTGCAAAAATGAGATAGATGAAGGAAATATACATCCATTATGTAGTTAGCATGGCAGGCTGTCTCCATATTAAGGAATATTTGTATACAGCATGTGTTAGAAAAGTAATGCTGTATGGTAGTGAGACCTGGGCAGTAAAGGAAGAGGATTTTTGTAGGCTCAAACATATAGAAATGACATTGATTAGATGGATGTGTAGTGCCTCCTTGAATGTGAGGCCTGGGGGGACTAGGATTATGATTAAAGAGTTGGGAGGAAGGATGGGACTAGAGTATTGGTGTTGTGATGAGAAGTGATAGATTGAGATGGTTTGGGCATTTTGAGAGAATGGAGAATGACAGCTGGGTGTGGAAGGTGAGAAGTGTGAATGTCAGGGGTGGGGTTGTGAGAGACAGAAAGAAAAAGATCTGAGACTAGGTCACACAGTGCGACGTCAGAGATAAGGGACTAAATAGGGAGGCTGCCAGAGATAGAACAGCATGGAGAGTTGCTATTAGATGGCCAAGGCCGACACATGCAAGCATGTTGGAGCCTTTATAAATTATCCAATATGATACAATATATAGTGTTTGATAGAATCATGGGGGCATTGTTTTATTGCATTAATTAAATGGTGACTATTTGTGTTCTGACTTCAGGACATAATGCCATGGTTGTGTAATGCATTATGATGTCACATTCCCTTCTCGTTTGTTTTGCATGCTCCCCTCCAATGACCAGTCTTATTTACCTGAATCCATTTATCCAAACCCTTTCAGAAATTCAGTGTGTGTGTGTATGTGTGCTTCACCTCACTTACACCTGTTAATTTTGTACTTAGTTCTGTACACAGTCATACTATTTCCCATTTCAGTATACTCAAATGTGTGAACATCTTCCATAACTTTCCATGTACAGTAAACTCTCAGTTATGCATTGTTGCAATATCCAGCCCAGTGCAGTATCAGGTGCTTGTGGCCTGGCAGTAGCAATATCCAGCTCCAAAATGGGACATAATCAGCGGTTCTGTGCAATATCTGGTGTCAAGGTGTATTACCCAGCTTGTCAATGATAGCCAGCCAGTGCTATATTACTGTATTGCTTTATTTTATTATTACTTTATTGCATTTTATGCTTAAGTTTAATCTTTTACTCATGGGAAAAGTTTTTAAGATAGAGGGTTGAGACAGATAATAATGCAGTACCTAGCTGAGCTCCGAATATTTTTTTTTTTTTTTTTTTTTTTTTTTTTTTGTTACTCAACTCTGGGCATAGGCTTCTCAGCTTGCTCCCAAGGTCCAGCAGTCCTCCTACATATCGTACACCATGCAATATCCGGCATAGAGCTCGGCTGAATTACGCCGGATTATTGAGAGTTTAGTGTATGTCTCACCACCATAAACATTACATTTCTTATACAAGAAGTTTGTAACTTCCTTTGTCTGCAGAGAACAAAATCTTCCATTGTAGGTGTTTTTTTTTTTTTTTTTTTTTTTTTTAATGTGGCAGTTAGCTTCCGCACCATCCCTTCCACTTACTGTCACCCAAGTAGCAACATTCACCAACACACTTGAGCCACAACCCTTTTGGCAATCTCCTGTTGCCTTATTATTGGCTGGCACATGGTCACACTTTAACGTATGGCATAGTTGTTGGTTAATCTTTTAGTTTACCTATCTTATGTGCCTGCCATCTTTATCTTTCTTTGGCCAAGCTTCGTGGTCCTCAGATTCTCTTTCTCATTCCCTCATCCACTTTCTCATTCTCTCAGTTTGTATGCAACAAGCACCTTCTTTTCCAGTTTTTATTGTCAGAGGTTTATAAAATTATTGTTGAGATGACATTGTGGCTGTGTAACATAATGAAATCATTTTACTCATTAGAGCCACATCCCTGTCCCTCCTATCTGCAGCCCTCAAATGTTGTCCATCCCAACTGATACATTTCAGTCATTGTAGTCAGATCCCTCTCTCTCATATCAGTACTCCTCACCTTTCTCAAGTCGTATCCCTCTTTGACTAGATTTCATGGATCTCTCTTCTTTCCTCATTCACTCTGCTCGTTCCCTTCACGTCTGTCCACGGAGCACCTTCCTTTCCAGCTTTTACTGTGGGAGATTGATAGGAGCACCAAGGTGATGATGCTCTTCTGCCTTCCCAAAATAGATATATTCCTCTCATAGATGCATCCTTCTCTAAATTCCCCTTGTCATAGCAGCATCTGTCTCTAAATTCCTTTCATCACAGCTACATCCTTCTCTTCTAATTTACCTTATAGCCCCATCAAGTTTTATCCATCATTAGCCATGTTTCATGGTTGTCTATCCTTTCATTATTCCCCTTGTTCTCTCCCCTCATTTCCTCACATCACATCCATATGCTTCTCTTCTTATTTGCACTGCCCACCTTTGTCTTATTTTTATGCTTCATTGCTCACATTTCATAGTAGTTGATACTTCCATTACTTCTCATGTTCTCTCTTGTCTTCTCTGTCATAGCCAGATCTGTCTGTTATTGTTTTGCACACCTCACTTTTGCCAAATTTTATCCCTAATTAACCATATTTAATTTTAAATCCTTTTATTACCCCTTTTGTTAAGGTGGTAGGTGGGGCACTCAGAATCCACTCACTTGATGTAATGCTGTTCTCGGGTATCTACCCTTTCCTCTCCTCCATCCTTCTTTCCTTCCATCCTCTTCTATCTTTCTTTCCTTCATTCTTTCCTCCTCCTTCTGCCTGCGGGTGAGTTTACACTCGCTCTTCTGTCTTTCTTTCCTTCATTCTTTCTTCTTCCTTCTTCCTGTGGGTGACTGTACACTGGGTGACAAGCCAAATGGTTTCCTGTACACCAGAAAAACATTAACAACTCTGGGTGGTAACCATATAACCAAGTTTTGGTGCCTGGTGGTCTAGTGGGCAATTACGTTGCTCAAGTCGGATTGAGCCAGTGAAAGTTTATATCCAAGGGATGGTTGAGGTTTATTGCTCACGTAATGCCACTCAGGGATGAGTGAGGCTGGTCACTATCATCTTCAGTGTCAGGACCAACTTGCCTAGCCTTGAGCTCCTATGCTTCTCGTGGGGCAATGTAGGATTGGATGATGGATGGATGGATGGAGACTCCCATTGTTAACCCTCATTCCTTCCAAATATATCTAACCAGTACCTTCTTTTCCAGCATTTGTTGTGGGAGGTAGATGGAAGTACCATTGGCTGGGCTGCTACCTTCATGGCTGGACCACTGAGATGATGTCCTTCTTCCTTCCTGACATAGACAACTACTGGCACTCACAGACCACAGTCATGATGCTTGGCCGTCGCCTTCCTTTCCACATACCTCTTATTTGTGAGTACAGTAATAACAAGAGTACATTTGTTTTACTTATATGTTAGTCTTATTACAAGGTTCCATTTGTTCTACCCATCATCAGTGAATCTTATTACAAGGGTGCATTTGTTCTACTCTTATCTTCAAGCACTTTTATAAGGGTGTCCTGTTCTCCTGTTTATATGGTGTGCAAGGGAATTACATGATGAATGCACTTGTTTAACCCCATATTTTTGAGTTTTGTTAATAAGGTGAATGTATTCTATCCTTTATCTGTGAAAATTATAACAAGGGCACATTTGTTGTGTGGCAGCAAAGATTAAATAAGATTCCTTATCTACTGGCATCTTTCATCGTACTGTTGCTCCTGCTGTTGTGGCCTTAGGGTCATCAGGAGATGAAACTGGTGTATTGCAGACTGAAGTACACTTTTCCAGCAGTCAGCCATCCTTTTTTCATAGACTAGGGAGGGAGTTGAGGGACACTTGCTAAAACTTAAGCTCATTAATAACATATGGTCACACACCTGTTCTCTCCTGCAGCCTGTGATGTCATATTTACCTCATGAGTGCTGTGACCACTCAGCCACACCAGCTCTATCATAACTTTGTTTTTACCTGCTTCATTCAGATGGTACCCTAAAGACCTGCTTCATTCAGATGGTACCCTAAAGCAGAAGCAGCCTTTTTCACATACACTCTCTCAGCTGTTAACTATATTTTCATCAGCACTTTTTGCTTTTCCCAACCAGACCCAACCTTCATGTACATGGCAGGTTATGCTGTTGCACATGCTCGCCTTCCATGCCGCATTGAGCCACTTGCAGGTAAGATCACAGCACAAGTCATCCTTTTTCTGCTTTTAACTGCTTCAGTTGGACAGCGTATTTTTCTTTCTGTTTGTCTCCCACCTCACTGCTTTATTTAGCTTTGAGAGTAGGTGGAGGTTTTCCTGTACCCTTAATTACAAGAGGATTCCCAGGATTAAAATAAGATAAGATAGTGTGATTGTAACAAGAGTAAAATATTAGTGACATTCAGCCTGAAGATGGCATTACAAACACACTGAACTCTCTCACTATATCAGACCTCATTAAACCAAATGCCAACTATATCGACCACCTTTACCTTACCGAACAACTTCATTATATTAACCAAGGATTGATATACTGTACTGAAGGAACATGGCGGAAACACTGAATGAAAGGTAACTGCAGAGTAAATTTTGTTGCTTTTTCAGTTGATGTTTTTACTTATTGAAAATACACAGTCCAGCATTGTTATACGATTGCTTTGTGATCATTCACCTATATGATCCTTGAGAAGCTGTACCCCTTCCACATTTAACAGTCATGAATCATTGCTTATATGATCTGAGTAATTCCCCCCCTCCCCAGCAGACTTCCATGCATTCTTGAGGTGACATGCAAGCCACCAGTCATTCATTTAAACCAAGGAAGCTGCCAATTGTTTATGTGCGCAGTACCCAGTTTTGAGTCAGCTACGCATGGTCGCTTCTTCCTGCCACCCCCTTGAAGTCCCCGTGCCACTTGCCCACCCTTTCACGTGTCACTGCAATGTATAGACAGGTATACCCCGGTTTAACGATATAATTGGTTAGGTAAAACCCCATCGTTAGGCGGTGTAATGTATATCGGGGGTACTTTAACACGTAAAGTAATGGGAAGCGTTTATCAGCCTTGGGTTTCCCCCCAAACCAAGTCCGAAACCTACCCAATTGATCCCAAAAACAAGTTTAAAGCCAATCTAAATGGCCTAATTGCTGTAAAGGAAGCTAACCTAAGCCTAACACCTGTAAATAACACACTGAAACCAAAAGTAAAATATGAAAATCATCAAATATACAGTGCTCGTCAGAAGTATCGAACGCCCTGCATCCCTCCTACGAAACAAACCTTTCAACATTGAAAAAACATATAAATAATGCATTTTATTTACCTTTAGTGCTTCGTAGGGTATCCTTTACGCTTCTTCACGGATCTGAGACGCCTTGGAAGTGAAAGAGCGAGGTTCCTGAGGTGCTGGAGGGGTATTTTGTCCCAGGAGTCACGAATGGCAGCTTTCAGCTTAGGCAGAGAGCTCACGTCCTTCCCTTGGAGATTCTTCTTGACGAGGTACCAGAGGTTTTCTATTGGGTTGAGGTCTGGGCTATTGCCTGGCCAGTCTTTCACGAATGATACCTTGCAGTCACGAACCCAATTGGTGACCGATTTGGCCTTATGAGCAGGTGCACCATCCAGCTGAAACACTCGTGAACCTGTGAGCTTGAAGGACTCTGGTAAATGATCACAAAGAAGCTCCAGATAAACGTCCTGATTCACTTTGCAGTTCTTGGGAAGCACAACAAGCTTCCCCAAACCTTTACCAGGAAAACAACCCCATACCATGAGTGAATCAGGGTGTTTAACTATGCTTTCCGCGTAACGTGGGTCAAGCGGGTCACTACCTTTGCACCGGTACACCCATGCTCCTCGATTACAGGTAACACTAAACGTTGCCTCATCAGACCACAACACTGACAACCATTGCTCCTCACCCCAGTTAAGGTATTTGTTAGCAAAGGCAAAGCCTACGAAGTCACTGGTAACATGTAAGAAGAGGCTTTCTCACAGGCTTGTGACTTGTGTAACCAAGTTCATGGACTCTTTGAGACACTGTGCGCACAGAAACCTCACCAGACACTTCCAGGTTGCTCTCCTTTATTTTCCTTGCACTCACACGAGGATTAGACTCTACTGCACGTTTTAAAACATTAACAGACCTCGGGGAAGTTTTCCTGGGCCTACCAGACCGCGGTTTCTTTGTGGGAACGTCACCACTGTTTTCCACTCGAAAACGGGCACACCACCTACGCACTCTCGATTGAGCCACACCAACCAATTCACTAATTTCCTTCGTGGGGTGGCCTGCCTCCTTTAGAGCAATGATCTGGGATATGATTTCACTCAATAGTTCACGGGTAGGTGCCATAACAAAGTGGCGAAAGCCAAAACACTGCAGGACACTCAGTAAAAAAATGGCGCAATAAGAGAAGGAGACGTGGCGGAGTTCCTCTCTCTCACGCTGCCCTTAAGCAACTGAGGCGGGAACCAACCAGAGCGCAGTAAGGCCTCAAGCTCTCGTGACATCATGTTCGCGCCCCAAACATCTGGCACAAGTTTTTGTACCAAAAACGGGTGATTCTTTTTTGGCCATAAGTATTGCGTGCCCTGCCATAGGCGCTTGATACTTCTGACGAGCACTGTAAGTCTGGAAGAAATCAGGCTTACTAAACCATACCCCAAAATGACATTATTCTCCCCACCGATGACTGAAACACATTAATCCAAGTCAAAAAACAGTTTATAAATCATCCTGACACACAATTTTAGTCTAAAATATCATCAGAATCAGTAAAAAATATCAAAACCCATAGTTAAACTGGGGTTTGGCCATCGTTAGGTGGGGTATGGTGGTATTTCTCTTCCATCGCTAGGCCGGGGTATCATATCTAGGGTTATCACATTTAGGGGTATTGTATATCAGGGTATTACTGTGTGTGTGTGTGTGTGTGTGTGTATATATATATATATATATATATATATATATATATATGCATAGATCATCATCATCATCATCCGAACCTCCTTTCCCACCCTAAGGCAGGGTGAGGAATAACAATGTCCAGACAGCCCAAATTTGCCCAATCCAGTGAGCCACACACCCATTCAATCACCATTTAAGCCCCCAAAATTCTGGCTCTATCTGATGCACCAAAAAACATTCACCACATTCTGTAGCTTCACATGAAACTATCCGATAGAGTCAGTCCGGACACTGTCACATTAAGAGGAGTGCCAAATCCCTGATCATGTGCTTCTTCATGCAGTATTCATCCAGCCAGCTTGATCACTTGTCAGTCCCCTAGCCTCACTGACTTCCAAACCTCTCCTCCTCACACACTCATCCACCATATCCCTCCACCTTCTCCTTGGCCTATGTCACCTCCTCCATCCTGCAAATTCGCTAAGATATACCTTTTTTTACCATCCATTCTCTCTACATGACCATACCATCTCAATACACTCTCTTCGATTCTGGCGTCCACTGACGTCCTTGCTCCACATCTTTCACGAATCACATTATTTCATATCCTATCCACCTCTGTACTTCACATACATTCCTCAGTAGTCCCGTCTCTACTGCTCTCACTCGTGACTTCATTTTAATGCCGCACCATAGTCTCACATCCATGTTAAAGTTGGCACTAGCACTCCTCCATGTAAGCTTCATGCAGCTGCAACACTCAAGCCTCTGCTTCTTATCAAGGCCTTCATTGCACCAGCTACTTTCCTTCCTTGTATCACTCTACTTTCCACTTCTTTTGCACATTTTCCTCTCCTTTCTATTACTGTACCCAGGTATTTGAACTCTCTCACTAATTCCAGTCTCTCTCCATTCACTGTAACATCACACTGGGAGTCACCTTCTCTCTCAGTAACCATCACTTTACTCTTTTCTACATTTACTCTCAAGACGCTATGCTCACAGACATCAGCAAAACTCTGCACTCATCTACCAAGTTCTTGCCTGGTATTCACAAGTAGTGCTGCATCACCATTCATTACCAACGCCATCGCCCTCTCCATTTCTCATGTTTTTACTTCTTGCATCACCCTGTCCATATCTGTATTGAACATCCATGGGGACATCACACAACCTTGTCACACGCCCACACTGATTGTGAACCATTCACTTAGATGCCCATTTACCCTTACACATGCTTCACTACCATCATAAAAACCCTTGACGGCATCTAGCAGCATACCATCTACACCGTACATATGCAAAACCTTCCACAATCTTTCTCTGTCTACTTTGTCGTATGGGTTTTCCTGATCCACGGATGCCGTAAACACCTTATAGTCCTTCTCGCAAGCCATCTCCATACTCTGTATTCCTGCAAATATTTGATTCACATATCCTCTGCCACTCTTAAAGCTACCCTGTTCATCACTCACTGGGACTTCTGATATCTCTCTTACTTTATAATTCTTCCATATACCTTCCCTACCACACTCAATAATCTTATACCACGATAATTTTTGCACTCGCTTCGCTTACCATTATTTTTGTACAGGGGTACAGTCACAGCCTTTTTTCCACTCTACTGGCATAGTTTCACTCATCCAGGCCTTCTTACCTATCAGCAAGCACTCCTGCTCTCTCCACTACCCTTAATCATCTCTGCCTACACCTCATCAAACGTAGCTGCATTCCCATTTTTCAGCCATTTCACAGCGTTTTTCACCTGTGCAAGTGTCATGTTTCCTGTCATTGCATTCCTTCTTTGCACCCCCCCAAAACCAATCATGTTAACAACAGCTCTGCTCTCTCTATTCCCATTTATCAGGCTTTCAAAATATTCTTTCCGTTTGGTCCTTACTTCATCCTCGTGGGTTAGTAATCTACCACTTAATCCTTCACACTTTCACATTTCTTTCCGCTGTCACCTCTACATTTCTGCACCTCTTTCCAGAATAACTTCCTATATTCAGAGTAATTTGCATTCATTTTTCTTCCTAGATCATTATTTACCTCCTTCCATGTCCTCTTCACTAGTCTCTTAATGTGCTTCTTGCTCTCAATATCTTCAGTTCTTATTTCAGATGAACCCATTCTCAGCATCGACCTCTCCATGAGCACATAATCAATCAGGCTTCTTTCAACAAGATCCCCGTTCCCTCTATACCAAGTATATTTATGTGCATCTTTGTGTTTGAAATACTAGTTACATGTGCACAACTTCCTCTCCTGACACACGCACGCATGCACGCACGCACGCACTTGCATTTTCGTACATGGGAGAACGAGGGTTCGTGTCTCGCCAGGGTAATAAACTTTGGGAGCGTTCTTCCAGCCACATACTGCTTTGGCGGCCATAAAGGGTGCTGTGATTGAACCAGTGTTGCATACTACAGTATAAAGTATGCTTGCACCCAGTCAACTTAAGCAGGCCGATTACACTTGGTTCATAGACTACACACGCATCCAAAGCCACTCCAACACTACAGTCACACTTACAAGCCCTTCTAACCCTACATGCAATCCCAACCAGACAACCTAAACCACTTGGTAGAGATACATAGGCTGTATCGTCCCCATATATATGAGGATTAACTGTATGTTGTGACAAGGTATAACTCTGTCACCCACAACTCACCTGATTTTTTTATGAGAGTTAATTGGTTCTTAGTGTGAACTTTGATGGTCTGTAGCTAAGCGACGTTATGCTAGGGATATTGAATGTTGTGGTACATGGTGTTCATATGACTCTGCATGATGTTTGACAATATTCACTGTCCAAGTACAGTTTTACATGGTCTGCCAGGGCTGTTTCTGTCCTAATGCATGGTTTCCCCTTATTTTCCATCCATCCATCTTCGACTCCTTTATTGCCCCATCAGGACCCTGGAGGCTTTAGGGCTAGGCTACTTGTTCTAGTCATTTAAACAAGTTACCAGTCACTACTTGACTGGCATTATGTGAGCAATAAACCTTACCCCTCTCTTGGATGGAAACCCTAATAGGACACATCCAGTGGGAGCACCTTAACAGCTAGGTGATTTGGTTATATGGGTACCCCCTAGTGTAGTATTATATGGTTACCCCTTAGTGTAGTAAATGATTTCTTTGGTTATAGGAAACCATTGGCTTGCAAGTTAGTGTAAATTCACCTGATGAAAGCACTATATTAATGGAGTGAATGGTGGATGCCACCGCTATTGTATACTCTTAAGATCAAATAGGAGAACTGTATTGTGTCTTTTTGTGACTAAGATAATACTGAAAAATAGCATGTCCTCGTGATGGTAATACGGTAATAGGAAAAGTTGAAAAGGCCACATTGTAGTAAGTATTTGCAACTCTTTTGATTTGAGTTTCATGTGTCCTCTTGTTTTTCTGTCATCTCTCTTTAATATTGTCTGTGCACTGTTGTCCATTTGTGCCTATGATACTTGTCTTGTCTACTCACAGCGGGGCTTGTGGAAGTGCTGATGGACCTTCCATATGATATAGCAGCAGTGAAGTTTGTCCATTGGACTTGGCATGACACGGACCCAAACATATATGACCGCCATTATTGGGTGCCCTGGAACTCCTACTATTTCCACCTCACATTTGGGGCTGCGTTCTCTGCTGCCTTTCACTTCTGGCGACGTGTCTTAACTGGTACAGATGACAAGGGCAAAGTATCCAGGTAAAGAATTGTAGGCTTTTGTAGGTTTTTATGTGTCATGCTGTGATGTTATGTTGAAACTATCATTACACTTAAGTTACACCTTGTATTAAGTAGCTTCATTCATGATTATAAGCTGTTGACACTAGTATCTATTAACCAATTGGTTTTAGAGGCATATGCTAATGAGTTTATTTTTAGCACAGTATCACAAGTCAGGTATCCTATTTATCTTGACCAGTAAATGACATTTGAGACACTTAGGGATTTTATTCAGCTGAGGGAGGTACTCCTCCCGTAGAGGATTAAAAATCTACCATAATTGCATCAGCCCTTGGATGACAATTTTTTTCGTGCTATTACCAGGCATTGTACACTACTTGGATCTGTTGTAATGGAAGAGCTGCTGAAGGCTGTGTTTAATCTCTCCAGTTTTAAAATTCTCCAAAGCCGAATATAAATGTGTGGAGATAGCAAAAACAGATATCACTTGATTGAAAGACTTAAACTTGTGAGGACGATAGGAAAATTAATTTTAGATTGCATGTATTACCACATTATGTTTTTCCTTTTTAATTTTCCTGCCCAGTTTCAGTGGGTAATCATTGTATTCTCCTACATATGTAGTTTCCTCTTCCTGCATTTGGATCCTACTCACTCTATTTAGTAGTGGGAGATAGGATTAGGTGAACTAATTTTCTTACATACCTGCAGCCATTCTTTTACTGTACCATCATGAGCAATAGTTTGGTGACTGTTTGTTACCAGAAATACAGTAGGTTGTCAATTTAATGCAAGATAGGTTGTAAAGTAACTCACTTTGAATTGATGTCCCCTAAATAGAAGTATAGTTTCACTTCGTTTTCGTTTTCGTTTCCGTTTTTAAAGGCTCCAACATGCTTGCATGTGTCGGCCTTGGTCACCTAATGGCGGCTCTCCACGCTGCACGATCCATTGCAGCCTCCCTGTTCAGTCCCTTAACCCTAAGGTCACACTTAATGACCTCGTCCCATGTCTTTCTCGGTCTACCCCTCATAACCCCACCCCCAATATTAACACTTCTCACCTTCCTCACCCAATTATCATCCCCCATCCTCTCCACATGTCCAAACCACCTCAATCTACCTCTCCTCATCACAACACCAATACACTCCAGTCCCATCCTACCTCTCAACTCTTCCATTGTAAACCCAGCCCCTCCAGGCCTTGGACACAGGGACGCACTGCACATCCACCTAATCATTGTTATTTCTGTACGTCTGAGCCGGCGAATGTCTTCCTCTTTCACTGCCCAGGTATCACTGCCATACAGCATTACACTCCTAACACACGCTGCATACAAAGACCCCTTAGCACGTAGGGAGAGCCCCTCAATGTCAGGAGAGGCAAGAGCTCCCTGAACTTCTTCCAACCACTTCTCACCCTAGCCACAGAGCTAGCTCCAGCCCCACCTCCAGCACACAACATGTCTCCTAAATAACAAAACTCTTCCACACACTCAAGAGATTCACCAGCAAGTTCAATCCTTTCACGTCTGACGATCTCCACCTGCTCACCCCGGCACGCCGTACACATAAAATCAGCATTATCTCGCAGTCTACCTCTGATACCACTACATCTCTTATGCACCCATTTATCACACACACCGCACAAGATGGAATTACTTCCCACGCCCTTGTGGCAAACTGCACATGGCCACTCTCCCTCGTCTTTGACAGTACCGCCACCAACCCTAGATATCATCACTTTTGTTTTATCTGCATTTACCCTTAAACCCTTTTGCCCCATACCATCTCTCCACCTCCTAAACCTTTCCTCCGCCTCCCTTTCATTCTCTGCAATCAACACCAAATCATCAGCATACAACAACTCCCACGGGAGTCCGTTTCTAAAGTCACGTGAAAGGGCTTCAAGTACCATGATAAACAACATGGGACTCAAGACTGACCCCTGATGCACACCAACATTCACGGAAAACTCATCGCTCAAATCTCCATTCACTCTCACCTGGGTGTGAGCACCCACATACATGGCCATAACCACCCTAACCAGCCACTCCTCCAAGCCAAGCTTTCTCATTGCCCACTTCACCACCTCTCTAGGGACTCTGTCAAAGGCCTTTTCCAAATCAACAAAAACAAAATAAAGATCCCTTCTCCTACCAATATATTTTTCCTGAAGCTGTTGAACAATGAATATGGCATCAGTGGTCCCCCTACCTGGCATAAACCCAAACTGCATCTCATCAATATTCACTCTTTCTCTAATCATACCTTCTAAAACTCTCTCCATTACCTTCATTATCTGATCTAAAAGCTTTATACCTCTATAATTCCCTCTTTCCAGGGCATCACCCTTCCCTTTATACACATTTACAATTACACTCTTCAGCCAATCATCTGGGACAACACACTCATAAATAATCCTATTTATCAGGTCAGTGACTAAACTCACCCCTATATCGCCTGAGGCCTTCAACATTTCGGCAGTCAACCCAGACACACCTACTGCCTTCCCCACCCTCATCCTGCCTATTGCCTCACTCACAGTAGCAGTATCAATCAAAGGCCAAGGGCCAGACACTGGATCTGCTGGCTCCAAACCTTCCCTGTCCCGGTCAAACTCCTCATTCAACAACCGGTTATAATGCTCTCTCCATGCATCTTTAATATCCTCACTGTTCACCACTACCCTTCCTTCATCATTCTTCACCCACTGCTCACCTATGATATCCCGATTATCCCTCTTCACCTGACCTGCCACCCTAAATATATTTTTCCTTTCCCCATGATTTAGGTTATCAAGTAATTGTCTCTGTGACTCAGACTTTGCCCTGTATACCTCTCTCCTAGCCCTGCGCTTGGCAGCCAAATATTCCTCTTTGCTACCACCCTTCTTCCATTCCCAGAAAAGCCTTCTTTTCTCCTTAATTGCAGCTTCTACACCCTCATCCCACCACCAAGTTACTTTATGTCTTGGTGGTCCTCTTGTCCAGCCGCATGTTACATCAGTAACTCTCAAGAAATTGTTCTTGAGGGCTCTGTACTGTTCATTAACGCCTCTGTCTACAGCTCCCTGTTCAGCCACCACTCTCCTCAACTCGCTATAGAAGGCATCCCTTACTACTTGGTTTTTCAGCTTCCATATTTTCCTCCTAGGTACATAAGTCCTCTTTTTCATCACTTGTTCTTTAAGCACCATATCACAAATCAATAGTTTGTGCTGCTGCACACACTCCTCACTTCCTATAACTTTAACATCCCTCACTAACCTCCTATCGGCCCTCCTAACCAGAAAATAATCTATCTGACTGCTATTTCCCCCAGACTCGTACGTAATTAACCTACTGTCTCTTTTCCTAAAATATGTGTTGCACACAATCATGTCCGTTGCCTCCCCAAACTCGAGTATCCTTTCCCCTTCTGCATTCCTTAGACCATATGCACATCCCCCATGCACTCCTTCATAACCTTGTGCTGCTTCACCTACATGACCATTTAAGTCCCCTCCCAAAATCACTATCTCATCATCCCGCATACCACCCACTACACGTATTAAATCATCCCAAAATCTATCTTTCTCTGATTCATCCAATCCTGCCTGTGGAGCATATGCCGATATAATCACAGCTATCTTTCTTCCCAACAGAATTTTCACAACCAATATCCTATCGCTTACTCTCAAAACATTCATAACACATTCCACCCATTTCTCCGCAACCATCACACCAACACCTCCATATCCGTCTGTCCTCCCCTGCCAAAACAACTTATAGCAACAGTCCTTCCCAACAATCTTTCTGGCTGATCCACCCCTGTACCGGACTTCCTGCAAACATGCCACGTCCACCCACCTCCTACTGAATGCCTCAACGACTTCCCCTGCTCTTCCCCTCAAACTTCCCACATTCCATGAACCCACCCTCATCCCCATGAGTGATTTACTGTCCTCAGGCTTGCTTTGAAACCTTTTTTGTTTTGTCATCTTCAGTATTAATAAATGGGGACAGACACAGCACAGGTCCCACTCACCGCACAATCCCAGGTCCAGGCAATGGATCTGGGACCCCTAGCCCACCAGCTTACCAGTGGCTGTGGTAGTGGCCTCGGGGCACCCTGCCAGGACAGCTGCAGGGACACCCTCCAAGCGCGTCTTGGCACTGCAACTATCCCGCCATTATACACCCACTGATAGGGCAGCCTCCTGGGACGCTACTCCCAGGTTCGGGCCCCTCTCTATTGGGCGGAAGCGGCAGCCTGGGAACCGCAATGCCCTGTACCCTCTAGCACAGGCCTGAGCCCCATCTCGCCCTGGACCCATGATCTATGCCGGCAGAACCCCTGCCACGCCTCCCCCCAGAAGTCCGCCACTAGGTAGCAGGGGCAAAGTTTTCTGGCCGCATGCCCTTGCTGGCGCCAACCCCTGTAACGTAGTGGGATACGTTGTGTGAAATGTAAAGTGCATGTGGTGTAGTGCATAGATAGTTAGAGGAAATGTTTGGGAGAGTATGCTGGTCTACTCTCCATGTTACTGTCACACTGAAAAGGTCAGCAAAGGGGGATGGTTAGATAGCTAGTGAAACAGGAGCTCCAGCTCTCCCTATCACCAGCATTCCTATTCCCCTCGGGAGTACTACCCTGTTCGGCCCGTGCTGCGGCAATTAATACTTGCATGTCACATTGTATGCTCAGAATATAATGTCATTCTATATAAGAAACACTTTCATAAACACTCAAACCCACCTGAAGATGATGATGATGATGGATGAGAGAAGGGTGTGATTTTCTTTTGCTGCTGAGATAAGTGTGTGGCACGAAACACTGTAGCATCTAGGAGGAAAATTACATGCCAGATTGGACTTATGCTAAATAGAAAAGATTTGCTTAAAACTGATATTGTGTCTTTAAGGTTTTGTGTTAAATCGCTAATCTTAACAGCAAATTTTTCCCATTCCTCCTAGAACATCAGAGTGTCCTTCCCACTCATACTTTTCTCTTGTGTGCTTCATATCGTTTACTTTACTTCACATATAGGTTTAGAGAAGTGACTTGCTGGAATGTGTAGTTTTCAGTTTCTGACGTCAGCTCTCCATGTGTCATTTTTGCACAGCATTTTCCTGCTCAATTCGCTTGCCCTGAGGCCTGTGTGCAAGACCTCACCCCATGCTCTGCATCTGGGCATTCTTCCTTCCACATTCATATCTGTGACTGTCTTCAGCTAGTCCCTATCCCCCTTCCTCGTAAGCATATCCAAGCCAACTCAACCTGTCGGTTCACATCATTCCTCTGATATTTCTTATGCTAAGTCTCTTTTACAGCACACTACTTTCAGTTCTGTCATTCCGTGTGACTACTCATCCATCTTATCATTCTCATTTTTTATGTTCCACAGTGTCTGTATTCTCTTTTTTCACAGGCCTAGTCTCACTGGCATATAGGATTCTTCATAGCAAGTCCCATTCATGGTTGT
This sequence comes from Coenobita brevimanus, assembly GCF_032717465.1. NCBI lineage: Eukaryota > Metazoa > Arthropoda > Malacostraca > Decapoda > Coenobitidae > Coenobita > Coenobita brevimanus. Next base: position 35,176,668 of record NC_136979.1, read on the forward strand.
AGAGTGTACCTTTAGCATGAAATGAGAGCTTCACTATCCCATGTAGAGTGTACCTTTAGCATGAAATGAGAGCTCCTTCACTATCCCACATACAGATTTTTTTCATATAATACTTTAACCCTTGCTGAGCTGCAGACATCATTTGAGACACAATGAATGTCAGCACAGGCCATGTTGCAAACGTTATATGAAGTATGATTTACGTTGGTTATAAAACAGTGAGCCAGTAATGGAGAGAAGGATGGCGTTGGTAATGAATGGTAATGGATAGAATATTTTAAATTTGTTGTATGCTGATGATGCAGTGCTACTTGCAAATACAGTACTGAACAAGAACTTGGCGCACTAATGCAGAGTTTTGCTGATGTCTGTGAGCATCGTGCCTTGAGAATAAATGTAGAAAAGGGCAAAGTGATGGTTATCGAGAGAGAAGGTGGCTCCCAGTGTGACGTTACAGTGAATGGAGAGAGACTTGAATTGGTGAGAGAGTTCAAATGCCTGGGTACAGTAATAGAAAAGAGAGGAAAATGTGCAAAAGAAGTTGAAAGTAGAGTGACACAAGGAAGGAAAGTAGCTGGTGCTATGAAGGCCTTGATAAGAAAAAGAGGCTTGAGTGTTGCAGCTCCACAAAGCTTACATGAAGGAGTGTTAGTGCCAACTTTAACATATGGGTGTGAGACTATGGTGTGGCATGAAAATGAAAAGTCAAGAGTGAGAGCAGTGGAGATGGGACTGCTGAGGAATGTATGCAGAGTACAGAGAGTGGATAGGATACAAAATAATGTGATTCATGAAAGATGTGGAGTGAGGAAGTCTGTGGACACCAGAATTGAAGAGAGCGTGCTGAGATGGTAAGGTCCTGTGGAGAGAATGAATGACAATAGAGTTGTACAAAAGGTATATCTGAGCGAATTTGCAGGATGGAGGAGGCGAGGTAGGCCAAGGAGAAGGTAGAGGGATATGGTAGATGAGTGTGTGAGGAAGAGAAGTATGGAAGTCAGTGAGGCTAGGGGATTGACGAGATTGAGCAGGCTGGATGAATGTCGTGAGAAGAAGTGCATGATCGGGGATTTGGCACCCCTTTTAATGTGACAGTGTTCAGATTGACTCTATTGGATACATTTATGTGAAGCTACAAAATGTAGTGAAGTTTTTTTTTGGCATATCAGATAGAGTCAGGATTCCGGGGGCTTGAATGATGAGTAAATGGAAGAGTGGCCTATTGGATTGGGCAAACTTGGGCTGTCTGGACGTTGCTACTCTTCACCCTGCCCTAGGGTGGGAAAGGAGGTCCGGATGATGATGATGATGACCCATGGGAAGTAAACTACCTTACAAAGAATCAGCCTGGCAGGGGTTAAATTGCCATAGATGGCAGGGAATTGTCATTAAACTTTTGAGTATACTAGTACATACCACACAGATGGTAATAACAGAAGCAATAGATATTTCTTCCCCTTGTCTTGTGAGTCATGAGATGGACAGTTATAACAGTGTTAATAACTTCTCCCATTGTCCAGTTTGGGTCTAGAGATGGTACAGTTATCCCTTACAGGATTAAGGCATCTGGCAATAGGTGGATAGATGAATAATAATTTCTCCGCTTGTCTAGTGTGGGTCGAGAGGTGGCTTGTGCTGTCCTTGCTGGGATGTGTGGGATGCCTGGAGGAGTGCTACAGTTTCTGGTCCTTTATCATCCCCTGCATGATTATTTTGGCATCCACACTGAGAATTGTGTTATCACTATTGTTACGGTTTACCTCCTCATTGTTTGGACTGCTGACCGTGCCCCTGGCCTCACTACCCGCAGACAGAAAGGTGAGTTAAAAGAAATTACTGTACATTCAAGGGAGGCCGAGAGGTGTAGTACACAAGATTGAATCTAAGCTTGTGTTGTCATGTCTCAGTACCTGCAATTATCCAGTCTGATTTTCTGTGTGTGCATGTGTGTGTGGATGCATGGATGTTTATTTGTCATGAGGCTCTTGTTCAAAGCAACCATCATTCTGTTATAATCATCATCATCTTGACCGTTTTTTTCTTTCATGTAAACATGGGGTGAGAACCATCTTGTTTTTGTCTTTATTTTAGTGATATTCATTTCATGTGTGGCATTACACTGACAGACTTTTATTTTTATGTGGCTTCTTTGACTCTAGCTGCGTAATGGTTATTTTATCGGAGCCAGATTGGCAGATCATCTGTTGTTAGGAAGAATAAAACACTTAAGCTCAATACACTGTACTTGGAAATGTTTTTGTTGTTGTTGCTTAACCCCAGTCTGTCTAGCTGAGCAGACCAATCAACTGCAGGCAAGCAGCTGCCCCTGCAGGGTTGTCCTGTGCAAGGAACTGAAGTTCCCTTTCAGCACCATTCATCTAGGTACCAAACCTCTCCACAGTGAGGTTTGGTTCCTGGATGAATGCTGCATTTGCATTTCTCCAACCAATTAACAGGGGCACCATAGCAGGCTCTATGTCACTCTGTAATCTGGTCATACATTGATTATCACCCAGCATTGTAAATGGTTTCCTGGGTTACAGGAAACCATAAGGCTTGTTATTCACTGTAGAGCCACCTGAAGTGGAAAAAAGTAACTTGAAGGAAAGGGAGAAGTAGAAAATAAGAAACACATACCCAAAGACAGAACGAGAAAGGGGAAGAAAGAAGTAGACAGCACGACATTTTTTTTTCTTTTTTTAATAACAGAATAGGGGAAGGAAAAACAAATGATGGTTGTCACCATCTACTATAATTGGAGGGAAAGGGTTATAGAGATAGCTTTTAACTCAGTCAGGTGACTAGTAGGAACTCCCTACCAGAATTGTCTAGTTTTAGCCCAAATAAAATTCAGAGGTTTACTGGTGTGAGGGAAATGATAGCTCAGGATGCTGTTGAAATCTCTGACTGCTGTTGATGTTGTTGTGCAGCTTCAGTCTGTTTGGGCAGACCTGTCGACTGCACATAAACAACTGCCCCTGTGGGGTTGTCCCACAGGTTCCCTACACTCTTGGTATTGCATCTGCATCTTAAAGTGGTTCATATGTGCTGTGCATTGCTCCATTGTGCGGTATGTTGTGTGGGCCAGTTCTACAAGCAAGGCATGTGTCATCAAGTGGCACATCAAACATCACATACAGGAGGGTAGGGCAGTGTTTAACACTGCTTCAGGGCAACTGTCTGACATTAACAACCAGGCAGGCAATTGGCAACCTGCAAAGCAGAGGTGGGGGAGGGCGGGAGGTTGGGGAGGGAGACAAGCAGGGGTGGGGGAGGGAGAGTGGGTGGGGAGACAGGGAAGGAGACAAGAAAGCCAAACTGCTGTACTACCCCTCCCCCCATAGTCTTACTGTCTCAGTCACTCCCTCACTATTATAACACACACACACACACACACACACACACACACACACACACACACACACACACACACACACACACACACACACACACACACACACACACACACACACACACACACACACACACACGAGACAAGCAGGGGTGAGGGAGGGTGGGGGGATGGAGGAGGAGACAATCAGGGGTGGGGGAGGGCAGGGAGTGTGGTGGGCAGTGATGGAGGGACAGAGAAGAGAGTGGATGAAGGGAGGATGGGAGGACTGGGAGAGCTTCATTTCAGACCTAGGGAGAGGCAAGGTGTCAGACTGGAGATGTGGGGTGTTGGACTAACGTGCCAACAGACATTCAAATTGTTCAGATTGTGGGAACGTTCCCATATTTCCTGTGTTTGGTCTAGTGAAGCATCGGTTATCAATGCGCTAGATAACGGAGAATGGATGTATAGTGGTAATTGTTCCATATTTCCAGTTACAGGTATTGAGAATGCTGCAGTGTGTGTATGAATAGTTGCTGATGTTTGTGAGGGCTTGCATACCTTGTGGTCCTAAATGTTTCAAGCATAGGTTATTATATTTATACCATCCAGCCCTGTGTGTGTAGAACTCTTTGTTTCCTTGATAATGGTATGCATTCTGGAGTGAAGGGGATTGCATTGTAGCCGAGTAGAAAGGATTGCGTATGTTGAGAGGATTGTTTTTCAGATTTAGTGTGTGTTGATTTTAAGTGACATATATTTGCATGGTAGTTCATGTGTATGTTTGCTTGTTGTCTGTAGGAAGGGATGTGTTGGGTGTTGGAGGTGACTGCTGTGATTTCACTTAACAGAATAAAATCACTTTGGTGCTGGCCTGAATATAGCATTTAGGTGCACCACCTGCAGCACCATACATGTGGATGGCTAGAGGTCCAGTGAGTTAAGGAACTCTGATGGGTTGTAACCCATAAATGTTTAAATCTGAAGTGTGGTTTAGGCTAGAGGTCCAGTGAGTTAAGGCACTCAGATGGGTTGTAACTCATAAATGTTTAAATCTGAGGTGTGGTTTAGGTTTACTGCATGTGTTGGGCTGTTTTCACAGTTGTCCTCAGTGCAATTCCCAGCATCCAACAGGCCCAAGCACACATTTTCATTTTCACAGTTACTTCCAGCCAGCCCTCCAAGGTCTTAAGTCGGAGGTTGGATTAGGGCTGCCCCCAAATATTGTTGGACCATATTTGGAAAGTAAGGAGGCTCCCCAACAGGTGGACCCAAAGGAAATAAAAGAGCCGTTGTCAAACGTATATATTTTTCAGTATAAAATGACATACCCAGTGAGAAATTGCTCATGCTTATTTGCAATTATGAGATAATTTACCCAAATACAAGTCAGCCCATAGCTGTTTACTTCAGAGCCTATTGGAGGCTCCACAACAGATGGACCCAAAAGAAACGAATCATTTTCTAATGCAAATTTTTATCATTATTTTTATATCGTGGTCAGTGGGAGTGCTCACCATCCACTCACTCAATGTAGTGCTGCGTTTGGGTGACTACTGTTTCCTCTCTTCCTTCCTTCTTTCCTTCTGTCCTGATCTGTCTTTCTTTCCTTCATTCATTCCCCTTCCTTATGCTTCTGGGTGACTCTACACTCCCTCTTCTGCCTTTTTTCCTTCATTATTTCCTCATCCTTCTGCTTATGAGTGACTCTACACTGAGTGACAAGCCAAATGGTTTCCTGTACACCAGGAAGCCATTTACTATGCTGGATGGTAACCATACAACCAGATTATGGCACCTGGTGGTTTAGTGGGTAATTAAGGTGCTCCAGTCAGATTGAGACAGTGCAGGTTTATATCCAGGGGGTGGTTGGGGTTTATTGCTCACGTAATGCCATTCAGGGATGAGTGAGGCTGGTCACTGTCATCGTAAATGTCAGGACCAACTTACCTAGCCCTGGACTCCTATGCTTCACATGGGGCAACACAGGATTAGGTGGTGATGATGATGGTGATGATTTTCATATCAGATGCCCTATATAATATTGCTCACATGACTAACACACCCCATTTAGAAAATAGCTACATCATGTTCATGTACCTTAGCCATGCGAGGTGCTACCCAAAAGTTTCTAAAATTTGAAAGCAGGGCATAAACTGCTTGTTGTACAGTGTGTGGATGCTAGGTGGCAATGCATGCACTCTATGTTTGTTAGTTTGTCAAGTGGCATTGTACAGGGTGGATGCATTCACTGCATGTGTGTGTTTTTTTATCGTTCTGTTTGGGTTAGTTTGCTAACTTTGTGATCTCAAAAGTTAAGGATGTGAAAGAGCAACGTGTGCCCATCAAATTTTGTGTGAAACTGTGGAAGAACGTGGAAGAAACTCATAAAATGTTAAAACAAGCATTTGGTGACAGTGCTGTGGGGGATACAGAAACCTGTGACTGGTTTAAGTGTTTTAACAATGGATGGACATAAACAGATGACAGTGCATTTTCTGCTCACCGTTCCACCAGTTCAACTCCTGACAATTCGGCCATAGTTTGTGCAACCTTCCTCGGAGGTCGCAGGAGGACAGTCCATGATCTTTGTGACATTGTTAGCCTATTATATGGAAGTTGCCAGTGCATTTTGTCTGACGACCTTGACATGAGACAAATCACTACTGAGTTTGTCCCGAGGCTCATGACTGATGAGCAAAAGCAGCATTGTGTGGAGGTCTGCACGGAGCTCAAGGAAATGACCAGAAATGGCCCCAACTTCCTCTCGGGTGTCATTACTGGTGATGAAAACTGGGTTTACGGGTACGACTTGGAAACCAAACAACAATTATCGTAGTGGAAGTGCCCAGCTTCACCCCTGCCAAAGAAGGCACATCAGATCAAGAGCAATGTGAAGTCAATGCTCATCACTTTCTTTGACATGGAGGGCATTGTTCATAAGGAATCCATTCCTCAAGGACAGACCTTCATTGCAGAGTTCTGGTGTGACATTTTGAGACAGCTCTTCGAGGACACGAGGTGAAAACGTCCAGACTAGTGGCGAACAAATGGCTGCTTCACAACGACAATGCATCCATGTACACAGCCCTTGTTCAGCAGTTTTGGGCATCAAAAAACATGCCAATTGTCCCCCACTCACTGTATTCACCAGAGTTGGTCCTCTTTGATTTTTTGCTTGTTTCAAAAATAAAAATCCAGCAGAAAGGACTAAGAATTGACACCATTGATGAGATCCAGGAGGAATCGCAGAAGATCCTGAACAAGCTGATGCACAAGGACTCCCAGAACACGTTTCTTTTAGTCAAATTTTGGGAACTTTGGGGTAGCATCTCGTACCTGTTAGTAAACCAAACCACTTCACCACCCACTAGATGTTATTACAGATGCTTCAAAAGAAGCTGGTTGCTCCGTCTCAAAATACAATGTCCAGAAGCAGCCTATTTCATTTGCAATGCATGCCATGCTACCTGCTCTGTTTCTGTCTGATGACATATGGTATCTCTTGAGGCTTACTTCAGGCAAATGTTGTGCCTAAACCTAACTTAGTCACCTGCCAGCTAAGGGATGGGGTAGTAATGCAGATTTCACTCCTACTCGGAATCCTTGGATATTACCTCCTACTGTATATGATGTTTTTGTGTTTTCCCTGGTGCATAGTTGTGGATGTTACCAATCAAACTAATAAGTAAAAGGCTCATTTTCCCTCCCAGAAACAGGAGAACATCCCTACTAAAGAAATAGCATAACAAACTGGGCAGTCAGAATGTTGACAAGAATGGCTGCTGATGCCCATGGCCTCCCACTAAATGGTGTCCCACCAAGAAAACCTTGTCCTGGATGACAATGCAAGACAGCAAAGGCTACAGACAAACTCCTAAGGTGTGAGGTGCTTAAAACTCCAGACATTATGGCTGCACAACTCAAAGTTAATCATCCCAAGCTCCTACAAGGTGTCTCAGTCTGCACCATCCAACACCAGCTGCAAAAGGACCAGAACTTGTCATCATGCTTTCCTGTCAAGAAACCACTTTTGATCAAACATATGTGTCAGAAACAGCTTGACTTTGCAAGAGAACACAAACATTGGACCTCAGTAGACTGGAGGAAGATGATGTTTTCTAATGAGGGTACCTGTGTGTTTTTGTCCCCATATTTGGTGGGTAAGGAGGCCTTGCAACGTCAGTCACTGCGACTCTCCATTACACACCGAAGACAGTTGAGCACAATGATAGTGTAATGATGTGGGGTTGTTTTAGCTGGGAAGTGGGCAGGAGAGGCCTCTACTTCCATCCTGAAAGTACAACAAAGAATAGCCATTATATGCAGGTGCGGAACGACCATCTCCTGCAATTTTGTGACATTCATGGATGAACACATTTTATGCAAGACTCTGCCCCATGTCAGAAGGCAAAAAGGGTCATGAAAATCATCTCAGATTGAAGTGCTGGATTGGCCTGGTAACTCTCGAGACTTCTGTCTATCTATCTATTGCCAGACGCCTCAATCCCGTTTGGGGTGGCCACAAACAAATTGCCTCCAAGTCACCCTGTCCCCCGCCATTGCACTGCCCTGCTCCCAACTCACACCCCCCTCTCTCATATACCTCTCTACCCCATCCCTCCATCTCATCCTCGGCCTCCCCCTCCCTCTTCCCCCCTCCACCTCACTCGCATACACTCTCTTCGTCAGTCTTTCACCCTCCATCCTCTCCACATGGCCAAACCACCTCAGTGTGTTCTTCATAACACGTCCTATCACATCCACATCAACACCACAATGCTCCTTTATATCCTCATTCATCAGCCTGTCTCTCCATGTGACTCCACAGGCTCCTCTTAAATAACTCATTTCCACTACTCTCACTCTTGACTTGTGTCCTTCCAACAACGTCCAAGCTTCACTTCCGTACGTTAGAGTTGGTATCACAATACTGTCATGTAGTAACTTTTTCACTTCCATGCTCACTTCCCTGTTTCTTATCACTGCTTTCAAAGAACCAGCAACCTTTCTTCCCTGCTGTACCCTTTCAAGCACTTCACCCTCCAAACCTCCATCCTTACTCATCACACTACCCAAGTACTTAAACGTACTCACATTTTCCAATTCCTCACCATCCAACCTCGCTGTACATTCACTGACTTCACCTCTCTCAAAGACCATCACTTTACTCTTCCCTACATTCACCTTTAGATTCTGTTTCTTACACACTCTCCCAAACTCATCCACCAAACCTTGCAGCTCCCCTTCGTCTTCACTCTCGAGACTTGAATCCTATTAAAAACGCATTGAATGATATGAAGGACAAGGTTATATCATACAATACTTCGTCAGTGTCCCGCTTTATGAATGAGATCCACAACATGTGGGTCAAGGAGGTTGATGCAGGATACTGTACTTTCAAAACTTAGCATATAGCATGCCCAAACACCTCCAGTTTGTAATTGAGGCCAAGTATTAGGATGCAGTTATTCTGCATAGTTTTGTTTTTATCATTAATATATTCCCTGGAGTGTGATTTTGGTTTATGTCATGCCCTGTACAGTCTGTTTCTTTTGTGGAGTGTGTATATATTTGTTACTTTTTAGCTATTCTTACTTATGCCATTCATCACATTTCAGCTTTAAGCCCAATGTTTGAGGTAGGTGCATAGTGAGGTTGATGTTAATAAGTCCCTTCCTTCTGATGTTATTTATTCTTTATTTTTGCTGCCTTCAGGAAAAGTTCTTCACTAATAAATATATTAGTAGGAGATCTGTGAAGTGAATTTTCCAACCAAGCTATTTATTACATTCATCACACTTGAATTTCCAAATATTCTCATTGTGCAGAAGGTGCTGCATGAGGTGTCTGTACTAACAGTTTTATGTACCCATGTTTTGGCAGCCCAGAACTACCAACTGTACTGCATCAACACAGACAGACGTCTCCATTTTAGTAAGAGCATCTGTAAAATCTGAAGGTGCCCAAAAGGTTAGGGATGACTGTAAAACTGGCCCTTATTATCAGTCTGGATATCTTGTCACTCGCCATAAATGTCTAGACTTAGTAGCCTAAACCTTGGCCCTTACACCCCTGAGGGGACAGTATTTGGCTGATCAATGGATAGATGGATAGAAGAAAAACTGATGAATGTAATGAATTTCTGTTGTGGTGGTTGCATTGTGCAGTATGTATGGGAATGTACAGTCTGTGTATAAACAGTTAGAAATTTGTGCGTATCATTTCTGTAGTGGAGTGGTGGTTACCTCTACAGCCTTGGGAGGTCTTGTAAGCTGTAGACAGTAGTTTGACATTAACCAGAATATATAAAAAAAACTTCTGCCTGGTTCAGTTCTGTGATTTTTTTTTTTTTTTTTTTTTTTTTTTTTTTTCCCTGTCAGTGCCAGAAGATGTTATTCAGGTATCAAAATAATTTTTTATAGAGAAGGGATTAAAAACTGCCTTAGGTAACCTTTTTTTTTTTTTTAATTTATTTATGCTGTACAGGTAGGCATTGCTATATATTTGCTTACTATGAGATGAATTGGTAGAATGATGGACTAATAGTTATACCCAGTTTTGTTATAATAATGGTGGAATGATCACAAATTCTCCAGAATTCTGCATCCCAGTCAGCTGTTTGGCCAAGATGGCCACTCAGTCTTTGCATTTGCTGTGATCATCTCCCTTTTGGTCCATTTTGTGTGTGAAAGACCATTGATACACCATTGCTATTGCCAGATAACAGTGCAAGTGCATAACAAATAGTGCAGTGTGCGATATTAAGTAAGGCGATAACGTTTTGTGTGTGAAATATTGAAATCTGTGACTTGGAAATAGTGTCTCCCATGCCTACACAGTGCCTCCCAGTCAGCTGTTTGAGCCAAGATGACCACCCAGTGTTTACACTCACTGATTGTCTCCCTTTTAATTCATTTTGTTAGTGAGAGGCCATTAAAACATCATTGTTAAAAAAAAAAAACAGTGCAAGTGCATAACAAATAGTGCAGTGTGCAATACTGTATCAGTTGAAAAGATAGCTTTTTGTGTGTGAAATACTGAAACTTGTGACCTGTAAATCATGTCTGGCAAGGATGCTGCCCGTAGTGGAAAGTGTGGTGCTACTGAGGGCAAGTCTAAAAGTGTAAGATGTTTTCAGATTTTAAATTACTTGGTCCTAGGCCCCTTCCCCACTCCCACGGAACTGATGTTATATCAACCTTGCCATACAATAAATCACTATGAGATGGGTTTTCACTTGATGTAACCTCATCATATAATGAGGCGCGACTATACTGTATTATTGGTGATACTGCCAGACTGTTTTATTCAGCAAAGGAGTGACCATCACACTGAATGTTTTAATATAAGGTTCACTGTTCAGTCAGTGCTTATTACATTTTCTTCCACAGAAGTGGTACTGTAGGTAGAGTGAAACTGGCAGCTGAGCTTCATAGGTAGCTATAGAACTTTGATAGGCAAATATTATGTATTTTACTGCAAATATAATAGCAAAAGCAAACATGAAAATAGATGACATGTAATGATGACTTACTGTACGGGCTCTTAATATGATCCCAGACGAATGTTCCCTGCTGGTGGTGAGTGGTAGTGCACTGTCTCTGAAGATACAAATGGCAACAAAAGTCCTGTCACCTCTCCTGCTTCTCTCACCATGGACTTGGAAAGTCAGGCTCTTAAATTTGCAGCAGCTGGTACTTCACTTCTTTTGGCCTCAAGTCATATCACTAATGTCATTACTTTAGATTCACCTGACTAATTTTCAGGTTCATGGAGAGAAAAGCAGGAGAGGTGACGGACTTATACTGCTTATAGTACTTGGGGAATGTGTTAATGTAAGTTTTACTATATGAATATTAATGTAATTCCAGGTGAAAGGTCCCACTGGTCAGTATTCCTGCTGGTGGTGAGTCTGGTCGTGCACTATGGCCTCTACTTGGGGATGGTGGTGATGGGACACCCTGAGAAAGAGGTCTCCATCGGCCTCCATCAGCGTGTTGGTCCATGTGATGAAACTCAAGTAGTTTACACAGCTACTGGTGGGGTTAGTGATATGCATTCTAATGTTTGTGATGCTATACTCTGTCCACTTTAGCTTAACCAGAAATAGCCATCCGTCTATGTAATGAAATTTTATTGGTTTGCACAACTACTGGTGAGGGTAGTCATACATACAGTATTAACCTTTGATGCCTATACTCTTTCCACTTGAACTAGGCCTAAATTTACCCTTGCTTCATATTGAATACTGAATTTTAACAAGGGATTAACACTGGAGGATGATGCTAGTCACAGAACTGCTCTGGAAAGGATGTTGAGCAATACTATTTTATTGTCTTCTGCCACTTAGCCATGGGAATTGTATAGTGATGAAAATCTCTGTCAGGTTAAATGTGGGTGAGCTATTATAGTATTGTTAGGAGATAAGTATGGATACCATCATTCCTTCAGTTTGATGACATATTTTTCATTTTTATTCATGATGTCAGCAGAGAGTTCTGTTCAGCTATGCTGGGATTTGTCAAAAGGGAGAAGGTATATATAGCTTTCATTTACCATTTCATTACTCTAGGTATCCATATAGCTGAATAAAATCATTAGGAGATGATAAGAATAAATCCATAAAACATAATAAAATTGAAAAAGTTAGTAATGCTTCTTAAGTGATAGTGGAATATGCTGCTTTAAGTAACAATCATCCTGTAAGTAGTACAGTGTTATGTTTAATTTCCAGGAACATCATGGTTGCTGACATATGAAATTAGTTAATTTTATGTTCCTTTTGCTGAATTAGAGTTCAGAGCCATACTATGAAACACTTGCTGCCTCCAGATAATTTCAGTCAACTTTGGAGTGATATCTAGTAATGATTGGGTTAATTAAAAGTATATGTAACAGGTAACCTCTCCAATTTGAAAGGTCACCTGAGTGTAATTTCCTGGTTGTAGCAAAAATTATAGTACGGTACACTATACATCAGTCAGGATTGTTCCAAAATATCAAAAAAATTCCCATACTATTCCTTCTGCAAACTGATGGAAACTGCCAAACAAGTTCAATGGTAGTAGAACTCAATAGCCAATTGGTCAGTTTGGCAAAGTAAACATCAGAAAAGGCAATTTATAGTGAGGCTTTATTATCCAAGGTGTTACTCAAAAGTTCCCGAAATTTTAAAGCAGGGCGGAATCTGCTTGTCGTACGGTGCGTGGATGGAAGATGGCAGTGCATGCACCCTATGATTGTTACTGTGTCAAGCTGTGTTGTACAAGGTGGATGTGTTTGTCGCATGTGTGTGTTTTTTTATCAGTATGTTTGGGATAGTTCGCGAATTTTGTTATCTCAATAACGGAGGATGTGAAACAACAACATGCATGCATCAAGTTTTGTGTGAAACTCGGTAAGAATGTGGCTGAAACTCATAGAATGTTAAAACAGGTGTTTGGTGACAGTGGGTTACACAGACCTACGACCAGTTTAAGCATTTTAAAAATGGACAAATATCAACAAATGGATTATTCACATTCTGGTCACCCTTCCACCAGTTCAATGCCTAACAGTGTGGCCAAAGTTTGTGCAACCATCCTCGAAGATCACAGAGGGACAGTCCATGAGGCTTGTGACATTATTAGCCTATCGTATGGAACTTGCCAACGGATTTTGTCTGGCGACATGAGACAGAAGCGTCATGACAAGTGGCACACAAACAAATCGGTGCTTCATTATGACAGTGCACCCATTCACACAGCCCTTGTTGTTCAGCAGTTTTTGGCATAAAAAAAACATGCTGGTTGTCCCCTACCCCCTTTATTCACCAGATTTGCCCCCTTGTGATTTTTTTCCTCTATCCGAAAATGAAATCCAGCTGAAAGGACTAAAATTTGACACCATTGAGGAGATCCAGGAGATAACCACAAAAGGTCCCAAACAAGCTGATGCTTAAGGACTTCCAGACTGCAGTGTGATCATGGGAGAAATGCTGGGATCAATGACTGCATGCCCAAGGAAACTGCTTTGAAGGGGACAGTGGCATTTAGGTCTTGACATTAGTTTTTTTCCTTCTTTAGTCAGATTTCGGGAATTTTTGGGTAGCACCTCATAAGTCATCTGGTTGAAGAATTTAAATTCACCTCATATGCCTCAAGTCTGGATGCTTGGAAGTCTAATGGACAGAAAATCACAGGCAGAGTGACAACCTTCCATAGGTTCATTCCCCAAGAGGTGACTGCAGGCTTTCTGACAATGTAATGCCACCAAGGGAAGTAGGCAGGTCATTTACCCATAAACATACTGCAGTATACTGTGGTACCCTAGCCTCAGGCCCTACACTCACTACATCATTATGCCTTAGTGGCATGGTGGTGTGATTTTAAGTTGAAGTAAACTTTGCGTTAATTCATCACTGTTCATGTCCATGAGTAGCTAAAGATTTTTCTATCATACAAACTCCTCCAGTGATATTATGTAGTCTCCTAAGGCTTAAATGATGTAGACTGTGATATCCTAGCCTTGGGCCCTCCTGTATTATGAAAAGATTAGCAGTTATTTAATTTATATACAGGTAGTCCCCGTGTTTCGATCGGTCTGCTTACAATTTTTCAACTTTACAAAGGTACAATAGCGGTACACATTCAGTAGAAACCGTACTTTGAGTTTTGGTGTTTTCCTTGGGTAGCAATATGCGGTACGATACTCTCTCATTTTACTGGGCAGCACCAGCGAACTGCTTCTCCTAGTCTGCCCCGCAGCCTCTAGTGTAAACAATCGATACCCTACAATGTTCTGTGTTGTCAGAGTTTTCTTTTTTGGATACCCACCCTGTATCTATGTTGTTTTTGTGCATCCATTATTTCTACAAAATGCCCATTTGTGTCTACTGCTACTGGTGAGAAGAAGGAGAGGGAGGCAATTGCTTTTGAGATGAAACTCAAGATAATTGCCCAGCATGAAGGCAGTAAGCCCAAAATGGCCATCGTACATGAGCATGGACTTTCGCGGTTGACAACCTTAGTACTGTATTCAATAAATTACATGAGATATTCAACATTTTATTATAAGATAAGCTTTGTGTCAATGATTTTGCCTAACTGTAGGCTAATGTAAGTGTTCTAAGCATGTTTAAGGTAGGTTTGGCTAGGCTATGGTTTTTGGTTGGTTAGGTGTTTTAAATGCATTTTCAACTTACTACATATTCCACTTATGATTGGTTTGTCAGAACGTATCCCCATCCTAAGTTGGGGAAGGGGAGGCCAAGGATGAGATGGAGGGATGGAGTAGAGAGGTATATGAGAGAGGGGGGGAGTGAGCTGGCAGCAGGGCAGTGAAATGATAGGGGACAGGGCGACATGGAGGCAGTTTGTTTGTGGCCACCCCTTACAGGATTAAGACATCTGGCAATAGAGAGAGAGAGAGAGAGAGTATTTATATACCAAGTACATAATTATTCCTGATTTCCTTCTCCACTTGTCTGTTATCAGGAGCTGCAGCGCAACACCTACCTCTGTCCTGAGAATTATGATGAAGGCTACTTTGGCTTCCATTGCCTGAAGTACCCACCTCTCGATGGTTCCGAGTGGTACACAATCTGTGGTACACCCTTCCCCAACCGTGCTGAGTACGTGTCAATTCTCTCTCTGTATAGCATTGTGGCAGCAATGGTTTTCTATCAGTTACTGTTCTGCAGTTCACGCACACTGGTGTATTACAATGAAAGGAAGGGCAAAGCTAAAGCAAAGAAGAGCTGATTCTGAGATTTTGTTCATTGATGAGGTTGGTGATGGTTTTTGGTGTACAATTAATCCTTATTATTAAATCTGAAAGTTTAAAAGGGTGAGCAAGCCCCTTTTTTAAAAAAATAATTGATAGAGCTTGTAATGATGATGGAACATATCTAACCTTTCTGTATCATTGCTGACTGCATTATGTAATGTGGGATGGAGGCTGAATCATGTCTACCTACCACTGGTCTTCCGTAAATGGTCTTGAAAATTGAAGAGCTTCCCTGCATCTTCTCACACACACACACACATATATATATATATATATATATATATATATATATATAATAGGGCTGTGAAAAGAAGAAGAGGTTCGATGAATGTGCTAATGTTAAACATTTTAGTGTGTTTTGCAAGCAGAGCATAATATATTTAATGGTGGTTTTATGCATGACATAGAAGTACACTCTGGAAGAATAGAATAAAAGTTGAGGAAAAATGTTTAGGTAGTTTTTTACTTTTTTTTTTTTTTTTTTTTTACTGTATTGTAGTATAGCCACACTAAGCTTGTTTGGTATTTTCTTAATACAGTACTACTGGGTATGTGAATTATTGAAGTTTTATGTATCCTAAAGCATGCTGCACAATTTTAATCTTGGTGTATATTGTAGTGCATGATATTCTTCAAAGATGTATATTGTAGTGCATGATATTCTTCAGCATTAGTAGGCCTATACCTGTAATATATTTAGGGCTAGTGATGTCTCAAGCTTCATAAATGTAACTGTAGTCATGGAGTAACTGTTCAAATTCATGCAGCCATGACTTCAGTGAACCCATGTTTTTGTTGGAGATGTTGAAAAATTGCTAACAAGATGAAAGTATAATTTTATTAATAGAACACTGCAATTTCTTGCTTTCTGTGGCTTGGCATGGTTGAATGAGTAAAACAATAGTTTTTTTTTTGGGGGGGGGGGAATGTGGGCTGCTGTTTTTTTTTTTTTTTTTTTTTTTTTTTTTTTTTTTCTCCAGTATTTGGTGAATTAAAAACAGGAATTTATTTTCTGAGTTTAGTGGCCAGAGTTCTCCTACCTTATTTTTCCCCACCAATTTCCCTACTGGGTAGCATTTCAGCAGGGTAGGTATACCTGTTGAGAAACAATACAGACTTTAGGAGAGATAAAGCAGATTCCCTTGTATTCCTGCAGGGTATTAACTTAGTATTATTTCCTGGTCAGGAGGGCTGATAGGAGGTTGGTGAAGGATGTTAAAGTTATAGGGAGCAAAAAGTGTGTGCAGCAACACAAATTTCTGATATATGACATGTTGGTGAAGGAGCATGTGATGAAAAAGAGGACCAATGCACCCAGGAGGAAAATATGGAAGTTGAAAAACCAAGCAGTAAGGGATGCAGTCTGTAGAGAGATTAGAGTGGTGGCTGAACAGGGAGCTGTAGACAGAAGTGTTAATGAGCAGTACAGAACGCTCATGAACAATCTCTTGAGAGTTACTGATTCAGTGTGTGGATGGAAAAGAGACCCTCCAAGACATAAGGTAACATGGTCAAGGGATGAGGGTGTAGAAGCTGCAGTTAAGGAGGAAATAACACTTCCAGGAATGGAAAAGGGGTGGTAACAGAGAGGAATTCTTGGTTGCTAAGTGTAGGGTCAGAAAGGAAGTATACAGGGCAAAATCTGTCTCGGAGATTTTTACTGGATAACGGGCGCACCCGGGGGGGGGGGCCGGGCCCCCCTTAGCTTTCTGGGTCCTTAAAAAAGTTTATATAATATTATTTCGATAACAGCAAAACATGAAAAATTGGCAAGTACAAACAAAGAGTAACACATGAGCCAGCAGCTCTCTGATTCTAAACCTGCAAATGACCTCCCAGTAATTATTGAATTACCTGACCTCACCTCACTAAGGGCCCCCCCCTTAGAAAATTCCTGGGTGTGCCCCTGCTGGATAACCTAAATAGTGTCAAAAGGATAATGTGGTATTTACCATGGCAAATCCAATGAAGAGGAAAAAGATATTTTTGGTGAGCAGTGTGTGAAGAATGATGAAGGAAGGGTAGTAGTGGACAGTGAGGATATTAAATACACCTGGAGAGAGCATTATAATCGGCTGCTGAATGATGAGTTTCTCTGGAACAGGGAAGGTTTGGAGTCAGCAGATCTAGTGATTTGCCCTTGGCCATGGATGCTGCTGCTGTGAGCAGAGCAATTGGCAAGATGCAATTAGGGAAGGTGGTGGGTGTGTCTGGGTTGATTTCTGAAATGTTGAAGGCCACAGGAGATATAGGAGTGGGTTTAGTTACTGATTTGATAAATATGATTACAGTACAGTATATGAGTGTGTTGTCCCAGATGACTGGCATAAGAGTGTGACTGTAAATGTGTATAAGGGAAAAGGTGATCCTCTGGAAAGAGGAAATTATAGAGGTACAAAACTTTTGGACAATATAGGGAAGGTAAGGAGAGAGTCCTAGAAGATATGGTAAAGGAAAGAGTGAATACTGATGAGATTCACTCTGGGCTTATGCCAGGCAAAGGGACCCCTGATGCCATATTCATTGTTTATAGCAACTGCAGAAAAAATATAGAGGAAGGAAAAGGGAGCTGCACTTCATTTTTGTTGATTTGGAGAATGCCTTTGACAGAGTCCCTAGGTAGGTAGTGAAGTGAACAGTGAGAAGGCTTGGGATCGAGTTGTGGCTGGTTAGAGTAGTTATTTTGATGTATGTCAGTGCTTGCACCCAGGTAAGAGTGAGACTGAGTGATACGTTTTCCGTGAATGTTGGCATGCATCAGGGGGTCAGTACTGAGCCCCCTACTTCTCATCATAATGCTTGAAGCTGTCTCGTATGACATCAGAAATGGACTCCCATGGGAGATGTTGTATGCTGATAACTTGGTGTTGATAGCAGAAAATGAAAGTTAGGCAGAGGAAAGATTTAATAGGTCAAGAAATGGAATGGGGCACAAGGGTGTGAGAGTAAATGTGGATAAAACTAAAGTGAAGATATCTAGGGCTGCTGGCAGTACTGTTAAAGCAGAGGGAATGTGACCATGTACAGTTTGCTGCAAGGGTGTGGGAAGTAACTCCATCTTGTGCAGTGTTTTTGATAGTAGGGTGGATAAAAGATGTAGTGGTATTAGAAATAGGCTGTGAAACAATGCAGATTTCGTGTGTGCAGTGTGTTGGGGAGAGTATGCAGATTGACAGGCATGAAAGAACTGATCTTGCTAGAGAGGCTCTTGACTGTGTGGAGGGGTATTATTTGAGGAACATGTTATGTGTTGGAGGTGGAGGTGGAGCTAGTAGCTAGGGTAAGGAATGGTCGGAGGAAGTTCAGAGAGGTCTTGCCTCTCCTAACATTAAGAGAGCTCTCCCTCTGTGCTAGGGGAACTTTGTATGCAGCATGTGTCAGGAGTGTAATGCTGTATGGTAGTGAGACCTAGTCCTTAAAGGAAGAGGATATTTGTAAGCTCAAATATATGGAAATGACTGTGATTAGATGGATATGTAATGCATCCTTGATTGCAAGGCTGGGGGGGGGGGCTAGTTTTTTTTTGGACACGTTGTTTTTTAAATCTGATACAGATGCCGATGCTTAGGGTAGAAAAGATTACGCACTGCTGTTTCCTTATACTGTAGTCAGTGGAGATGGAGAAAGCTGTTGAATGACAGAAATATAAAGAAGTCTGGAGATACATATGTCAAGTGATACAGACGTCTAGAAATGCAGATGTCAAGATATACATTGAGCGATACAGATGTTGAGACAGATGTTGAGTGTTGCAGACTTCGAGGGATACCGATGTTGAGTGATATGTGATAGACATCTAGAAACATGCATTGAGTGACACATACTTCTAGATATACACATCAAGTGATACACACTGAGAGATACATATGTCAAGCGATACAGGAGCTTCGATACAGAGACCATGACTTTGGATTCGACATAGATACAAAAGCCATTAGATATAAAACCCTTGTATTAAGGCTGACTGAGATATAGATGAAGCTAAAGTAAAACAAGGCAAAAAATGAATAAATAAATAAAATCATGAATAAAACACATGAAATAAAACTAAAAGCAAATAAAAATAAAAATTAACAAAAAACAAAAACTAAAGTAAAAAATTAAAATAAAGCCTAAAAAATCAACCAAAAAAAATTATAATGAACTAATTTAGAATAAATAAATAAATAAAATCATGAATAAAACACATGAAATTAAACTAAAAACTATTAGAAATGAAATTTAACAAAAAACAAAAACTAAAGTAAAAAATTATAATAAAGCCTAAAAAAATCAACCAAAAAAATTATAATGAACCACAGTGAAATGGCGGGGGACAGGGCGATGTGGAGGCGATTTGTTTGTGGCCACCCCGAACGGGATTGAGGCGTCCGGCAATAGTTAGATAGAACAGTAAATATAAAACTAAACTAAAATATAAAGAAAGTGATAAAACTAATAAAATAAAACAAATGTGAGGCTAATATAAAGTAAAGCAAAATAAAGTGAAGTAAAGTGGAAAGAAAAGTGAAAAAGAAAGCATAATGGTAGGTGTTGATGACCATCATCCACTCACCTGATGTAGTGCTGTATACTTTTTCCTTTACCTTTATCATTCTTTTACTGTGTCTGCTCTCCTCTCCAATTTCTCCCATCCTGTAACTTTTCATTACTCTTCTTTCCTTTTCAGGCAGCTTTACAGTGAGTGACAAGCCTAATGGTTTCCTGTAAGCCAGGAAGCCATTTACAATGCTGGGTGGTAACCATATAACCAACCCATATGTGTTCCCCATGTGTCAACAAGTGGCTTGGTGGAGGGTTAATGTTCCTCCCTGTAAAACAAATAACTCAGACACAAACATCCACCCCTTACAGGATTATAGCACCTGGGTATAGATTGATAGATAGATAGAAAATTAAGTAAAGCAAAAATAAAATGAAGTGAAAATAAAGATAAAAGAAAAATAGTCTGATAAAATCAAACGTAAAATCAAGCCAAAATAAAGTCAAACTATAAAATTTAAGTAAAACTAAGATTAAAAACAACTAAAATAAGCAAATTAAATGAAATTAAACATGCAAAACGTAAAAGATTAAACCAACTAAATTAAATTAAAAAATAAACATTAAAATTTAAACTAAAGCTAAAAAAGTAAAATAACTAAAAATAAACGCTGGGTGGTAGCCATATAACCAAATTACGGTGCCTGGTGGGTTAGTGGGTAATTAAGATGCTCCAATCGGATCGAGCCTGTGTAGGTTTATATCCAAGGGGTGGTTGGGATTTATTGCTCAGGTAATGCCACCCAGGGATGATTGAGGCTGGTCACTCTCTTCTTAAATGTCAGGACCAACTTGCCTAGCACCTGGTTCCTATGCTGCTCATAGGGCGACATAGGATTGGATGATGGGTGGATGGATGGACAATTAAAAATTTGAGATAGTAAAATGAAAAATATTATGATCGTCATCATCATCATCAACCAATCCTGTGTTTCCCCATGAGGAGCTTAGGAGTCTAGGGCTAGGCAAGTTGGTCTTGACATTTATGATGAGAGTGACCAGCCTCACTCATTCCTAAGTGGCATTACATGAGCAATAAACCCCAACCATCCCTTGGATATAAACCAGCCCCTGCTCAGTCCAATTGGAGTGCCTTAATTACCTACTAAACCACAAGGTGCCATAATTTGGTTATATGGTTACCGCCCAATGTAGTACAGGTAAATGGTTTCCTGGTGGACAGGAAACCATTTAGCTTGTCACTCAGTGTAGAGGCACCAGGGAAACCATTTAGCGTGTCACTCAGTGTAGAGGCACCTATGGACAGAAAGAAGAGGAAAGAATGAAGGAAAGGAAGAATTAGCGGAAGTAAGGAAAGAAACAAGGAAGAGAGGAAAGGGCAGTAACCCGAGAGCAGTGCTACATCGAGTGAGTGGATGAAGAACACCCCCACCTACCACTATAAAAATATTAAAATGATAAGTGATAAGTAATTAATATAAAACAAAACACAGTAAGCATTTATAGATTAACAATCTATCCATCTAATTTAAAACAATAACAAATAAGAAATTATAAATAAAAGGGAAAATAAAAATAACTAGTATATTAGTAGTATATAATAGTACAATAGTATTAGTATAGTAGTAATAGTTGTAGTAGTAGTTAGAGGAGTGGTAACATACCCGGTAGTGCTAGGGGTGATAGCATGGTAATAGGAGCAGCAGCCTGGTGGTAGTAGGAGCATTAGCACAGTAATAGTAGGAGCAGTAGCATAGTAGTGAAAGCAGCAGTAGCACAGCAGTAATAGCAGCAGCAGCATAGTAGTCATAGCAGCAGTGGCACAATAGCAGCAGTAGTAGCAATGGAACAGTAACAGTAACAGCAGCAGTAATAACAGCAGTGGCATAGTAACAGTAATAGCAGCAATGGCACAGTAGCAGTAATAGCAGCAGTGGCACAGTAGCAATGAAAACAGCAGTGGCATAGTGGCAGTAATAGCAGCAGTGGCACAGTAGCAATAATAGCAGCAGTGGCACAGTAGCAATAATAGCAGCAGTGGCATAGTAGAAGTAATAGCAGCAGTGGCACAAGAGCAATAATAGCAGCAGTGGCATAGTGGCAGTAATAGCAGCAGTGGCACAGTAGCAATAATAGCAGCAGTGGCATAGTAGAAGTAATAGCAGCAGTGGTATAGTAGAAGTAATAAAAACAGTGGCATAGTAGCAGTAATAGTAGCTAGCAATAACAGTAGCAATAATATTAGCAACAGCATAGTAACGGTAATAATAGAAGGGGCCTTGCCATAGTAGCAGCAGCATGGAAGCAGTAATGTGTAGCAGGGGGATAGTAGCAGTAACTGTAGCATTGGCATAGTAGCAGTAATAATAGTAGTGGCAGAGTAGCAATAATAATAGCAATGCCATAGTAGCAGTAATAGAAGAAGTAACGTAGTAGCAGCATAGTAGCAGTAGCATTAAAGTAGCAATAGTAATACAGTAGCAGTAGTAGTGTAATAGCAGTAGTAGTATAGTAGCTGTAGCATAACAGTAGCATAGTAGCAGTAGTACAGTAGCAGCAGCAGCAGCAGTAGTAGTTGTTGTAGTAGTAGTAGTAATGATAGTAATGGTAGTAGTAATAGGGGCAGTAGTAGTAGCAGCAGTCATGGTTTAGTAGTGGTAGTAATAGCAGTCGTAGTAGTAATAATAGCAGTAGTAGTAGTAGTAGTGACCGTTAGTAGTAGTAGTAGTAGTAGTATGGGGGAGGCGGTGGCTGAATCGGTAGAGAGGCGGCCTGCAGTCCTGATGGACCCAGGTTCGAATCCCGGCTGGGGCAGGGAACAGTTTAAGGATTTGAATTTCATAAAAGCAGACTTTCCTGATCTACCAAAAGACCCGCCGACATGTCGCAAAAATACCCCCGCTAATACCAATACACCAGTCCTGTATGAGACAGCCCTAGCATGTATTCAATATGGACGGTGGGTGTCAGCGTCGAAGTGGTGACATGTGGAGGTGTAGGAGGACTACTGGACCTTGGAATAGGCTACTGCCCCCAAGATATAGGCTCTGAAGCCTTTGCCCAGAGTCGGAGACATTAAAAATAAAAAAAATAAAAGCATACTAGTAGTAGTAATAGTAATTAGTAGTAGTACTAGTAGTACGTAACAGTAATTAGCAGTAGTAGTATAATAGTGGTAATAGTCGCATTAGTAGTTGTAGTAGCTGCAGCAGCAGCAGCAAGTAGGTAGTAGAAGTAACAGCCCCCTGGCTGTCCTAAACACGAAAACACTTAATGGCAAAACTAAAGTGAATAAACTCTGAAATGACCATTGTGAAAATAAATAATAATAACAACAAAAAATAATATTTTTTCTAAATATTTTTAAGGTACCGAGACTTTAATAAAACAGACTCTTCAGAGGGCAAGAGCCAATCAGCGCCCGCTTTTCATCCCCCGATGGCGGTGTGTAAGTCAAGCCCGACCAATCACATACAGCGTTTCATTCAGTTTTCTCGTGAGTATCGGTGGTATTGTACTTGGCCTACGTATTTCAGTTAATGTCTTTGCTTTAAAGGGATGTTGTGGTCTGACTGAATAATTAGAAGGTGGATAATGTACCTGTGCATCGTTAGAAGAAGCAGTGGTAAGTGGGACAAGAGTGATTATTGATGAAATGCAGTGTGGGTTTATGCCTGGCAAAAGATCACAGATTTATTGGCCGACGGTTTAAGGAAAAGTACATAGGAAAGAAGAGGGATCTGTACTTTGTTTTCGTTGATTTGGAGAGGTCCCAAGGGAGATGGTGAAGTGGGCATTGAGAAAGCTTTGGATATAGGAGTGACTGGTGAGATTGGTTATTTACCGGTATGTGGGTGCTCACACCCAGGTAGGTGATGTGTGTGGGTCTCCCATCCTGCCAAACGGGCGCGGCGATTCCTTGTATATTGTAATAAATTCACGATCTCTAGGTAAGTAATTTTGTTATTTTTTTACAAGTTGCCAATATGCATTGCAGGGAACTATAAGGTAAGCATTCCGTTCCAGCAGGTTAGGTTAGGTTAGGTCAGGTCCAGAAAAATATACTGCACAACCTTAGGGGTGTATTGGCAACTTGTTAAAGTTTATCATAATTTTTGATGGTAAATGATCGAATCTACTGTAGCAATAGTTTTTGTTATATATATATATATATATATATATATATATATATATATATATATATATATATATATATATATTTTTTTGCCCTGCTGGTAGTTTAATTTTGGAGACTTTTTCAAGAGGAAATTCCCAAGACACTGGGTTTTTAGAAAATTTGAAACAAAAGCTACCCAGAGTACGATTAAAAAAACAACAGAGCAATCAAAGTTGACCTAAATATGTACAAATAATCAAATCTAGCCTAGCTTTGAGGGTTTTGCCTCCCCAGACCACCCCAATACATTAACATACTGTAGCTTAACTTAGCCTAGTAAGGAACGAAAATTGTGGTACTTATTACACAACCAGTGGGAAACACGAGGCCACGGCTTTTAGGAAGTTGTGAAGGCACGTCCGTTCGTCTGGATGCACGTCGCAGAAAAAGTATCTAGCAAAGAAGTGTTCATAATGGTACTTGCGGTGTCCTTAACCCTTTAAACGTGGAGTGTCGCGTTTGCAACGATCACCAAAAAGGACATAACGGCGGATCGTCGCGTTTGCGATTTTAGTTAATTTTGAATAAACGCTGGCAAGGATGCTCCAGCTGGTATTGTCTATCAGTACCACCACCCTTTAGCTACAATTAGCATACTTGACCTTTGTACTACTGACCTCTGTTGTTGCCAAGTATCGCATTTTTCCCCCCCTCCCCCACCACGGCCCGGCCAGCCTGGCTGTGATATATGGCAGCGCGCTGACTGCTCAGAACTGCAAATCTGCGCTCTCCTCTCACAAGCAGTTTATGCTAATAGGAAACGCTTGTTTCCCCAGTTGTCACACTAGGTTTTTTTTGCGCGGTTTTCCCCTGTTTAGTGTCAGTTTACCGCAGGCTTTCAAAGTGACATTATGGCGAGTTCTAGCTTTTCTGAGTCAGTGCGAGCAGCCGACAGGAACGAGAATAAAGTGACGGGCGTAAGGCAGAATAAAAGCGTGCCGCGGTGGTCTTTTGGGAAGTACTATGATTGAAAATAATGTAGTATACGTGTTTTTAGCTGTGAAAATGGAAATGTTTGTTGAGTGACGGGAAGACTGCTGCCGCGCTGCATGTCGGCCATACGCTTCGTTGATTTTAGCCCTATTTTCAGTGCTTATTGTACAAATACAGATTCCAAACTACCTGTACGTTGTAGGATAAAGTTTACTGTGACAGAATGAGGCTGTGGTAGAGGGGAAACCGGGTTGCTGGAGGTGTGAAAGTGAAGATTTTGTTACCCAACTTTGCAAGCCTCCACAAGTCCTTGGGTAGTCCACGAAGGCTCAACACCTGTTGCTGGAGAAAGGTGAATGTAAGTACTATCTGCCATACCAAGTATAATGTTCTAGGGTTAATCTCTGATTTTTGGCTATTTTCCTACAGGTATTCAGACCGCGATCCTACCCCGCCACCCGGGGGGGGGTCGGCTGTCCATGGCCGCGTTTTAGGGGTTAATGCATCACCCAGGCCTTGATGTCCTTTCACAATCGCTCGCGTAGTTCGTATGATTGCCATTCACTGTTCACAAAGGCTTCCTTATGGTCAGTTTTATGCCACGTACTCAGAGCTCAACTTCTTGCTCCCTGAGTACGAGCGACTGATCTGGGGTTCTCTTCAAGACTGGGTCTACAGCATGCAACCAGAGGAACAGGGCTCAAAAACACAGGTCAACCAACCTTACATGTATGTTGACACAAAACATACAGTGCTGGACGCAATACAGTGTAACAGATTAATTGCACTAGAATGAACACAGAGGACCCGAGTTGGGCTACAGGTGACTGGGTAGCTGCAGGTGTCGTCCAGGTGTGGGAGGGGTCCCGTCGGGCATGTGCTGTCTCAGGCAGCACGGGACTACTGTCAGGGGCTGGGTTGTCTAGTGTGGGCTGCTGGGCAATGTAGAGGGAGGCCTTTCCCTGGTGGGGCCTGAGTGGGTGCGTTGGCCCTCAGGACTGGGGCCAAACAGGGTGAGCAGATGCACTTCCTTATACCTGCTCTTGGAGGAGGACTGCGTGTTGGCTGGGTTGGGAAGGTCTCAGACAGGAGTTCTGGGGGCACCCATGGATGGCAGGAGGCTGCAACATTGCCTTGGTCAAGAGGCCATCAGAGGCTGCCTGTGGTGTCTCTTCTTCTGGGAGTCCAGCAGCAAGGGGTGATGTAGGGGCACTGGCTGTAGTGAGCGTATCCCCAGGCTCACTATGGGGCTGCTTCGGATCCTGTCCAGCTGGAACTCCACTGGAGAGCTAGCTAGCTCTGTCCATTGGGGTGTGGGGAGAGCGAGAGGGACATTCCACTCAGCCTGTGGAGGGGTGAGGCGAGCAAGGGGCAATACTCTTGAGGGGTGTCGCAGGGGTGGCGGACGAGGGAAGGACAGTGGCCGTTCCTTCCCTGATGGGCACAGTGAGCACCGCTGCGGTTCCGCAGGACCCTGGGATTGCAGGTGAGAGGAGTACAGTGGATGTCCTCTCCCCGCCGAGTACAGTGGATGTTGTTGCGGTCCTGCTCCCAGCGGAGGCTGCAGGTGAGGGAAGGACAGTGGCTGATCCCTCCCCGGTGGGTACAGTGGACGCCGCCGCGGTCCTGCAGGGGGTAGTAGGTGAGAGGAGTACAGTGGCCATCCTCTTCCTGACGAGTACAGTGGCCGTCTTCTTCCTGACGAGTACAGTGGACGTCGTCACGGTCCTACTTGGGACTGTTGTGAAACAAGTCCCGCCTCAATCCTGGCGAGTGCTGATCTGGCCCGAGAGTAGTGCAGTGGGGTGGCGTACTTCCCACGGACTCCGTTGAGGGGAAGAGGGGTGCCTGGTGACGGGGTGTATGGCCATTTGGTTCGGGCCCTTTCCATGCCTCCCTGTGGTCTCCCCTTGGTGCTGGTATTCCTGGCGCTGGTATTTTACCACTGTCGCGGCTGGGAAAGCCACGTCCCCATGGCTGGAGATGGTAGGTGTCAGAGGTAGCAGTTCGGTGGGTTGGCGTGAGGTGGTGAAGGAGGGAGGTCCAGTGGTGTGTGAATAGGTTTGGCTCCTGGTGAGGGTTGTATATTACTTCAAGGGTGGAAATCTGTGGGGTCCTTCACAGGAGTCGTGGTGTCTCCCGGAGGCTGTGTTTGTTACCTTGGGCACGGGGTCCAGAGTACCCGTTGGATCTTCTTTTATGGAGGCCCGGAGTGTGGTGACTGGACGTTGAATGCTGCAGATGGGTGAGGCGACCTGGGTTTTATGAGGTCGCGGGGGACACGCGTTACTCGTCCTGGTGGGCTTGGCCACTAGAAATTTCTACTTTGCCTGATGTATTTTTAGGATTATGGGGGATGTGTTGGGTGTGGGAGGGATGGAGGTGGGAGGTCTGGGTAGTGTTGGGGGTGTGGGTGCATACTTAGCTTGTGGGCGAGAGAGACAGCTGGATCTGGTACCAGGGCTCTTGTTTGGCGAGCCACAGCTCGCAAATGCGAGTATTTTCTCCCTTCGGCGAACAAATTTTACATCCAAGTAGCCTCTTGGTGAGGAGAAAATACATCCGGTTCAAAACCCAGTAAACTATTAAATAAGTAAATCTCACTTAAATGAACAAAAAAGCATGTTGTGATCAATTATTAAGTCTCCTTGTTTTTAAAAATAGACAATGTGTAAATAAATGAATAAATGTATTTATTGCTTTTAAAATATTTC
Source organism: Coenobita brevimanus (assembly GCF_032717465.1). Classification (NCBI taxonomy): domain Eukaryota; kingdom Metazoa; phylum Arthropoda; class Malacostraca; order Decapoda; family Coenobitidae; genus Coenobita; species Coenobita brevimanus. The sequence goes on from NC_136979.1 coordinate 35,204,098, forward strand.
CGCTCGTAGTCAGTTTGGCTACTAAAAATTTATTTGGCTTGTAAATCTGAAGCCTTAGGAGCCAAATGGCTTGCAACCATCAGCAGATAGCAAGAGCCCTGGGTAATGGTGATGGTGAGGACAGGTGTGGGTGGCGAGGAGCTTGGGCCATGTGGTGAGGGGGCCGGGTGGAGGTGGGGGGTTCTTGGTGTGGGTGGCGGAGTTTTTGCACTATAGTCTGTCTCAGGAAAGACGAGGGTAGAATATCATCTACTTTACCGTACTCCAAAGTCACTGTCAAAGGCCAAAGGCATCTGATTTAACGACCTGTGGGAATACAGGCTGGCCAGGGACAAGGCCTGAGGGCAAGAGGCACACACACACACACACACACAATGAATGAATGAATGGATATAAGTGACACGCTATGCTCGCAGGTCAATATGAACTGTGGTTCCTGTTTTTGGATGCAACTTTTGTGTGTGTGTGTGTGTATGTTGTGGTCGGGCTTGGGGCCGAGTACATGGACTTGTACTCGTACTCAAGTACACAATATAATGTACAGTACTTGTATTCGGGTTTAAAATTTCCGTAGTACCTGTACTTATATTTGTACTCAGACTCAAAGTACTCGACAATTTTACGAGTACTTTCGAGTACAACCATGATATATAAAAGTGGTGAGGGTAACAATGGTGTGTCCTTGGAGAGGCCAGGTGGCCTGGGTTGGTGAGTCAATGAGGTCAAGTGGTATTACAGCCATGCCCATTAACTCCTGATAAGCTGCTTTTAATATGTTAGCACCTTGGTACTAATTGCAAGGAGTGAAAAACAGCTGCCTGGACATTATATACCTACATACACACAATAAACTGCTGAAAGCAATTGAGGTTAAATCAGTAAAATGTACTCGTACTTGGATTTGAGTACAGTACAAATGTACTCGTACTTGGACTCGTGTTCAGCTATAAAACGGAGTACTTGTACTTGGATTCGTGATACCGTAATGTAATCGTACTTGAACTCGAGTACAGAAAAATGTACTCGAACCCAAGCCTGGTTGTGGTGTGGTGTCACACGTTGTGTTGTGTTGTATTATGATGTCGCATGTTGTGTTGTGTTGTGCTGTGGTGTCGCACGTTATGTTGTGTTGTGTTGTTGTGTCGAACGTTGTGTTGTGTTATGTTGTGGTGTGGTGTCGCACTTTGTGTTGTGTTGCATTGTGATGTCGCATGTTGTGTTGTGTCGTGGTGTCGCATGTTGTGTTGTGTTGTGTTGTTGTGTCGCACGTTCTGTTGTGTTGTGTTATGTTGTGGTGTGGTGTCGCACGTTGCATTGTGTTGTATTGTGATGTCGCACGTTGTGTTGTGTTGTGTCGTGGTGTCGCACGTTGTGTTGTGTTCAGTTGTGGTGTTGCATGTTGTGTTGTGGTGACGCACGTTGTGTTGTTGTGTCGCACATTGTGTTGCCCACATACACAACATTTGCACACACACACACACACACACACACACACACACACACACACACACACACACACACCTGAGCTGGGATCGGCAATCCCTTTCCCATTGTGACCTCTATTTCCTTACCCAACATTCCTTCCTTCTCCCTAAGGACTTCCCACTTCACCTGTCCCTTGTTTCTTTCCGTCTTTGTGCCATGATTAGAAATCTGGACAGAATAGGGTTGAGACTGAATGGCTTGTTCTTTGTTTCTTTGTTAAAACGATAAATATAAACAAACACGTTTGTTTAAATAACTGACGACCTACCAAAAAATCTATCATTCTATCAGAATATATATATATATATATATATATATATATATATATATACAGCTTAGAACTATAAAACTTATATGTAAACTTCAGGAAACTGGCAAATGGGGCCCCCTCCTAAGAAAATTCCTTGGTGCACCCCTGCTGGGCACTGATAGATAAATAGAGGCTTCACATTGTTTTATTACTTAAGCGTCGTGTGTGTGTGTGTGTGTGTGTGTGTGTGTGTGTATGTTTTTTCATAGTGATAGCTGAGTAGCCTAGGGAAGAGGAGGGATCGAATTAACGGGATGGGGGGAGGGGGATTCCACCAGTGAAGAAGAAGGTTTAGATGAGGGAGACATGAATATCAAGTGATAGATAGAGAGAGAGAGAGAGAGATTGTATTTTCAATGTAAATTTTAGAATATAATGAATATTTATAAAGGAAATGCTACTGTTGATCCTTCAATCAGTAATACTATTGTAAATCAGTTTATGTTTTTTCATAAAGAATAGTAATAAAACAATAAAATAAAATAAAATAATTTGTCTTCATCTTTCATGGCTATTTCATTGGCTTCCTTACCCTCACCTTCCCCACATTCCGACCCGGGCCACTCCCATCCTCCATCCCTCCTCATATGGACCGATATCTGGACTCTGACGGATAAATAGAGGCTACACATTGTTTTATTATTTAAGCGTCGTGTGTGTGTGTGTGTGTGTGTGTGTAGAGGAAAGAAAACGGAAGAGGGAAGGAGGAAGGTCCAGAATCCCGAGGGGATCTCTTAATCCTTCACACGGTCACTCGTGTTCCGATTTTGGCAAAGGCTTTGTAAAATTCTCTCCCTCATGTTTCCTGAGAAAGGGTATAGGAGGTAGGGGTGTGGCAGTGGTCGAGGATGGGGAGCTGGTGTGGGGTCTGGCATAGGACGTGGGTGTGGAATGAGAGGTGGGTGGGGAAGAGGAGTGTGTGGGTGTAGGGGTGGCAGTTGTTAGGGCAGCATCAATCATGTGGCGAGGTGGGCATGGGTGGGTGGGGGGTTCCCCGGTTGGGTGGCGGGGCCTTTGTGTCCTGTGGTGGCGGTATGGTGGTGGGTGGGAGGTGGGGTTGCTGGGGGTGCGTAGGGGGTCTGTGGGGAAGGTGTGGAACTGGTGGAGGGTAAGTTGGGGTACGTGATTGTGGAGGGGGAAGTGCTTAAAGATGATGAGTGAGATAGCGTGAAGTAGCAGGTGTATGAGTCAGGTGTGTGGTTGGGGGAAGCAGGTGGTGGTGCAGTGTGCTGGGTGGGGGAGTGAGTGTTGCTTGGTTGAGAGGTGGTGGGTGGGGGAGTGAGTGTTGCTTGGTTGAGAGGTGGTGGGTGGGGGGGAAAAAGACACACATGGCAGTTGCGGTAGGTACACAGGTTGTTGTGGTACTGGATGGTTACATGGTAGGGGTTGGGGACATTGATAACTGAATGTGGTCCTGTGGACCGTGGTGATGTTTGTTTGGGACTGGTAGTTGGGCTACCATAACCGAGTCACCGGGCTTGTAGGGATTGGTGAGGGCGATGTCAGGTTGGAGGTCTTTGTGTCTTTGCCGGTGATGCAGTCAGCTCTTGAGGTGGTGAAGGGGGTCAGATGTGGGAGACGTGGAGGGGGGCTGTAGTTGGTGTCAGAGGAGTAAGAGAATGGGGATTTTTCCAAACTCTCGTTCATGAGGGGTAACGCCATCTTCCTGGGGACAGGTGTTTGCCTTCCACTGTACACAATTTTTACGTGGGCTAGCCAGTCCCCGTTTCTTGTTTCTTCTATCCTGGCCTGCACCTGGTTGAGGAGGGTGCGGTGGCTTCTCTCGCATATCCCGTTCCCTTGTGGCCAGTAGGGGGAGGAGTGGGAGAGCTTGTATCCAAAGATGGTGGTGGGCTCCATCCATATTTTGCTGGTAAACTCTGGGGCATTGTCTGAGTGAAGAGCTTGGGAATTGCCAGTGTAAGTGAAGACATGGTGGACGAGGGCGTTGGCCACGGCCACGGCGTGGTGTTCATTGGCTGGGCAGGCAGTCAGGAATTTTGAATACGTGTCCGCAAAGGTTATGTTATATTTGTAGCTGGCTTTAGGTGGTAGGTGGCTGATTATGTCTACAGACAAGAGTTGCCATGGTTTATGGGCAGTGGTGTTCCCTGAAGGGCCAGGCGTTCGTGTGACATCCTTGTCCAGTGCACAAACCCAGCAAACCTGAATGACTTGTTTGGGCAAGTTGTAGGGGCAGGGTGTCCAATACATGTCATTATATACCTGCAGTAGTTTCTTGATGCCGAGATGTAGCACTGGCTGTAGTGCGGCGGAGTGGCATACTTCCTGCGGGCTCCGTTGAGGGAAAGAGGGGTGCTTCGCGACGGGGAAACTATGCCCGTTTGGTTCGGGCCCTCTCCGCACCTCCCTGTGGTCTCCCTTTGGTGCTGGTTTTTTAGTCAGTTGTCTTGTGGATATAGCCTGACTCAGACAAGGATGAATAGGCCCTCCAACAGTCTTTGTGAATGACTACCCAGATGAATATATTTCTGGCAGAGCAGAATTAATGTAGCTGTGTCACTGCCTTTCATGGGCACCGCAGATGTTTTTTTAGAATCACACTCAGTTCCTTCACATATGACCTCTGTTGTATTTTCTTTTCCCAGACTTAGAGTCATCAGTTTCAAAATATTTACCCGGGCCATCGATAGGCTCTTGATTCTGTAGCCAGTGAAGACAAATGTCCCCACAGAAAGTCTTCCAACCTGCTGGTTTCAGAATGGACATAGATGTTGCCCTCACAAAATCTTTGGTTCCAAATCTTTTCAAGATATGTACTCATTAACATAATTACAGGCATACCTTGGTTTAACGATGCAGTTGGTTAAGTAAAAACCCATTACTAAGTGTGGTATTGTATCTTAGGATAGAACATATACCTTAAATTATAGGGATGTGTTTTTGAGTCATGGGTCCCCCCCCCCCCAACCAAGTCCTAAATCCACCCAAATGAGTCCAAAAACAAGTTTATAGATACCGGTAACTTAAACCCCCAGGTAGCTTTAAAACAAGTTAAACTAAGCTGAAAAGCATTTTATAACTCATCTAAACCCAAAAGTAAAATCTGAAAATCATCTGTCTATCTATTGCCAGACGCCATAATCCCGTAAGGGGTGGCCATTTGACTTTGAGTTATTTGTTTTACGGGGAGGGGCACTAACCCTCCACCAACCCACATAGGGAGCACGTATGGTTTGGTTATATGGTTACCACCCAGCGTTGTAAATTGTTTCTCAGCTTACAGGAAACCGTTTGGCTTGTCACTCAATGTAAAGCCACCTGTAAAGGGAAGAAAAGCAATAAGACAGGAAAGATGGGAGAAATAGGAAGAGATGAGGGCAGGCACAGAAAAAGAATGATAAAGGCTAAGGAAGAAGTAGACAGCACTACATCAAGTGAGTGGATAATGGTTGCCACCACCTACCAATCCTATATTATCCTCTTTGGGGTGTAGGGACCCGAGAGTGGAGTGCCAGTGTATTGGTGGGTTGCAGTGAGTCTGTTCATTAGTCCTACAGTAGTTCTGGAGATGTACCAGTGCTGTATTAAGGGAATTTGTTGCATCGGTCATTATTGTGCCCTGTCCTAGGAATCCTCCAGTGAGATGGCTGGGACAGAATAGCTGCTAGGTTGCTCTGTAAAGTTTAATATGTTGAGGGTATTATTATTATTATTACTATTATTATTATTATTATTATTTTTTTTTTTACTGTATTATTATTTATTCATTTATCCATCCATCCATCATCCAATCCTATGTTGCCCCATGAGGAGCTTAGGAGCCCGGGGCTAGGCAAGTTTGTCCTGATGTTTAAGATGAGAGTGACCAACCTCACTCATCCCTGAGTGGCATTACGTGAGCAGTAAACTCCAACCACTCCTTGGATATAAACCTGCATCTGCTCCTATTGGAGCACGTTAATTACTCACCAAACCACCAGGTGCCATAATTTGGTTATATGGTTACCACGCAGCATAGTAAATGGTTTCCTGGTGTACAGGAAACCATTTGTCATATCACTTAGTGTAGAGTCACCCATAGGCAGAAGGAAGAGGAAAGAATGAAGGAAAGGCAGACAAAAGAGGAAGTGTACAGTCACCCATAGTCAGAAGGAAGAGGATTGAATGAAGGAAAGAAAAACAGAAGAGAAAAGAAGGAAGAGAGGAAAGGGCAGACACCCAAAGCAGCGCTACATCGAGTGAGTGGATGGTGAGTGCTTCCACTCACTACATATTATTATTATTTTTAGTATTAGTATTATTATGAAGGAAAGAAAAACAGAAGAGGAAGGAAGGAAGAGAGGAAAGGGCAGACACCCAAAGCAGCACTGCATCGAGTGAGTGGATGGTGACCACCTCCACCCACTACATTTACTGTTATTATTATTATTATTATTACTATTATTATTATTATATTATTGTAGCTGTGGTATTTAAAGTTTACAGCTCTATCAGATTTGCAAGTAGTTCATTGAAAGTGATTGTACAGTACTGTACATGGGGATAGTTTACTGAGTGATGTGATTTATTTTTATCCTGTGACATTAAACTGCCATTCTAACAGTACTTATGATATATTTGGTTGTGTTGGTTCTCACTGCAGTGTCACTTTCAGAGTGGTGGATGTTTGGACAGTGGAGATGCTGGGAGTGGTTAGAGAAGCCTTGTGGAGTCCTGGAATGTGGTGGTGCAAGATTAATGACAAGACAGGCAACCAGATATGGAAGATGGATTGGTGATAGGGTGCAGTGATGTGTGAGATTGATAAAGGTTGAGCGGGAAGCATCACGGAAACTAGTTGACTTGCACAGCAACACTGCATGAACTGTCTTCCCCACATATATCACCATCAACAGTACACCATGGGTAAGAACTTCACTTCTTCATTATAATTTTTTAGCACTTGCTACCAGTTGTGAGATGGGAAAACAGGTCTTGGTGATTGACTTTACTCATTGATATTATGTGACAAGGATATATCACCTAGCACTTTGTTGCAAACAGCCTTATATCTTCAACAGCACAGGCTGGGAAGAGAATGTACCTGGGGTTTGCTTTCTCCTCTGATTCATGTTCTTATAGATCCAAGAGTTTTGTTAAAGATCTTCCCCCACCCCTTGTGACTATGGGAAGCTGGGTTAGGATGTTAAGTTGAGATGTACATAAAGTTTGTTTCCAAAGGCTTAGTAGTTTTCTGTCATAGAATACGGTAACATTGCTACTTCATACTTCACTGTCTGGTCTGCTCACTAATAAACATAGGCTACACTATATTGTGGTTTAGCCAGTAGGAATATAGACTATTCTGCTAGTGTATGATGTTATCAACTTGATATGGTGCAAAATTGTATTGCGGTAATATCTTAACTCCTTGAGGGTGAGTGGCTTCCCCCCCCCCCCCCCAGCTTAAGGCAGACTTTTCAGATTGGAATTGTTGTGCTACCCATCTCTGATCAAGCAGACATATTAACCACAGGCAGTTCACCGCTCCAGCAGGATAATCCCAAGTATTGAACTGATGTTCCATGTGGCTGAAGGCACCCCACCACAGTGAGGCACTGGATGGTTGTTTCCTGGGTGGATGCTGTTTTTGCATCTCCACCCAGTTAACAGGGGCACCATAGCAGGCTCCACATCACCCCTTTATTTGGTTTGGGTTATTATCCAGTTATAATGGTTTCCCAGGTTACAGGAAACCATTAGGCTTGTCACTCACTGTAAAACCATCTGAAATGAAAAGAAGATTAATAAATAGTGTCAGAAAGGGTAGAAATGGAAAAAGAGGAGGACAGACATAGTAAAATAATGATAGACATGAACTGAGTCAGTGATGGGCACACCCACCTGCCACCATCAAATTGGAGTGGTTAGATATAAGCATAATAATCCTCACAGTACAAAGTATAGACTTTATATTGGAGTGGTCAGATACAACTTTAATATTCCTCATGAATACAGGTCTCATTTTACCTTGGTGCCAGCATATTTCTCATCTACTGCTGATCTCTTCCTCCTCTTCCTCTCAGTGCCAACCCCTCTCATTTCCTCTTTAACTCTGAGTCCTAGACTCTCCTCCCTCACTGCCAGTTTCCTCCTCCTCCCTCCCTCAGTGGAGACTTGCTTCTCTATGCCAAATGCCAGCTGCCCCCTCTCCCTTCCAGTGCCAGCAATCTCGTTCCTCCCTCCCTTCCCTGTTGAGTCTCCTCCTCCTCCTTCTCCTCCTCCTCTGTAGTGTTATTCTCTTCTTCCTCCTCCTCCTCTTTTCTCAGTGCCATCCTCCTATTCATCTTCTCTCGGTGCCATCCTGTTTCTCCTCCTCCTCCCCAGTGCTATTCTCTTCCTCCTCCTCCTCGTCTTCTCTTAGTGCCATCCACTTCTTCCTCTTCTAGTGCCATTCTTTTCCTCCTCCTCTCTTTTCAGTGCCATTCTCTCCCTCCTCCTCTTCTCAGTGCCATTCTCTCCCTCCTCTTCTTCTCAGTGCCATCCTCTGCTCCTTTCCTCATCTCCCAGTGCCACTTTCTTCCTCCTCTTCTCAGTACCATCCTCTTCCTCCCCCTCCACTTCTCTCAGTGCCATTCTCCTTCTCCTTTTCCTCCTCCTCCTCCTTTTCCTCCTCCTCCTCCTTTTCCTCCTCCTCCTCCTTCTCCACTTCTTTCAGTGCCATTGTCTTCCTCCTCCTCCTCTCCTCACAGTGCCATCCTCTTCCTCTTTGTCCCCCTCTCCTCATAGTACCATCCCCCTCCTCCTCCTCTCTGTGCCATTCTCTTCCTCCTTCTCTTCTATTAGTGCCATCTTCTTTCTCCTCTTCCTCTTCTCTGGGTGCCATTCTCTTCCTCCTCCTCTTCCTTTTCTCAATGTCTTTCTCTTCCGTCTCTTCTCTCAGTGCCATCATCTTCCTCCTCTTCTTCCTTGTCTCTCAGCACCATCCTCCTCCTTCTCCTCTTCTCAGTGCAATCCTCTACCTCTTCCTTCATTTCTCAGTGTCAACATCTTCCTTCTCCTCCTCCTTTCAGTGCCAGCCTCTTCCTTCTCCTCCTCATCTCAGTGCCATCCTCTTCCTCCTTCTCCTCTTTTTCTCTCAGTGCCATTCTCCTCCTCTTCTTCTCTCAGTGCCATCACCCTCCTCCTCTTCTCTCAGTGCCATTCTCCTCCTCCTCCTCTTCTCTCAGTGCCATCATCCTCCTCCTCCTCCAACTCTTCACTCAGTGCCATCCTCCTCCTCGTCTCTTAATGCCTTCATTATCCTCCTCCTCCTCTTCTCTCAGTGCCATGATCTTCCTTCTTCTCAGTGCCAGCTTCTTCCTTCTCTTCTCAGTGTCCTCCTCCTCCTCCTCTCCCCCCCCTTCCCCCCACCATCTTCTTCCTCCAGCTGCTCCTCCTCCTCGTCTTCCCTTGGTGTGAGACTCTTCCACTTCCTCCCTTCTCAGTGCCAGCTTTTTTTGTCGTCCTCCGTATCAGTGCAGCGTTGCGTGCATGCCTGTGGTTGATGAGTTGGAAAAAAACATGGGGCAGTGGCTTATTATTATTATTATTGTTGTTATTATTGTTATTATTATTATTATTACTACCACTACTACTACTACTACTATCATCATTAACATCATCATCTTATTGTGTGTTAGATTGATAGACATTTATTAAAGGTCATTATCTCCCTCTACAGTTGATTTTCCACCGTTTCAACTTTCCCCAAGCTGTAGTAGTTGTTGTAGCCCCAGGCTGTAGTAGTTGTTGTGGCCCCAGGCTCATCTGAAATGTAAACTTGGTGGACTGCAGGTGTGAAGTTGCCTTCTGCTGTAGTCTGCCATCTGACTTCTGGGATTAAGGAAGTACTTGAGTCATGTTTGTATGACCTGGGAATTGAGCCAGACAAATGACATGAAATGAATCTGTTTATTTTAGGCATCCTGAACCAGTATTTGTATTGTAGGTTTCCTGCATTAGTAGTTGCAACCCCAGGCTCACCAGAACATAACCCAGTGGACTGCAGGCCAAAGCTTATGTGGGTCTCCATTCTCCTGTTAGGGGAAAGGGATGGTAATGAGAAACATTTATATAATCAGGCAGCTCCTTTGTCTGGTTGTATCAGTGTCACCACTAGAAGACCTTCCTCTCCAGCATGAGTATTATAAGGGTTAATTAAGTTCTGTGTTGAACTCTTCCACACAATGGAGGGTTAATTTATCAACAGACCTGAGAATATCTCCCAAAAGCTTGTAATTTTTCAGAGGCCACCAGTACTAATGGTGCTGCTCTTCCTGTTACTGCTAGGGTGGGTGTTGCTGCTGCCGCTGCTACATCAGCGATTAGTGCTGTTGCAGCATCTGGTGTACATGCTGCTGCTTCTGTCTTCATGGCATGGCCTGGAGGGCACTGACCACTTTAAATCCCATGGGGAACGCCCTCCAACTGGCCTGAAGATTTTCACAGAACTGCTCCATCTTTGGCCACTCCAGTCTTCGATTCCTAGCTATGCTCGTGTAGCTACAATTACAGCAGCTCCTACTTCTACTCTACTGCTGCTACCACACATTGCACATTGTGTGGTTTGTCCACCTTGACTTGGCTGAGATTTTTGTTCTCCGGCAGCCTAATTCCCATAACTTAGTTGCAGAATAAGGCAAGAATAACATACTGTGACCCTGCATCCATTGCATATCACTTTGAAGCCAAGTTGATGTGGACAGAGTATGTTAACAGTTGCTCCCCTACTTAGGAAATTTTTATTGAGAATTCCTCACCCCATCCTTGGGTGGGAAAAGGAGGTTGGACTGATGATGATAATTGTGACCATGTGACATTATTTCACCACTATGGTACTTAAGGCCAATTATTTCACCTAGATACTCATTTTACATGTTAATCAGTGGCAAAGATAATGATGATGCAGTGCCAGGAATCAGTCCCTGGCACTGTCAGGCTGGGAGCTTCATAGCACCAGTACCAGTGACAAAGCTGGTCGATAATCAAATGTTTTGAAGTGGGAGAGCAACTGTCTCTATCCCATCTAACACTAGATAGCTTTATTCAGCTGAGAGTGCTTCTTTCGGGTCTAACGATAATGATGATCTTTACTTTTAACTATTTAGTCCGTGCTCAGTTGTCATAGTTCTTCACCTTAATGGTCCAGGTTTTTGTCTGTACAAGCTATTTTCATGTAGCTCAATGGTAGAATAACACAGTACTCCAGATCTACATCCTTTATTGTACTGCTTCATAATTGGCATTATTTTATTTTCTAAACTATTACTGAAATGGTAATTGTAGGTCAGGTTAAAGTAACAAGAGCATAATAATCAAATTCCCTGGATATTCCAGTACCAGTAGAACCTAGATAAAGTTCTACAACCATTCCAGTTCACTTTATGATTAGCATCAGCCTACTTGCCAATATTGCAACAACTCAGCATTGTTTTAAGTTGGTAAACAGGTAGGCACATGTAAATAGATAGATACATAGATAAAACATATTACATTGATACACGTAGATACATTGCTAGTTAAAAAGTTGGTAGATAAATTGCTAGAATTTTTGAGAAAGAAAGAGTTAGAATTATGAGGTAGACAGAAAGATTCCCCAGGTTATTTTTTATGCTTGTCTTAGTACAGTATTTCTCTCAGTTGAATGTCTGGTACTAGTGTGGTTAAAGTGGCCTCTTTGTGGCTGTGGTGATTTCCTAACATGTTTCTCAGCAAGCCTCCTATGCCATAGAGAAGACATCCCAGTGAATTATGCGGGTGATAATTGTCATTATTAGCTGTATTATTATTTTTATTACATAATGTACAGTCAACACAAAACATTGTATAGCCTGTGGTTTGCCTAGTTATTTCATTTCAGGCACTTTTCATTAGCTTACTGGATTAGCATACTTACTGGTATATATTGCAACCTCCCAAATCTGATGATCAGTTTTCTAAAATCCTCCACTTATGGTACCAATATGCTTTTTCATTCAAATTTCCCTTCAGCATTATCTGTGTTTGAAATTATTCACTGAACTTTCCGAGATCACTGCTGCGTTTTCTATTCCAATTTTCTGTTCCAATCAAATATACATCATCTAATCCTGTGTTGCCCCATGAGGTTCTTAAGAGCCTGGGGCAAGGCGAGTTAGTCGTGACATTTAAGATGAGAGTTACCAGCCTCACTCATCCCTGAGTGGCATTAGGCTTCGTGAGCAATAAACCCCAACCACCCCTTGGATATAAACCGACACTGGCTCAGTCTGGCTGGAGTGCCTTAATTACCCACTAAAGCACCAGGCACCATAGTTTGGTTATAAGGTTACCACCCAGCATAGTAAATGGTTTCCTGGTGTACAGGAAACCATTTGGCTTGTCACTCGGTGTACAGTCACCTGTAGACAGAAGAAAGAGGAAAGAAAGAAGGAAGGATGAGAGGAAAGGGCAGCCACCTGAATGCAGCACTACATTGAGTAAGTGGATGGTGAGTGCAATCACCCACACCAATTGACCCTGAAATGTAGGCATTACTCCTTCGAGAAGTATTGAGATTGGTTTTGATGTATTTTTTAGTCTTCTTGCAGTGATTGTCATATGTACATATTTATTATTGTCATGTAATAGTGACGCACTGCACAGTCGGCCACAGGAGACTCATAGTCCTCGTTATGGAAGATTTTAATATACAGCTGGTCAATTTTGGTACGGTCTTCACTCTCTACTTCATTTCCCCTAAGCCTGTGACCTTCAGTCAGTTAAATGAAATGTGTGCAGGAATCTCAAAATGAATGGATCTTGAATTTAGCTCTCATTTGTTAGTTTTATTCTTGGAGCGTACAACTTTCAGTCGTCCGGCTGTTGGGTCCATCTTGGGGGGGGTTGCCTGACTAGCACTTAGAAATGCAAAAAAAAAAATACATCTTTAAGTTGATGTCCTTTCATTTATGTTGGTAGTCATGAGCCTCTTGAGTTGTTGCCCTTCATTTATAGAAAATATTAATGAGCATCCTGAACTGTTTTCCCGTGGCTGACTGTACGTTTTCTTATATAGCCTCATAGAGGGGCTGGGGGGGTAGCACTGCAGTAACTGAGAAAATTCACCATCCAACATGGCTTGGACTGATTTATGATGGATAAACGGGGGGATAGTGACAAGCCAAATGGTTTCCTGTACACCAGGAAACCATATATTATGCTGGGTGGTAACCATATAACCTAAATATGGCGCCTGGTGGTTTAGTGGGTAATTAAGGCGCTCCAGTCGGATTGAGCTGGTGCAGGTTTATATCCAAGGGGTGGTTGCGGTTACTGCTCACGTCATGCCACTCAGGGATGAGTGAGGCTGGTCACTCGTCTTAAATATCAGGAGTACGGGCTACTCTACTTCTCATGGGGCAACACAGGATAAGATGATTTTTTTTTTCTTTGCACATCTGTTCTTATTCTTTTCAAATGGTGTGGGAAAATGTGCCTTTATCCTACCATATACAGCATTGTTAATAACTGTATGGAAGTATTTTAATGTGCTCCATTGGATTGAAATATTTTCTTAGACTGTGTAAGTTTCATATAACAATGAACTAAGAACTCCGTTTTCAGGGTTTTTTAATTTTTTTTTTTTTATGCTTTTCTGAAAGAACTATTATCCCTGTCTTTTCATAATGTCTGTTGACTCAAAATAGCTCAGAAACCTGCACTTAACCCGCCATGTGCCAGTGCCGTTTGAAAACGGTCTAACAAAAATCTGTGGTCAGTGCCAGTGCCATTTTAAAACTGTTTAAAATTAAACCATTCACTATGACTTCATTTTTCAAGATTTGCAGGTAAAAATTGGCAGGCATGTATGTTAACTGCTCTTCTATCATGCCTCAGGCAGTCAAGGCCATACACCCACTCACTTCCCCCCTCACACTCACTCTGCCTGTGTGCCTCACCCAGTGCTGTATATAGTGAAGGCATGTAAATATTTTCACCTAAATATATAGTGAAATCAAGTTGTAAATATTTTCTTGCAAGTGTAAGAACTGTACATAGTGATGTCAAGCTGTAAATACGGTCTTGTAAGTGCCAGGACTGTTCATAGTGAAGTCAGGTAGTACCTATCTTCAAGTAACTGTAAGACAATGCATTCACAGCAAGAAAGACATGCAAATTGTGACAGACGTTGAAGTAATAAGTAATCAGAAAAGTGTACTGAACATTGCGATACCCTCCCAACATAAATACCTGAGTCTACTTTACATAGAAAACGGCTTTCTCTCACCTACGTGGCGAGCGTGAGAGAATGGGAACACTTGTATACAAGTATGTAGGACTTGATAAAACCCATTTCTGAGCTTCGGTGAGTATTTTTATGGTGATATTCGTTGTTTTTCACATTGAAATCTATCATTTTAGCCAATAAAAAAAGGTAAAAAAATGGCCGACACGGAGGTGACCAGTAGGGCTAAAAATAGCTGTCATGCAGTGGGTTTAATGTCATACCGATTATTTTTCCTAGTAGGTAATACTATGATCACTGTATTCCCCGCCTTGTGTTGAGCACCGGGGTATAATGCTCACCCATGATATGGCAAGGGGTATATATATATATATATATATATATATATATATATATATATATATAGATAGATAGATGCATACATACATACATACATACATATTTAAACCTGTGAAAGTAGTTTCCATTTGGTCTAAATGCAAGTTTTGTGTGTGTGTGTGGGAGCTGGGGGTCAAGTGAGAGATCATGTACTGCTTTCTGTAATTCATCCACTCTGACTTGACTGGGATTTTCATCCTTTTGCAGCTTACATCCCATAGTTCAATGGCAGAATGATGCATGTCTGTGGCTCTTTTCCATCCATAAATAAGACATGTGTGAGTGAGTGACATTATGGGGCAGTGGTCTAGTGAGAGGTCATGTACTACTGGTACTTTCTATATTTTATCCTCTTTGACTGGTGTGGGATTTTCATCATTTTGCAGCTTATTTCCAATAGCTCATTGGCAGAATAATGCAGTTCTGTGGATCTTTTCTTCCTTTGATAAGACTTTTCATAAATAGCACTGTGTTTTAGTTTTAATATCTGGTTTCAGCTCAGTATTCAGTATGGAGAGAGAACAGTTTCACATTAGTTAAAGTGAACAGAGTGTAGGTGGTCTGAATAGCTGGTAAAGAGGTACGTAGAGTGAGGGTGAGAAAGAGACAGCCTCATTAATTCTGTGGAGGTCTTGTTGAGGTGTGGTCATGGTTTAGGATATTTACATGTTCAGGTGGTGGTGTGATGGAGCCCAGTTTGGCTCTGCATAATTGTCATTTAATTAAACTTGTTTCAGAGATTCCATCTGCTGTCCGTAAATGTACTCTTTTCATTTTAACTTGGCCCAGATTTTTGTCATTGTGTAATTTTTTCATGTTGTGCATTATCAGAAAAGGGTATTGCTACAACTGTACATCCTTTCCCTAGCACTTCCTAGAGCCTAGCACCAGATTCTGCTGTTATTTTGCTGTTACAACTCGGCATTCAAGATGGAGATATGATTATTTTACACCAAGCTAGGGTAAAAGAGTATAATTACTTAATATTTTGAAAGCATCAAGTTTATGAGATGCCTTTGTATGCGGTTCATGGTTTGAGAAAAGGTCACGTACATGTCCAGCGTTAATGAAAGGATATAGGGGGTCTCTATTGGGAGTGACAGATAATAAAGGGAGTTCATGGTGTGTTTGATTTATGTGTCTGGCATGAAAAGAGTGATAGTTGAACGGGATAAGGCTTTCATTCTGCTTTGTGTATGCGGTGTTCTAGCATTGGTGGGTATTGTTAGAGGTTGGCTGCTGTTTGTTGACCTTAAGTGTTTTGAATACATGTGTAGTTCACTGACATAGGGATTAGGATTTATTCATCCCCATGCTAGGCAACTATGGCCTAGCCCTTGTAGGTTACAGGAGCGCGCTACCACTCCTGGCAATGGTGACCCGTCAGAGTCTCGAACTCCCAACCTCGTGATTACGAGTCGGGCACTCTACCTCTGAGCCATTGTGCCCCCAGTTCACTGACAGGACAGTACTGTTAATAAAGAAGGGGGGGAGCATGTAGCTCATGGAAGAAAAGGTTTCATTCTGAATTTCAGTGTTATTGAGGCACCTTGGTATATACCCTAGTATGAATAAGATGAAAATGTATTTAACAAATTTGTTTGAGACCTAAAGGCACCTTTTGTGCATTATTATTTTTTTTTTTTTCCAGTGTATAAGACCACCAAAAAACGTCTTACTCTTATACAGTAATTTATCATTTAACACTAGATATGTTCCTGGAAAGTACTTGTAGATAAAAATTGCTTTAAATGAGGGCTGGGTTACAGCAAGAAAGATATTCTCCTCAGCTCCTCGGTTATCTTAATAATTGTATTTAGGACTGAAAATAATTGTCAAAATGTAAATTTCATAAACTTAAGAAAAATTGTCATTGTTCCAAAATTAAAAGGATTTTATACACCATGTATTTCTTGTAGTTTATATGTATTGCAGTGTTGGTTACTGTATGTATTGTATTAGGTTTCTTTGTAATGCTTCCTTCCCCTTCTGCCCTACCCTGCCCCCTTACCTTGACCTGCCATCCCTTACCCTACTCTGCCTTGACCTCCCATTTCCTACCGTACCCAACCCTGTTCCCTCCCCTGTACTACCTTGACGTATCACCCTGTATTGCATCCAGCCTTGCCTTCCCTTAACCTGCCTGTCTTGCTATTACTAACCACACCCTACCCTGTTCCAGCCATCCCTTCCTTGCCTTGTCTTCTCCCAGCTCAGCCCTGCCATCTACCTGCCATACCTTTTCCTACCCACCTTCCCTTCCTTATCCTGTCCCTTCTTACACTAATGCTTATCTTCCCAACCCTACACTTCCTCTCTCCACACTACCCCATACTATCTTGCCAACCCTACCCTGTCTTTCCATATTCAACCCTCCATTCCTGACCTTGCCTTTTCGTGCTACCCTGCCCTGTCTCACTACCCAACCTTTCCTTGCCTCTCCCTACAATGCTCTGCCACTTTACCCTGTGTCTTCTTACCTTACACTGCCTTTGCCTGCTACAACCTACCTTGCCCTTCTCTACACTGTTACCCGGTCCACCATCTAGGTTTACGATTAGCTCATGGTGCCTTTAAATCTTTTATTAGCTTCTGTGTCAAGACGATTGTCCTCTTTTTTCCAACCCAGTACCCAACCAAGCTTCATCAATCTCCTTCCCGGAGGCTTACCATTCCTCCACCCACGTTAGCAAAATTTACATCCTGTCCACACTTACGCCCTCCTTTTCCAATTTGTATATAACCTTTGCTCTCTCGTTCTTCCTTTACCAATTCCAATGCCCTTCACCTATGTTCTCATACCTCCCACTACTGTTTGCACCTCTGTTATTCCTTACTCCAAATCTTTACTTCACCCCTTGTCCGTGTTCTTATTTTCTTGAACATCTGTCTTCTCATTCTTGTGCTACCCACGTTGACACTGATGGGTCTAAAACATCAAATGGCGCAGGAATTATACTTTTTCCCCTCAATCCAGTCAGTTAACCTTACCCTTTGTTGCTAGCTTATTCACAACAGTATTCTGTACAGTATGTGGTGCCTTACGTTGTAGGCTTTACTCTTATCTTTGTTCTTTTGACTGACTCCCATAGTGCACTTTCCCTTTTGTCTTCCTCCTGCTCTTTACACCCCTTTGTTCATGAGAGTCATATCTTCATATATTAAAGAAAAACATATTTCTGCTTGGTCTCTAGTCATGTATGTATTCCTGGAAATGAACAGGTTGATTCTTTAACTCATTCTGCAATCTCCTCAGGGAATTTTCACTTTTATGCCATTCAGGCCTCTGATTGCCACCTATTACCACTAATAAGTCAAGATGACGGTCCTTCTGGTCTGATATTCCAGGTAATAAACTCCGTGCAGTATAACAGTATGCTTGCAATGCTGCCTTCCTTTCTAGAACAGCTTCGTCCTTGTTGCTGGCTTAGAAATATTCTCTGGCAGTCCCAGTACTTGTCTATAGACCGTATGTAGTAGTTTCTAAAAACAGTTCATATCCTTCACACAATCTAAAATCCCCCCTTTAGTTTCTAATTATCCTCTGCTGTGTCCTTTGTATTCCTTATTGTATCTTCAGATCATGAGAGTGCCATATGATCTTTGCTTTCTGGCACTTTGATTTCATTCACTCCACTACCCTGTTTCAGCTCACCCTTCTCTATCTTTGCATATCCTATTGACCCTGCCTCTCCTTCTTACTCTGCCTTTCCCTAACCTGACTTTCTTCTCTTTACTCTGACTAGTATTTTCCTACTCTACCTTTCTTCTCCTTACCCTATCCTGTCTCAAGTCCTAACATTGCCCTGCCTCTCCCTAAGCTACCCTGTCTCATCGTACATTGCCTTTGCTTAACCAACCTTGCTGCTCACTGCCCTACTTTACCCATCCATACCTTGTCATGCTCAGCCCTGCATCAACCTACAGTCCCCTTCCTCTTGACACTCTCCTGCCTCTTGGTACCCTACCTGCCCTGTCTTCCTGCCTTGCCTCCTTACCATACCCTGCCTCTCCCCACCATACCATCTCCCACCCCCCCTACATCACCTTGTCATACCATGTCCAGCCTTTCCCCAGTGTACCCTGTACAACCTTTCAGTCCCCTCTACTCTTTATTGTATCTGGCTACTCCCAACCTTTACTTGCCTATCCCTACGCAATCCTCCCACTCCCAAAACTAGCTTACCTGGCATATCTTTACTATATTCTGCCCTGCTAAGCATTTCCTTACTTTCTTGTCATCCATAACCTTACCCTGTCTTGCTGTTCTTGTCCCTATTTTGCTATGGCCTGCACTTTCATGCATCTGCCTACTATACTCGTTCCTTCCTCTCTCTTCCTGCTCTTTTCGATCTTTCTCCTCCATTCCTTGCATCTTCCTGCCCTTCTTTGCCTCTTCCTACCCTTTTTATTTTTCTGCCCTTTCATTGCATTCTTTGCCTTCTCTTTCCCTCTCTGCATCTCCCTGAGCTTCCCCTACTCCCTAATCTCTTTGCTTTCTTCCTTACCATACCCATCCCTCACTCCCTGTCTCTTCCTCCCCCTTCCCTAGCTCTCTTCCATACTCTTCATTCTCCTACTTACCTATCTCCTTTACCCAGCCCCTTCTTAATCATCTCCCCTCCCTCTCACCGCACCTGCCATTCTCTTATTCCCCTCCCCCTCTCCTACCTTGCCTATTCTCCCCACACCCTCACTCCCCTCTCACTTTTTTCTCCTCCTCCAGGTGCATCCATGTTATCTACCTCACTCTGTGCTCCTATTATGCATTCCCTCTTTACTTCTCTGTCATTCCCTGTGTCCTGTCTCCCCTCCACCATTACCACACTAACCTTTACCTGCACCACCACTCTCCTACCACCTCAGTAATTACCTTCCCCTCCACCACCACATTACCCAACCTGCAGCCCCACGACCACCACCACCCTACTTCTCCCGTTCTATGACCACCACCCTAACCACCCTGCCTTTTACCACCACCACCACCACAAACGACCTACCCCTTAGCACCACCAACTTACCTACCTTTCCCACTTAGCGATCACTGACCTATGTACCTTAACCTCCCCATTTGGGGGGGGTTAAGGCACATAGATCAGTGATCGCTAAGTGGAAAAGGCAGGTAAGTTGGTGGTGCTAAGGAGTAGGTCGTTTGTGGTGGTAGTGGTGGTAAAAGGCAGGGTGGTGGTCATAGAAAGGGATAAGTAGGGTGAGGGTGGGGGGCTGAAGGTTGGGTGGTGGTGGTGGAGGGGAAGGTAATTGTGGAAGTGGTAGGAAAGTGGTGGTGCAGGTAAAGGTTAGTGTAGTAATGGAGGAGGGGAGACAAGGAACAGGGAATGAGAGTAGAAAAGTGGGGGGGGGGGGGTAAACATTGTAAATATTTTTTTATAAATTATTTTTTTGCAGGGTTGTATTAATGAACCTTTTATAGGACACCCCTGACATATTTAGGTCAAACTTGCAAGGTGGAATGCACAAGGGTAGGTAATTTTAATTGGGCAAAAAATTCATATTTATAAAGATTTTTGAGTCCATATGTATTAAGATTCTTAAGGAAGTTTAAGAATCTTTATAAACATGACTTAAGTCAAATTTATAAAGCTTCTTAACATCCATCATCATAAATATTCTTAAAGAATATTTATAAATATGACATTCACTATAGGGAGAGCTGTTAAGAAACTTCATAAATGACTTAAGTCATCTGTTGCACACTTCCCTGCTTACCACCCACCCTCATCCTCTAATCCCCCTCACATCTTTCTCCCTCTGTCCCACGACCCTTTCATCCCCTATCTCTCCCTCACCCCTCATCTTTACTCTCACACCTTCACCCCCACCCCATATTCCGCGTCTTCACTTTCACCCCTTCACCTCTGCTCCTTATTCCACATTTTCAGCCCTCATTCTCACACTTTCATTTACTATTCCATAACCACATCCTCTCCCACTCCCAGAATCACACCACACCTTTATCCAGTATCCAACACCCTCATCCTCACCCCCCTATCCCTTGCCCACACCACCTCCTGCCCCACTCCCTGACCCTCTCTCCTACACCCACATCCTAACCTCTTATTCCACACCTTGGACCCCACCCCTTATCTGCCAATGACACCCACACTCATCCCTCTCACCTAATCTTTACCCATCCTTTCCCACATACTCTTACAGTCCCCCCCCTCTCTCTCGTACCTTGCTTACATCTCCTCTTTTCTTATCACCACTCCCTCCACCCTTGTATCTCTAATTACCTTCACCCCACCTATCATCTGTCCTTGTAGGCATTATCCCTACCATCTATCCCTGTAGGCATTATAGGCACTAGTATACATATATGTATATATATATATATATATATATATATATATATACACACACACACACTAGTGCCTATAATGCCTACAGGGATGGGTGATAGGGATAATACCTACAAGGGCAGATGATAGGTGGGGTGAAGGTAATTAGAGATACAAGGGTGGAGGGAGTGGTGATAAGGAAAGAGGAGGTGTAAGCAAGGTACGAGAGAGAGAGGGGGGGGGGACTGTAAGAGTATGTGGGAAAGGATGGGTAAAGGTTAGGTGAGAGGGATGAGTGTGGGTGTCATTGGCAGATAAGGGGTGGGGTCCAAGGTGTGGAATAAGAGGTTAGGATGTGGGTGTGGGAGAGAGGGTCAGGGAGTGGGACAGGAGGTGGTGTGGGCAAGGGATAGGGGGGTGAGGATGAGGGTGTTGGATACTGGATAAAGGTGTGGTGTGATTCTGGGAGTGGGAGTGGATGTGGTTATGGAATAGTAAATGAAAGTGTGAGAATGAGGGCTGAAAATGTGGAATAAGGGGCAGAGGTGAAGGGGTGAGAGTGAAGACGTGGAATAAGGGGTGGAGGTGAAGGTGTGAGACAAGGGGTGAGAGTAAAGATGTGGGATATGGGTCAGGGGTGAGGGTGAGATAGGGGATGAAAGGGCCGTGGGACAGAGGGAGAGAGATGTGAGGGAGATTAGAGGATGAGGGTGGGTGGTAAGCAGGGAAGTGTGGGGCAGATGGTGAGAGTGAGATAGGGGGTGAGAGTGGGGGATAGGGTGGAGGATAGGGAATGAGGGTGTGGGTGTAGAATAGGGGGGTGAGATGTGGGTGTGGGACTGGGGGGGGGGGTTAAGGGCGTGGGTCCAGGACAGGGGATGAGGGCATTGGTCCAGGATAAGGGATGAGGGTGTGGGTGTAGGATAAGGGATTGACTGAGGATAAGGGTGTGGGATACAGGGTTGAGAGCATGGGATTTGGGGTGAGGGGATGGATGCAGGACATAAGGTGATAGTGTGGGTGTGGGATAGTTGGTAAGGGCGTGGGACAGTGGGTGAGGGTGTGGGATAGAGGATAAGGGTGTGCATTTAAAGTTTAGGAGTGTAGGACAGGGGATAGAAATGAGACAGCAGGGTGAGGGTACAATAAAGGCAGGTGAAGGACTGAGTATTGGGTGAGGGTGTGGGATAAGGGATGAGAAGTGTGGGATATGGGATAAGGAGTGTGGCATATGGGGTGGGAGTGAGGAAGAGGGTGTGGAATAGGGGGTGATGGCGTGGGATAGGAGAAGAGGGTGTGGGTATGAAATAGTGGCTGAGGCTCTGGAATACTGTTGGTGGGTGTGGGGTAGAGAAATAGATGTGGGATAGGGATAGTGGATGTGGGGTTGTTCGTCAAGTGTGGGATAAAAGAATGAAGCTTAGACTGTGGGACAGTGGTGGGGATAAGTATAAGAATGAGGGTGTGGGATGAAGGAGAGGGTGAGGAGTGCAGGATATATATATATATATATATATATATATATATATATATATATATATATATATATATATATATATTTAGTGTGTGTGTGTGTGTGTGTGTGTGTGTGTGTGTGTGTGTGTGTGTGTGTGTGTGTGTGTGTGTGTGTGTGTGTGTGTGTGCGTGTGCGCGCGCGCTGAAGGTGGTGTGGGATAACTGGTGAGAGGGACAGGGGTTGTGGGACAGGAGAGGTGTGGATGTGGGTGTAGGACAGGGGGTATGGGTGTGGGTGTAGGACAGGGAGTATGGATGTGGGTGGAGGACAAGGGGTATGGGTGTGGGATGGTGGTTGAGGGTGAGGGATGGGGGTTGACGGTATGGGACGGGTTAGAGACATGGGACACGGGCAGAGGATGAAGGTGTGGGATAGGGGGTGGGCTGAGAGCATGGGTGTGGGACAGGGGGTGGGATGAGGGTATGGGTGTGGGACAGTAAGAGGAAGAGGAGGAGCAAGGGGAGCAGGAGCTGGAGGAAGAAGAGAAGATGCACGAGTTGGAGAAGAGAAGGAGGAGGAAGAGTTGGAAGGAGATGAAGAAAAAACAGGAGAAATAAGAGGAGGTGGAGGAGGAAGAAAATGAAAGAAAAGAGGTGGAACTGGAGAAAGAAGAGGCGGAATTGGAGAAAGAAAAGAGGTGGAATTGGAGGAAGAAAAGCAGGATAGAGGAAGAACAAGAGAAAAATAAAAGGAAAAAAAGAGGGAACTGGAGGAATAAAAGAATAGAGGAGTTGGAGGAAGAAAAGAATAGAGGACAAGAAGGGGGGAGGAGTTGGGGGAAGAAGAGGAGAAGACAAGGAGGGAGAAGGAGAAGAGGCTGGACGAAGCGACAGAGCTACAGATGGTAGACACACAGGGGGTGGTAGGGGTAGGGAGAAATAAGAAAGGTGGGAATGTGGAAGGGGGAGGGAGACAGGAACGTAGAAGGAGAGAGAGTTAAGGAAGTTAGGAGGAAAGTGAAATAGGGAGGGAAGCAACAAGAACGACGAGTAAGTATGGAGGGAGGAGGTAGATGGAGGGAAGAAGAAGAAAAGAGGGAGGAGGAAGAATGTGGAAGGACGAGGAAGATGCAACGAGAATGCAGGACGGAATGGGAGCTGGGAAGTGAGGAGATAGTAAGCAGGAAGGATAAGGAGGTTGGGGGAGGAAATAAATGGACGTGGGATGCAGGTTGAGTGGTGGGGGGTACATAAGTTAATAATATTAAATTTACAGTGTAACGATTCAGAAACAACAAACTAACTCTGTGCAAAGTCGGTCCAAAAACTTACCTCAAACATTTCCATCATTATATTTTAAAAAATATATATATTATCCAGTAACTTTACATAAATGATTATGACTGCTTTATTAGTACATCAAAAATAAATAATTTTTATATAATATACAAATCCATTCAGAAGTATTTGCCTTCATAAAAAAAAAAAAGTGCACTAACAATTCTGTTTGTGAAACCATCAAATCACCTGGCTGACGATACTTTATGGAAAGTGTACAATAATGCAAAATGTCAGGTAGTAGTATTGCTGAATTCACGTCTCTGTGATTCTGAAACTCTTGCCTAATGTTCTGAGAGTTTTGTGTGCCTGTAAAATTGCAATACTGAGCCTTTAAAAGACACAGCTTACTGTGTCATTATTCATCGTAAAGGCTGATACTTTTAACAAATTTTATCAACCTGATGCACCCAGACAGTTAAGTGTATTTAGCTATCATGGAAGATGTGTACCAATAGTTGATTAGACCAATGTGGTACCCATACCCACTCCCACCTAAAAACTCCCATAATTATATCCTTTCCACCACCCTGTTTCCATCCATTTTCCCCGTCTGACCACGCCATCTAAGCACTCTCTCTTCAACCACATTAACACACTTCCTTACTGCACATCTTTAATGAATCAGAGTATTTCTAATCCTATCCTAGGCATTCAATGCACTCTCCACATATTCCTCTAAGGGGTAATGAAGATAGACAGGGTGAGGGTGGGGCACAAAAGCATGAGGGAGGGGGGGGCATGAGTCAGGAAGGTATGAGATGATAGGAGAGGTAGCAGGGAGTAGGTGAGGCAGGTAGCAAGGAATAGGTGAGGCAGGTAGCAGGGACCAGCAGGTGAGGCAGGCAGCAGGGTGTAGGTGAGGCACATAGCAGGGAGGAAGTGAGGGAGGGAATAGGTGAGGCATTAGAGTGAGGTAGAGTGAGGGGTGAGGCACATAAGCAGGTAAACATTCGGCAGGATGGCAGGGAGGGAGTGAAGCAAGAAAGCAGGAAGGCTGGGGGGGGGTGAGGAAAGATGGCAAGGAGGGGGGAGGGGATGAGGCAGGGTGGCAGGAAGAGGTGAGGCAGGATTGTTGGAAGGGGGTGAGGCATGATGGAAAGAAGAAGGTGAGGTAGAATGGCAGGAAGAGGTGAGGCAGGATGGCAAGGGGGGTGAGGAAGGATGGCAAAGGGGATATGGAAGGATGGCAAGGGAGGTGGGGCACCATGGAAGGAAGGAAGATGAGGTGGAATGGCAGGAAGGGGTGGGGCAGGATGGCTGGGAGGGGATGAGGCAGGTGGGCAGGAAGGGGATGAGGCAGGTGGGCAGGAAGGGGATGAGGCAGGTGGGCAGGAAGGGGATGAGGCAGGAGGGCAGGAAGGGGATGAGGCAGGTGGGCAGGAAGGGGATGAGGCAGGTGGGCAGGAAGGGGATGAGGCAGGTGGGCAGGAAGGGGATGAGGCAGGTGGGCAGGAAGGGGATGAGGCAGGTGGGCAGGAAGGGGATGAGGCAGGTGGGCAGGAAGGGGATGAGGCAGGTGGGCAGGAAGGGGATGAGGCAGGTGGGCAGGAAAGGGGTGAGGCAGGTGAGCAGGAAGCGAATGAAGCGGGGGGGGGGGGGGGGTCAGCTAGGAAGGGAGTGAGTGAGGCAGGTATGAAGAAAGGGCAAGACTGGTAGGCAGGAAGGGTGAGTAAGGTAGGGAGGGAGGGGTAAGTAAAGGAATAAGAATTTAAAGGATGACTTGAGAAAGACTTGGAAGGAAAGTGTTAGACAGTAAGGGGGTGAGGCAGGCATGGAAGGAAGGTGTCA
Organism: Coenobita brevimanus; assembly: GCF_032717465.1. Classification (NCBI taxonomy): domain Eukaryota; kingdom Metazoa; phylum Arthropoda; class Malacostraca; order Decapoda; family Coenobitidae; genus Coenobita; species Coenobita brevimanus. The sequence goes on from NC_136979.1 coordinate 35,229,344, forward strand.
GGCAGAACGGGGGTGGGGCAGGCATGTAGGAAAAGAGGAAGGAAAGGAGAGGAAGCAGGCATCTGGGAAGGGAGGGAGAAAAGCAGGTAGACAAGAAGTGGGAGAGGCAGACAGAAAAGGTTGGAAGGAGGAGGTGGGGCAGGTGAAGAAAGAGGGAGGCAGGAAGGTATGCAGGGAGAACGTGAGGCTGGAAGGCATGCAGGGAGGGGATGAGACAGGAGGGCATGAAGGGAGATGGGGGCTTGCAAGGAAGGGGAGGAAGATGGTAGGGGCACAAGGTTGGGATGATAAAAACAACACCAGCAACAACAAAAATAATAATAATACTCATAATCTCTATCTCCCAACAATGGCATGATGCAAAGTCTAGAAAGTAAACACAAAATATGAAATTGCCCATACATCCAATTCGTCATACTTCATGCTCCTGGAATCAATTACCATCAATGTCTCTGGAATCTTGACTACAATACAGGCCTAGTCAACTGCATATTCCTATTTGCACAGCAGTGCTTTATATTACCTTAGATAATAAATCCAATGCCTGTCGTTAAAAAAAAAAAAAAAAAAAAAAAATGGTAAGGGGAGGGGGGGAAACCCTTGTCATGTTCTCTCCCTTACACAATTTATCTAACGATCTCTAACCCATATCACCTCCCTAGAAACACCTTTCGTAACTTGCTCTATTATACCGTACACTGAATGACCACTAAATTCCACATTCTTGACATACCATGCATCCTCCCACCTTTAATTCATGCCACATTTTGTATGGTTCACCGGTCATACAATTTTATACATGTCAGGCATTTATTATTATGGGAGCGCTCACTGTCCACCCACTCGATGTAGTGCTGCTGTCGCATGTCTGCCCTTTCCTTTTCTCCAACCTTCTTCCTTCCATCCTGTTCTGTCTTTCTTTCCTTCATTCTTTCCTCTTCCTTCTGCCTGTGGGTGACTACATTGAGTGACTAGCCAAATGGTTTCCTGTACACCAGGAAACCATTTACTACGCCGGGTGGTAACCATATAACCAAGTTTTGGCACCTAGTGGTTTAATGGGTAATTATGGCGCTCCCATTGGACTGAGCCGGTGAAGGTTCACATCCAAGGGGTGGTTGGGGTTTATTGCTCATGTAATGCCATTCAGGGATGAGTGAGGCCGGTCACTCGCATGTTAAATGTCAGGACCAACTTGCCTAGCCCAGTGCTCCTACGCTCTTCATGGGACAACGTAGGATTAGATGATGAATGAATAAATTATTAATATCATAATAAAAAGTTCCAGCTGCATAGCCAGACATGCATAAAAAAACTTTCATACATTGTCAAGATGACTTCCATGAAGTTGTTATTCATCCTGTAAATCATGAACTACATTCTTCTTAGTTCCAGAGAATAGTTTTAAGAGTACTGCTGCTGAAATACTGACCCTAAATTGAATTGTTACACTGCACATTTACACTATTTATGGCTGATTTCCTCAGCAAAACCCTTACCTTCTCTGCAGGGACACTATCAACAATCTGGTACAACTGACAATGATGGGTAGTCAAGCTGGTACTACGGTCTGATATTATTCTCTAATTAATCACTGACAACATACCAAAGCATTACAGGATATATACGAATCTTGTCAATAAGACTTTACTTCAACTGCTGCAAGCTGCCACTGGATGCTGACACCAATATATTCATTACTACCTCGTACCTCACACTTTTCAATTACTCTCCTTATATTGCATACTGAGAGAAATATAGGCAGACTGTAGATAATGTCCACATTACCTTTAAACAGAAATTAAAGTAATGCAAATACTGTAATGCTCAAAATACATAAGAACCTTCATTTAATATACCTTGATAAACCAGGTATCAGATTTAAGAAACTATGAAGCCATCAAACTTCCGTATGCCATAATAAACAACGTCCATTAAATGGGGCACAATGGGCCACAAAATATGTTTCATACCCTTCTTACCCCTACACAGATGTAAAATAAACTGCAACATGGCAAAATTATGGGCCAAGTTAATATCAAAAGAATATAGTTTTCATTTTTAGGACTAGAATATGTTACTGTACTCATTTATTTTCAAACATGTTTGAAATCCTACCACAGGGGATGACCATCGGGTATAATGATTTTCGGCTCTACTGAATCATGCTTCCCCCCCACTTAGTCTGTTACAGGGAGGGTATTTGTTTAAAAGCATGTGCAATGGGTAATCCGTTAATAAAATTTGCCTTGTGATGCTAAACTAATACTGTCACAGGGTAACATATATCTGCATTTTAACATCAAAACTGAATTATAAATATTCTGAGCTTGCTTTCAATGTACTGTAGTAATATCAATGCATCATTTCGGTTATGATACAACACTGTACAATTCCCGTTTAACAATTATTAAATACGTCCATGGCGGCAGCCCCCAGACATATTGTGGGATGGATTGTTTGACAGGAACATGGCATCACTTCCGCTTTGTCAGAAACTGTATGAAAAGTGAATGACTTCGGTAGCAATTCCAAACCACCTTCGAGGAGTGATTGTTTGACTTCAGACAGTATCGTATGAAATTGTCTGAAACTGTATGATTTTGCATGACCATGATGCGACAGTACAAAATGCGGCATCAGTCACATAAACCCTTTTCACTACCCTGTTTATATACATTCTCTACACATAACCGTACCGTCCAAGCACACACACCCTTCAGTCTTACTGACTACAGTATTCCTTACGTCATACCTTTCATGAATCATATTCTTTCTTATCCTATCCATTCTACAAACTCCACACACACATTCTAACCGTTTCCACATCTCTCACTTCCGGCTTTTTGTTCTCATGCCAAACTATACAACAACAGCAACCACATAAAAAATGATAACAACAATAATAATAATAATAATAATGTATAATCATAATTATCATCTAGACTTTTGTCCCAGTTAATGATGGGTTGAGCTAAGGTTCAGAAACAACAGTGTGAACAATGGCCTCCATGTCTAGTGAAACGGGCCAAGTAATAATAATTATACTAATTGTAATGAATAATAATAATAATTATAATTATAACACTACTAATGGGAGGAGGTAGGTGGCTTGCAAGGGCTGCCAGAGAACATTTGTAAACGGGGTATTTAACCCTCAGAATACTATCTATCTATCTATTGCCTGATGCCATAATCCCGTTAGGGGTGGCCATTTGACTCTGAGTTATTTGTTTTACAGGAAGGGGCACTAACCCTCCACCAACCCACTTGATGACACGTAGGGAGCACGTAATTGTTTGGTTATATGGTTACCACCCAGCGTTGTAAATGGTTTCTTGGCTTACAGGAAACCATTAGGCTTGTCACTCAATGTAAAGCCACCTGTAAAGGAAAGAAAAGCAATAAGAAGTGACAGGAAAGATGGGAGAAACAGGAAGAGAGGAGGGCAGGCACAGAAAAAGAATGATAAAGGCTGAGGAAGAAGTAGGCAGCACTACATCAAGTGAGTGGATGATGGTCGCCACCACCTACCACTAAGCAAAGTAATTTATAAATTATTCTTATCTTTTTCATTGTTGTACTTTCAACCAAAAAAGTATCACACACCTTGGGATCGATGGTTATGAAAATGGGCGAGTTTGGTAGACACAAGAATCTACTCACATACTGCCTTAAGAAATATACCTTCCAATATGTGACAATTTCTGTGACTTCGAGCCATAATAATGACCATGGACATTTTCTGCATTTATAATTACAGAGTGACACATGTATCACAATGCTTCGCCTGTTTCAGAAGGGTATGTGTGATAAGATGGCCGATACTTTTTTGGTTGACTGCACTTACAAATGTACAGTATCAGCATGAGACAGACGAATGCTGGGGTCCTTCCTTTGGCAGATTAGATGATTACTCCATAATTTCTGTTGGCTTTCTTCTTCTCCTCTACTGACTTCGGCCTGCAACTCCAAGGCCGCCATCTACAGTACAGTACATCTGTTGGGTAGGGTCAGAAAGGGTGAAAACAGTTGCTTGAACTTATATGAAAATTATAATACACCAAAAAGATCTTAAAAGCTTCTATTTTCAGCATCTAAATCACAATATTACCAAGTTTTGTTTCACATAATCTAGATGTACTCATGGATTTGATGTCTGGCAAAACATACAACCATATTCACGGTGGCACAGGAAGTTTTGTAGTGCTTTGTCGGCCTTTACAATATCCCAATTCATCATGCACCTTACTATAAAAAAAAGAAAAAAAAAAAAAAGAAAAAAAAAAAAGCCTTCCACACACAAACCCCTTTAGTCTGATAACGTAATTTACAATTCAATCCTGCTATTACCAGATTATTTTGCTCAAATTAGGGCAGACCTCACGTAGTGAAGAGGCTAATGGAGGCCATATCTAACTTCCCCAGCTTTGAAAGTTGCCTATATGCTGAATAAAATTGCCTGGTAGTAGCATGAAGTACAAAATATATCACCAAACTGAAAAGTTTAAGCCTACATAACGGTGGCTGGCGGTCCAGTGTGCTCCCCTCAAGCTGGATGAGTCACCCTACTAACCTTCCAAGAGTTAGCTAAGACTATTATTTTAAGTGGAATGGGAAGCTTCATGGCATCTTTAACTGTGAATTTTTCTGCACATTAAACCTTAACATTATTGCACATATGTTATTTAAACCATTTTAATACTGACATGCTGCAGGTGAGGGATGCCTTCATCTTCATGTGGTGGCACTGATATGATCAGGCGACTCGTGCCTGGTTATATAAACATCCTCAATTCCCTCCTTATTACCCAAAATGAAGTAAGGTGGACTGCAAGAAAAAGGTAATTTTTACCTGCAGTTCACTGTGTTCACATTCAGATAATCCTGGGGTTGCAACTAAGCCGCTACTACTACTGTGTCTGACCACCTCTCTTTCTATTTCTTTCTTTCTTTCCTATCATTTTTTCTATTACTCTTCTGTCCAGTTCAGGTGGTTCTACACTGAGTGGCAAGCCTAATATTTTCCTGCAACCCAGGAAACCATTTCCAAATCCTGGCTGGTGACCATATAACTAGATAGCGAGGTGATGTGGAGCCTGTTGTGATGCCCCTGCTAACTGGGTGGAGACACAAATGTAATATCCATCTGGGAACTAAACCTCCATACTGTTCCCCGTGCCTCACTGTTGTGGGGCACTGTCAACTGCAAGGAACAAAGTTCACTGCATGGGATGACCATGCTGGAGTGGCTGCTTACCACTTCATGGGTCTGCTCAGCCACACAGACCAGAGGTGATCAACTACTACTACTTCCACTATCAACTTCAAATCATAAACATACAAGAGGACATAGATGTAATGGATAAAATAAATCACTATGGAAGAGACACTTAGAATACGACCCTAAGCCTCAACCCCACCAATCCTGCATAGTCAAGCTGTTGAGATGCTAAGCCATTCTGTGTTCCTGGTGTGACTAAGAAGAGATTAGGTGGGGTTTGAAAGGGGGCCATTGCATCCCATTTGCTGAAGTTTCTTGCATTAAGTTGTTGCTGCTGTTTTTGTGGGTGTAACGACCAGCCAGTCATTAATGTACATAAGCAGTTCTATCCCCTACTGGCTGACTCTGTTCAGGATTATTATTGTCAGTTTTGTTATGATTCTATAGATGATGATAAGGTCAAATAGCATTACAGTGGACTGGTATTTGTCACCCCACTGTGAACCCCGTGTACTTCTGGAGCCTGGGTGTGGGCTAAGCAATGCCAAGAAGCATCCTTCAGGTCTACTGTTGTTAGCCAAACCAATGTGTACAATTGCATAAGGATATGTGGGTACAGTAGTCATGTCATATTTTGAGTAGGCTACTTGATAGATTAGCAAGGAGGGGTGAAGCAGGATCAGGTACTTCCTGACAGACACTATTATATCTCTCTGATACAAATTCAACAGTGTGTGGAAAACATCCACGGATCATTCAATGAATGACCTGTGCTGCCAGGTCTTGATGTAGTCCTGGAGGAGTGGTGCTGGAAGCTGTGAATGAAGGCATGATTGACAGCACTGGGTGCTATACTTCCTCCACATCATGGCACATTTTAGCAGTATGAACACCCACTTATATCTAATCTTTTTGGTTGGATATAATGGTCTGCTGGTGGTCAGAATATAACATTCTAGTGCTAGGATTACAAGGATGGCTTTTAACCCTTTAGCATCACAGGGATTCTCTCAAGGGAACAAAATTATCAACTATCACCTAGAATACAACAGCTAAGTCAAATGCCGCAAATAAAAGGTCAAAAAGTAGGTTATTACTGTAAACAACATTGCTTAAGATGCAAACTACACTGAAGCATAGATGGAGTGTTTTTACACAAGGACCTAGGTATGGTGATGAAGATTCTCTCTAATTTTTGCAAATTTTTACCTTATTTATTTTTTACTGCCGTGACCAGCAAATTACCAACTGCCGGCTATTCTTGGTAGGGATGTACATGCTAAACAACTGTAATGGAACCAAGATGGAGTGACTGATTAGCACGGCTAGGCACTGCAATCTAAAATTCAACTCTGCAATCACAATTCTGCAACCTCTGACTCTTACCTTCCACTACCGCAATTCCGCAATAAAGTTGGAATGTGCAGTTCCGCTACCTCAATACTGCAACCACAATACAGTTTCACAATTTTCAATACAAGGTGCACAAACAGGGGGTAAATCAATTAGTTATGTAGTGAATTATTGTATTTACAATCTATTTATGACATTCATTTCCCACAGTGACACTCAGTCACTGTGATCCTCACTACTCACTAGTGACTCTGTTCATAACTTCACTCGGACCACTTCTCAGAGTCCTCACTGATTCAGAAGTTCACACTTGTGACACTTGACACTTCTTCACACCAACGCATCACAACTGTGCATGATTAGCTATGCGTGCCACAAAATTCATTGCCATGCTGGATTATAACAGTATATCATATCGTATCGTATCACTATCAAATAATTTCTCCTGGTATCGCCCATCCCTACTGCTAACTGACGCAGCAACACCTCACCTGCCACCACTGCTGGCCAGGAGTCCTGTTCAAGTTTGATGTTCATGAGTCATGCTGTAGCCTGTACTATAGTAGCCGCAGCGAGAAATGAACGCTGTGGTGGGGCAGCCGGTCATCCGGGGATTCCCCCACTGTAGCCATATCCACATGTCACCGACCATAGAGGTAGGATGTCACCGACCATCGGCCACCGCTGCAGCCCCGCTCCATGATCCTTACCCTGTGTCTCTGGCTTTCTCTTTCTCTCTTGGTTTCTATATAAACTGCTGTATTTCCGAAACTAATTATGAAATTATTATGACTTTTGTTCCACACCACCACTGAGGTAAAAATCAAGGAGAGTTTTCTGTATAAAGGTTTCCCCCCCCTTGTCTGAGGGCAGGTCAGTTCTGGCGAGTGTATAATTATAGGTCAGGCGGAGGTATCGGCAAGCCCGCACTCCCCCGCTCATATGCCACATTTAGGAGGGGGGGGGGAACCCTTTATACAGAAAACTCTCCTTGATTTTTACCTCAAAGGTGGTGTGGAACAAAAGTCATAATAATTTCATAATTAGTTTCGGAAATACACCAGTTTATATAGAAACCGAGAGAGAAAGAGAAAGCCAGAGACACAGGGTAAGGATCATGGAGCGGGGCTGCAGCGGTGGCTGATGGTCGGTGACATGTAGATATGGCTACAGTGGGGGAATCCCCGGTCATCCCGGCGGCCCCACCACAGCGTTCATTTCTCGCTGCGGCTACTATAACCAACACCGACCACCACATGGGAGATTGCGGACCGGATTGCGATTGCAGAAGTACTTCCGCAACACAATACCGCAAGTTTTGGACGAGTTTGCCGCAATTGCAATTCCACAACTGAAATCATGCAATCGTTATTGAGGAAACTGAGGATTGCGAAAGTGATAGCGGTGCCTAGCTTTCCTGATCAGTACAGATAAAATCTAAAATCCCATTATTGTCCCCGCACTATATTGTAGATTATCCTTGTCTATATTAATTTTTTCACAGTAACTTATTACCTGCATGTGTATGGCTTGCCATCATTCTTCTTTTCCCCTCTTTTTCTCTTCAGTTCTCTTCTCTCTGTTATTCACTTCCCCTCTTTTCTTCTTTTCCCCTTCCCTCCCATCTTCTGTCACCTTTTTTCTTTCAAGTTTCTTCTGTTCTCCATCCTTTAAAATGGATAGCTAAACAAGTTAGGCAAACCTGTTGAGATTACGGTACCTGCATTCTGATGGATGGAGGGCTTTTGAGGAATGTGGTGTGCGTTCCAAGGAGGCGTGCGTTGACCTGTACGTCTGTGAGCCCCTGACTAACAATTTTGGTGACACTGATGAGGTTTCTGCACACCATAATGGAACGTGCTTGTTGAAAGTGCAGCAGTCTTAACAGTACAATCTTTTGCTTTTAACCTGAAACCGAAAAAAGGACTGTCAATCTGAAGGTAGTAATGATTTCCCTTATTTCCAAAACCACTACCCTCACATTTTCCCTAATCTGTAAAGCCCTCTACAGTTCCTTATTTTAAATCGTAGCATGTATGCCACAGTGCATTTAACTAATGGGCCCTATCGACATGCCAGCTTGTAATGATCAAAACCAGCTAATACCGTACTACACATACTGGTATGACAAACAGGAATATATCATACAATATCACAGTATCTTTAACTGCACAAGAAATGCTAGCCAATACAATTTAATTCACAATATGATATGGAAATATGTTACCGAGAAATAAAATTCTCTATCTCTATCTATATACCTAGGCTGCTTCCCCCAAGGAAAGGGAGGTAGCCGAGACAGGACGACACACTCCCCATTTACTCATCCATTCAAACACATTCATTCGCATCTTAGCCCCAAAGGGGAGAACGGACAGATCCTCACCGCACCACACCGCACAAGGGTCAACTGCGCAATGCAATCAGTGACATTCGCAGCAGGGCCCGACAGCAGAATTGGTTTACCCCTGCCACATCATAACAGACCCATCCCCTTACCCGCATCTGACCTGACTAGCTGATCAGACCAAATGCGGGGGAATATCCCCTTAGGGCTGCGTCATCACTTATTCACAATTTCTCTCCATTTATTTCTGTCACGCACAGCCACTCTTCCTTGCTCAACAGACATCCCTCTCGCATCCAGCGTTCTCTTCACACTGTCCATCCACCCTATTCGTGGTCTTCCTCACAGCCTTACACCTCTCACATCAGATCTAGTTATCATTTTCACCAATCGCTCATTATCCATTCTCTCCATATGCCCAAACCATCGCAACACCCTCTGCTCAACTCTACCAGCCATCTCCCGAACAACTCCAGTTCTTCTTCGCACTTCATCATTTCGCACCTGATCCATACGCGTCACTCCACATATACTCCTCAGACACCTCATCCCCATTACATTCAAACTTTTCCTCTCTGCTACACCCATATTCCATGTTTCAGACCCATATAACGCAGTCGGTACCACAACACCCTAATACAGCCTTCTCTTTACATCCATTCTAAGCGAACGACATTTAAACACTTTATTCATTCCTCCCAGCACCTTTCCTACTTCATTTATTCTAAACTTCACTTCTGCATCTATTCTTCCATCCACAGCAACAAGTGACCCTAGATATTTAAAACAATCTACCTCCTCAAGCAACTCACCATTCAAAACTATATTCATCCCCCTACCATCTATCAACCTCGTACACTTCATCACTTTACTCTTATTCTCATTTACTTTCAATTTCCTCCTTTCACACACCCTTCCAAACTCCTCTAACAACTGTCTCAATCTCTCCTCTGAATCAGTCACCAGTGCAGTATCATCTGCAAACAGCAGCTGCTTCAGATTCCACTCTTCACCATCAACATTCACCAGACTCAGACCTCCACCTAAAACTCTAGCATTCACCTCCCTTACAACACCAACCAAGGCGACATCACACATCCCTGTCGCAGCCCCACTCTCACGGGAAACCAATCACTCACAGCATTTCCCACTCTTACACACGCTCTACTATTTACATAAAAACTTTTCACCCCTTTTAGTAACCTACCATCAAGTCCATACAATCTTAAAACAGTCCACAAAGGGCATCACTGATGAATGGACTTTGAACAGTTCTGCAGAACAAAACACAAAGCTCACTGATTTAGCAAATCTGAGGTCAGAATTTCAACATACTGTACTTCCAAAGTGCTTACCCCCACCAAATAATACATGATGAACACTATGATCAGAGTACCTTGTCATTTTTTTTTTTTTAAAGTGGAGACCAAAACTAAGAGTATTTTCTTATGCTTGTGCCTGGACAGTTTTCTGGTATGCAGGGGAAAAAAAAAAAAAAGCCAATTCCATTTTGCTCTCTACAGAACATCGAGGTCCAAGGCAAGGCTACCAGCAGACCAAAATATTTAAGAGGAGGAAACCGATTATGTTCCTTGTAGCATTTCATCCAACAGTCAAACCATCTGTTACATGCAAACCTTGTTTTGTGACTGCAATGTGTTGCAGGAGAACAAACTGGTTAATGACTGATCATAAACTGAACACATTAACCCTCCTCAGGTAATGTGGGGTCTGTTGGACCCCACCCTATTTTTCTTAGTGTTTTTCATATATTACTATAAGGTCTTGGGATCTGGTTTTCCCTCTACCTTCCAGACTAGTAGACTAGTTTAGGGAGGTGATGGGGTCAGTTCGGGATCTGGCTCTGTTTTCGCGATAAAGGGTCTTAGGGGTCCAGTGGACCCCACTTTACCTAACCTGTGATTACTTTCCCATATACAGTGTACTGTATATCTTCCATACAATTTTTTTTTTTTTTTATGACGTGCTTCTCTTACTGCTTACAGAAATACTGGCCACTACTGTACAGCATGCAATGATAGAACACTGGTGGAACATATCAGTGTTGGTATGGCAGCCACTAATTTCGATGGTATTTGTATAAAGTTTGTCAATGTTTTTTCATTTAATTTTCCATAAAATATTTCGTCACTTATATTTCCATACATTTTGCACTAAACTGAAGGAAAAGGCCTACAGAAACTGTGTAAAAGCGATTGTTTCAATAAAGTTGTTGTAAGTATTTTTGACGATTTTTTAAAGATTGGGGTCTGACAGACCCCACATTACCTAAGTTAGGATAAAATTATAGGTTTAACTGAGAAGGGTTAAGACACTGGTTCAACGGAGATACGTTTCCAGATATTATATTAGGTTTCCAGATAATATACGAGGTTTCCAAATAATATATGAGGACATACGTTTCCAGCTGGTGTTCACTATCCACTCACACAAAGCAGAATAACCTTCAGGTGACTATACAATGAATGACCAGCCGAATGGTTTCTTGCTGCTCAAGAAACTTACTGATACAGGTACAACATTAGGTGGTAAACACAACCAAATACTGATGATGTCTCGATGTCTAACTGGTTAAGGCACTCCTGGACGTGGCTCTTAAGGGGTTTGATCTGAGAAATGCTTCGTGTACTACTCATAATGCTACTCAGCTGCCAATGACATGTCATTTCCCTTGCATGCTGGGATTAAGTAGCATAGCCATGGGTCCCTATGCTTATTATGGGGTATAGTGGATTACATGATAGAATATTTAATAGGCTACTCACCTGTGAGCAAACTTCATGGGGCATACGAGTTAGTATAATGCGGTATAATGTCAACTACCACCTGTAAAAGGAAATCCTCCTACTCACTGACTGTACTGAGTACCGGTACAAAGCATCCACCACGGGGCAAACCTGGCAATTCCCTGCAAACGTTATCTTCATTTATAAAGCTAAGATGGCTTGTTTAAAGTATAAAATGAAGCTCTTCATGAAAACAACGGGTTCGATTATTACTATCGATGAATCACACACACACACACACACAAAAAAAAGGGTATCATAGTTGTACTTTATACTCAATATGGTGTTTGCCTCACTTAATCCTAAACATGTGGAACATACTGGGGTAGTGTTTGCTCTAGTTCATCTAATTAATGATCATACTCACATTAGGCTGAACACATGCTACGATGAGACACACATCACCACTTACACAACCTTCCGTCCTCAATGTTGGCACTGGACGCTTAGAATTCAAAACCTCTAATGCACATCGCCCTCATATTTCCGTTAAATTAATAAAATACATTACATACTGTAATTAAAAAAAAAACTGTGCTGTTTTATCATATTACAGCCTACTCAAGTTCCAGAAATAAAGTTACCGACATCCAACACACTTATGGTATAGTATTATTCTGATCAGAAATTTTGCTACACCAAACTTTAGTAATTTCTGATGCAACAAGCTATTACTTTTTTTTTTTTTTTTTTTTTTTTTTTTTTTTTTACTAAATATAATATACATTAATGTTAGGTCCCTGTGCTGCAAAAAGGCAAAAGAATGCTATTTTACTGGCTGTTGTCGGCAGTCAAATCTTTAAACGGCTGTCACTCAACTTTATTCAATTTTGCAAATGACCTCAATACATATTACATAAATCTGCACCATGAATGTTATCAAATAAAGAAAACACGCTGGATAAATGAATAATTAGCGAATCGACTTTACTTAGTCAATTCCCATAAGGAACAAATAGTTTCATACTTGCAGCAGAGGGATAAAAAGACCACTGCGACTCCAAAAACATCTCACAAAATAATAACCCTTGGCCCTTGGAGACGTAGATGAATTCGCAATTTCTCTTGCGATGCACTTGTTCGCAACGAAGATTCCATTTTAGTAAACAAAATGTATTTTCTGCAGAAAAGCTATTGGTATTTTAATGTCATTCTCGATGCAAACTATACTGATAATACGTGATAATTACCATGCAAGTGAATGTCGTGTGATATGTAAAATTAATCGCTTAGTAAGAGATGCTATAAATACGAGCCTCTTGCGTCGAAACTCGAGCTTTCCTCGAATAAAACTGTCTGGTGGTATCAGGATTAAAATGGCTCAAAGTTGTGTCCTCAACTGAGCCTTACTGAAGAGCTTTACCCTTTAATATAGCGACGCCATTTTCAGTTTCTCCTTAATAAAGTTTTGTTTTCACCTGACAACTGCCACTCCCATAACATTAATACTCAGTCGTAACTGCATAGAATTCGGTACCGGTAAGTCTTGGTAATGAGCTTGGAATAAGTCTCCTTGGATACTAATCAACCCTTCGGTCTTACCGCACTTGGCCATCAACTGGATTCGGCTCATTCCGTCACCAACCTGCTTCGTCACATTTTTCGTTATCCCGACCTTACCCATTTCCTCACCACGTTCTGCCCGTTTCGTCACTCTCGAAATAAGAATCACTTACAACATAGCTTATAGCCTGAGGAATTCACACACACACACAATAACCCATGATACTGGTCATGATGTCGTAATGATGGAGTTGGACTACTTCCGAACAATGGTTCCTCTAACAATCGGGGAACAACGTCATACTTAACTATGCAACAACAAATTCTAAGAGACTCGTACTTACAATAATGTCAGTAATACATTACAACACAAATAATGAGTTGGTGTTAACATGAACATAATATTTTAAAAACATATCATACTTACCTCGCCTCAGTTGTCTGCAAGCACGTCCTCCCCCTCTCAAGTCCAGCTGGTAACTGCGTGGACCGGTGCGGCCCCGGGATTCAGGGATTCAAACGGTTCGAAGAGGGTGAAGTTGGCTGTGAAGATTTCGTATTGCTCCATATATGGGCCCGTAGTGCAGGTTCTGTAAGCTAACGAAAAAATAGTACAAATAATAATCCCCTGTAGTTTAAGATGCGATACAATACGAAATTCTGTATGCCAGGCCAGAAATTTAATCGTTATAGTCTTCAGAACATTTTTGGCGGTCTAGGCTTCCGCGCATAGCAGAACTGTCTAAACAAGAAAAGTAGGTGTTTTTGGGTTAAAGGTTCGATTACGGAGGGTGAGCTCAGCTGTGGGGCTTTTCGAATGGAGGGGGAAGACATATGGAGAGAGAGAGAGAAAGAGAGAGAGAGAGAATCTTCACTTGTCTCTTGCTCACCAAAAACACATTTTTGTTATGCGTGAAAAATTACCAAGACTTGTATTTAATTTTAGTAGGCTGGACAAGGAATGGGAACTGCAGAAACTTCCCATGTGTCTAGTTCTTTCGCCAAATGAAAGTATGAGTAAAAGAGAGCACACACACACACACACACACACACACAAGGAGACTATCATACCAATTATCGAAGCTTCTCACTTTCTTTTTTTCTGTAACCGAAAATGTGAGTTAATGAGAGATGGAATTAATGTAGCCTAAGTCTGTGAAGTATCATAACAATCTTCTTAGGTGGTTTCGATACAAAAGTACACAACATCCATTGTAAAAAAAAAAAAAAATCAAATGAATAAATGAGAAAACGCTGCCTGATACCTAACTTTTCTTGATCACCTTCTTCCATTAACCCCTTCCATTCGGTGGCGTCCTTAGCTCTATCTCCAGATGATTTTAGTCATCCTAGGCCAGAAATTTTAGCGAAGACGTTGATGACAGCTATATCTGACCTTTCTTGTTGGAAATAATAATAATAATGATAATAATAATAATAATAATAATAATAATAATAATAATAATGCGCTGACAAAAGGTCTGGCGGTAGCAAAAATAAACTGAAATATTATCCGGAACACAGAAAAGCAAGTCAGTCATGCTATCTCAAGGACCGCTGAAGCTGAAATTTTACTACAATATAGTCTTTTGACGGACGCAGAGCGGAAAGGAGTACGGGGGTTCCAACTGGTTTATCATTCGCTGATATCACCTGGGGTAAAAAATTGGTACTTTTCTGGATATTTCGGATGTCACCTAATTTTCCATGAATGACTAAAGCTAGAGCCACCAAATCTGGTGGACTTATACTCTAATAGACTGTGATGAACTAAGGTGGCATGCAAAAGACCAGTGACCTTGACCTCACGGTCCCTTTGTAGGCAACAGCCATGAGAAGTTGCTCTTTGTCAATACTTTCCTTGCACAATTTTACGGTGTTCTAGTTATAATAATAATAATAATAATAATAATAATAATAATAAAAATTATTTATTATTATTATTATTATTACTGGCCCTTGCAGCTTCTTAATGGCAAAAGGACAGTTATACGACTCTATTGTATATCCCTGAAATACCGGTAGTTCCTTTTCATGGGTAGCTTCATAAATTCTGTAGAATTACTGCATCAAATGGCAGAATGGCAATCCTACGACTGTATATAGCAATTCTTCGTTACCAGCATTTTATGTTTAATATTTTTGGTGGCCAGGATTTAAAGACTGAGAGACGAAATATTTAGGCCACATTAAAGTAGACAAACTATTGCATTCATTCCACCACTTGCAAACTTACCGTGTGTGTGTGTGTGTGTGTGTGTGTGTGTGCACTATTTGAACAGCATCATTCTGAAGTCGAATACCCAAACCTCCGCGATGAACTCCCATATTCGAAGCTCCGGAGCCCAGCAGATGATGGCCGTATTAATTCGCTACCCGGTGTCGAAACAAAGCGGGGGTTGCAACAAGGAAAAAAAAAAAAAATCCGGTTGATGTGAACGTACTTAGATGGGTGAGATATGGGAAGGATTTTGGGCTTAAGTTAGGTTACAGTTATGGATACGCTGCGATACATATGCGGTACTTTGCATGCAAGATTTTGGGTAAACTTGAGGGTATAACTGTGAGTGTATTTTGGATAAGAGGGTATAATATCGTGATTTTTTGTAAGTGATTGGATAAGATTTAGGAATTAATTTGCGGCTGGGTTAAAGTAAAAATCAGGATATACTTAGGATATGGTCTGAGATGTTTTAGGTATGACTTTGCAGATTTGGGTTCTCTGGGTTTGTTTAGGAAATCATTCTGATGTGGTTAAGGCAGAATTTTAGCTTTAAGTTAGGGTACAAGTTAGGATACAACTGGGATGTATGAATTTAGATTAAGAAAGGTTAAAATTTAAGGTACGGATGGGTGTGATTTACTTATGAATTTTTAGGTGAACGCTAGGTAAAAATTTGAGCTAATGTGAACATGTTTAGAAGTAACTTATTTATATATTATTTTTTTTGAATTTCGGGTACAGTTCAGGGTGCAGTTCAGTATACAGTTCTGAGTATATTTTAGAAGACTTTAAATATGATTTAGGTAAGGTTTAGGAAGTAGGCTGGGGTACAGTTAAGGAGGATGTGGTTTAGGAATTCCAGGATGAAGGTATGAGTAAACTGAAGTCCAATTTATGATACACTGTTCGCCAGTCCATTGGCGGTAACTGAATTTGCGTCCTAGCCCATGCTGATAAGAACAATACTGAAATTCTCACCACCTACAATAACAAAACAACAACATAGACGACAATGTGCTCAGCAATAAATATTTCTCACTAAAATGTGGACATGATTTTCTGAGTGATTAAGGAAAAAAAATGAATAAGTAAACTGATGGTTTGCGAAGTGAGCTGCTGTTTGAAAGAACGCAATTTCCATCCCAGACTGAGACAGGGAACATGTCTGATGATTTGAGTTTCCTTAAATACGACTTTGGGGAATATGCCTGACGATGTTTCGTGGAAAAAATAATAATAATAATAATAATAATCTTCCACAGGATCCATCGACATTTGATAAAAACATCCCGCGAACAACATTACACCACTACATCAGCCTTGAATTAGACGGTCATAGAATGTAATCAGTATGGATGATGTGTATTACCGCCAAAGTGACGACATGAGAAAGTGTGAGCATGTAGGGGGACTTCTGGATCTCACGGAGCGGAACGTCAAGTATAATGCTCGAGTCGAACACACGGAAAATAAATTCACTAGATTTATGGAAGCATGGGGGTAGGTAGGGATGGTGGATGGACATGTCAGCCCGCGGGTCTATGGTGGAACATCCCTGGTCTACATGGTCCTGGATTCCATTATGTGTGGGATCAGGCCGCGGTACACACACACACACACACACACACACACACACACACGGAATCCAATTAACCTCTAGCCAGACGGTACTCGCCCGCCTTGGAGAGTTTCAAGGTGATCTGGAAACAATCTACCCACTGCCTTTATAAAATAATGGATTCTTACTTTTTGAAGAATATTCGATTACCTTTTCAAGAGGGATTGATTACTTTTTAAAGGCGATTTTATAACACCATGAATAAGGTTCTACTTTTTCTGTCGAAGGTTGAGTTTCTTTCTGAACGCATTTAATAAGTGATGAAAGGGGATCGACGATAACCTGAAATGGCAAATTACCTTCTGAAGCAGGTCCGATTACAAAGTCAAGAGGGTTCAGTTAGGTATAGAAGAGGGTTCGATTGTATATTCAAGAGGAGACTGTTACTTACGAAAGAGGGGGAGGGAGTATTGACGTCACACGCCAATCAATCCCGTAAGTGGCTTGTTGGATGGGGATTAGATGGCTTTAAGGAGGATCAGACTGCTTGGCTTGGGATCACAATAGGGAGCGGGGGATCAGCTCCCTAAGGATGGGATGAGATCGCTTTGACGGGCTATTATGGAGCTGGAGTGGCTTCATAGGGACCCGAGGAGCAATATGGCCGTTTATAACTACGTCTGAAGTGGAGAGAGAGAGAGAGAGAGAGAGAGAGAGAGAGAGAGAGAGAGAAACTTACAAAGAAAACGTGAGAAAGAAAACAGACAAGAAGGGGTGACAATTAATAAAACACTGCCTCAGACCTACTCAATAACCGGGCCAGGAAGTCATTAACGGAGAGCACTGGCATCAAAGACTCTCTCTCTCTCTCTCTCTCTCTCTCTCTCTCTCTCTCTCTCTCTCTCTCTCTCAGTGGACAGAGGAAAAGTGCCTGACCAGCATCATGTTATCACCACCACCATCAACATCATCATTATTATATTTCACAACTATAAATGATGTATCTCCCATTATCATCCTAAATAACTCACTAATGACCATAACGTTGGCAAATGGAGTCTGTGCTTCCTTTACACAATGAAAACGTTCCTCAGCACTAACCTTGCCTTACAATCTTTAAGGAAATGTACGCTTGGGAGAAATACTGATTTTTTTTTATTCAAGGCTGTCACTTTCATAGACAGCGAAAGGTAATTTTCAAGGTTTCTAATACACTTTTTTTTTTTTGTCTCCCTCCCTATCTCCTCTCCCATCCAATCCTCCCCTCTCTTGCACATACGCTATTCTTCCCTCATTTCCCTCACAATGTCACCACCTTTCTTCTCTTCACTCTCATATCTCCTTCCTCCTTTCCTCTATGCCTTGACTGTTCCTTCCTTCCCTCCTGTGTCTATCTCACTCTCCCTCCGCTAATCCTTCCATTCCCCTTTCCTCCTCTTCATTCACACTTCCTCCCTTCCTCACCCCCTTTCCTTCCTACAATCCCTCCACTTCCTCCCTTTCCCTCTCTCTCTCTCTTCATACATCCCTCTCAAACTCCCGCTCCCTCTCCTCCATACTCTCCCTTAACCCTCTCCTTACACAGACGTCTTTTTAACTTCATTCTTGCTACCTCCAAACAATTATATTCAACTAACGCAGCATCTCTTGGACTGAAGGAGTTAATGGAGATATTACTTAGTTTGTTTTCACCTAAGATTAGTAAGCCATTCTCAGCTTAAATGGAGGTGAAGTATAGTCAGACTGGAGGGCAAATTTGACTAGTAACCAAAAAGAATCGTTCCTAACTCATAACTATGCCTCATCGAATTTTACGTATCCTCCAGTAATTAAGAGGGTGAGAGTGGCACAGTTCCGTGAGATGAAAAAAATAAATAAACGGCTATAACTCCAACCCTTCCACGAGACGTCTCCCCTAAGCACAATGGAAGCTAGAAAAAAAAAAAAAAAAGGACTGACGTCATTGTTGTGGAGGTGAATTTCAGTATTTTGTTCTCCAGTTTCTCTTTCCTCTCCTCTCTTTCATCACACTTTCCATTTTCCCTCAATTTTTTCCTTTCTCATTCTCTTTATTCTAATCCTACTTCTTTCTTAATTCTTTTCTTTTACATATACATTCTCTCTCTCTCTCTCTCTCTCTCTCTCTCTCTCTCTGAATGTTATCCTTCTACTTCCTTCAAGCTTTCCCTCAGGCACTGTTTCCTTTTTACCTCCCGTTCTTCTCTGCTCTCTCCCTTCTTCACTCGTTCCATTTTTCCCTCCACAATTTCTTCTCACCTCTTTTGCTTTCTCCCTCCATCCCTACAGTATTTTTCTTTTTTACCCTATTTCTTCCTTGATCTCTCCTTCCTCCTGCTTTCCCTCTTTTACTCTCCAAGACTTTCTTCTTCACCCTTTTATTCTTTTCCTCTTCTTCATCTTCTTTTTCTCATTCGTTTCTGTGGACTATCTCTCTTACTTTCATCTGTTTTTCCCCCCAAGACTGTTCCCTCTTTTGTCCTCCCCCTCTTTCTCTTCCCTACTCATTCTTTTTTTTTTTTTTTACTCAGTTTATATCCTTCTTAGTCTTTCCCTCTCTCATGCAGTCCTTCTTTCACGTTTCCTTCTTCCCTATCTTCATTTCTACATTTCCTCCTTCCTTCTCCACGTTCTTTGTTTATTCCCCTCTTTATTCTTTCTCTCCTTTTTTGCATTCTCATTAGCTTTCTTCTTTCCATCTTCTTCTCTCGCAAGTCTTCCCTCTCTCTCCATGATTTACTTATTCCCTCCATCATTCTCTCTTCTCTTCACGATCTTATTTTTTCACCTCTCTCTCTCTCCCTTTCTCTCTCCACAATTTACTCCTTCCCTCCTTCATTATCTCCTCTTTCCTCCCCCGCCCCCCCCCTGCCTGCTGCTTGCCTTCCTTCCTTCCTTCCTTCCTTTCTCCTCGTCTCCTTCTCTCCATCCCTCCCCTTCCTCCCTCCCTCCTGATCCTCATTGCGGTAATCATCTTTGACCTCCATTAGATATATTGCCAGTTCCTCTCTCTCTCTCTCTCTCTCTCTCTCTCTCTCTCTCTCTCTCTCTCTCTCTCTCTCTCTCTCTCTCCTCCCTTCTATTTTCTTCTTTCTTTTCCCTCTCTTTTTTCCCCACATCTTTTCCTTTTTTCCTTGTTTTTCCATTCGTACACATATTTCTTCCCTGTAAATCTTTTCCTCCCTCCTCGCTTCATATTTTCTTTTCGTTTTTAATGCAACACACACACACACACACACACACACACACACACACACACACAAATGCACTACCTCTTTTGCTTTCTTCCTGTGTGTGTGTGTGTGTGTGTGTGTGTGTGTGTGTGTGTGTGTGTGTGTGTGTGTGTGTGTGTGTGTGTGTACCCAGATGGGCGTTGCAAGTCGTAATTTCACTATATTCCCTTCTTATTTCTTCTCATCCTTCGTTCTTTCTATTCATCTTTTATTTCTTTTCCACCCCTCATCTTCCCTCCATCTTCTCTCTCTCAGCTTATCTTCCTACCTTCTTTTCTCCTTATCTCAGGTAATTCTTCATCTCATCTTCCTCTTATCTCCTCTCTCCCTTCTCCCAATTTTACTTCCTCCTTCTTCCTTCCTGATCCTTCCTTCATCTCTCTTTCCTTTTCCTCTTTCCCATTCATCAATTTTCTCGTCTCTTTCCTCCCTGTGTCTGTCCATTTCAATCCACTTATTCTTTTATCATCGCTCCTTCATTCCTTAAATAGACGGAGAGAGAGAGAGAGAGAGAGAGAGAGAGAGAGAGAGAGAGACAAACAGACAGACAGACAGACAGACAGACAGACAAACAGACAGACAGACAGACAGACGACGACGAGGGGAAATAGGTCACTAGAAAAAATGGAATGAAAGAAGAGAAAAGGGAAACGAGCAAATGGAATGATGCAGGAGAAAAGACAGAGGAAAAATGGAATGAAACAAGATGAAAGCATTACGGATAAATGGAGGAGGAGGAAGAGGGAAGAAAATGCGGGAGGACGAAGAAATAAGAAGCAAAAATGGAAGTATGTAAGAAGAAAATACGAAATATGGATGGATGGATGAATTGAGGGTCGGAGGGAGGGAGGTGGTGAAGAAAAGAGGGAAAGAGGAGGAGGTGATGGAGAGAGGAAGAGAGGACGGATGGCTAAATTAGGAAAAAGTTATTGGAGGTGAGATGGATGGAGGAGAGAGGGAGGGAAGAGAGACGAATGAGTGGAGGAAAGGAGGAAGAAGAAACTATGGAAGGAAAGAAGGGAGAGAGGAGAAACCAGTGGGAGGAGGCAAGAGGATAGGAAAGAGGGACGCACAGTGGACAGAGGATAGATGGAGGGAGAAGAGATGGATGGAGGGAGGGAAACTTTCCAATACCTAACGTAGGTCAGTGACGATTACAGCATTGGTTTGAGGGAGGGAGGGAGAGAGAAAGGGAGGGAGGGAGAGAGGGTGGAGAGACGAGAGAGGAAGGGTGGAAAGACGGGAGCAGGGAGGGTAACAAGACAGAGAGGGAAGGAAGGAGCGAGGAAGGAGACATGAAAGTAGGGGGGGGAGGAGAGAAAGGAAAAGAGCGAAGAGAGAGGAAGGGAAGGAGGGAGGGAGGAGATACGGAGGGAGAGATGTGGGAAGAGGAGAGATGGATGGATGGATGGAGGGAGGCAGGAGATATGGAGGGAGATGTGACAGAGGGATGGAGGAAGAGACAGAGAGACAGATGGAGGGACTGGAGAAGAAATGGAGGGAGGGTGAGAGAAGAGATGGGTGGAAGGAGTGGAAATGGATGGACGTAAGGATGGATGGAGAGAAGGAAGGAGGAAAAATGGAAGGGGGGAGGAAAGACGGATGGGAGGGGGGGAATGGACTAGCCAATACATCTAATGGAGGTCAAGGTTGATTACAGCAAAGGTTAGCAGGAGGAAGGGAGGGAGGGAGGGAGGCAAGGAGGGAGGAGGAAAACATGGGAGGGAGGAAAGGAGGAGGGAGGGCAGAAGGAGGGGATGGAGGGAAGAATGGAGGGAGTCAAAGAAAAAGGTAGGGAGGGAGGCAGGGAGGGAGGGCAGGAAGGAAGTTTGGAGGGAGGAAGGGAGAGAGGGAGGAGGGGTGAGGGGAGGAGAGAAGCTGAGAGGAGGGGAGGGAAGGAGAAAGGGAAACAAGGAGATAAGAAGGGAACACGTGAGGGAAACTGGAAGGAATGAAGGAAAAGTGGGAAGGAGGCGGAAGGGAATCTGGTAATCATGGAAGAAGGGTGGGAAGATGGAGAGAAACATGGGAGGGAGGGAAGGAGGGAGAGCCAGGGAATTGGGAGGAAACTTTCGTGTGTGCATTTATGTATGAGAGAGAGAGAGAGAGAGGGGGGGGGGACCGTACCATTCATATTAGGTGGGCCGGGCTTAGTATTTACACAAACTCTTAATTGCACAAGTTCAAAAATAGGACAGCAAAGCAGAAAGTTCCCGCCTCCCTCCTGACCCTCTGGCCATGAGTCGTACAGGAAAATAGGGAGAAAAAAGATGATTGGAAAGCTACGGGTTGAAAGTAGGGAGGGAGGGCAAGGATGACAAAAGGGAGGATTGGAGGAGAAAGGGAGGAAGGAAGAATGAGTAGGATTGCAACTAAGGAAGAATGAGTGAGGAAAACTGCGAAGAAGGGAACAAAAAAGAAGGGTAATAATGGGTAAGAGGGAAAAGGAAGGGCTTGTAGACGGGGAGAAAGAAAGAAAAGATGAGAGAGTGAGTGAAGGATGGAAGACAAGGCAGAGGAGAAGGAAAATGAAAGAGAAGGGAAGAAAGGACGAAGAAAAGGAAGACTACGGGTGGGAAAGAGCAGTAAAGAAGGGAGGGATTAATGGGAGAGGGACAAGAGGAAGGGAGGGATAAAGGTGCATTGGCTACGTGATTACTGATTGGTTGACTGATTGCATGAAAATGATACTGGCAGCGTAAAAACAAAGCTCACTGCCACCGATCAGTTAGAGTAGTATCAAAGCAAGGGCTATATATATATATATATATATATATATATATATATATATATATATATATATATATAACACAACAAACAAAAAGCAATCATAAGAAAGGGGAAGATGGGAAAAGTACAGAGAGGAAAATAGGCGAGAAGTAAGGGGGTTCAAAGGATAGCAAATAGCAGCACATATAATGGTCCTTTTGAGGCTGTTCATTACAAAGTGGACTACGATTTTGGTATCGGCTCTGTACAAAATACTGGTGATATAAATAAAGTAAATAAATAAATCGAAGTGAAAGGGTTGATCATCACTTGTTTGTGCAGGTGTTAGTGAGCGATTTCGTGTCCACGGTACCAAAATCATTGAAAAAAATCGAGTGAGGCGAGGTTTTCGGAAAGCAGGAGAAAAACGAAGGTAAGAGTGGAAAGAGTAAAGTGGCTGAGTTTACGAGTACCACGTTTTTTCATGATTTTTCTCTTCCTGGACAATCCTTCCCTTCCTTTCTTCCTTCTCACCTTCCCTCTTCTCCGTTCTCCCCTCCCCTCATTTTCTCCTCTCCCTCTTTCCTTTTCTCTCCTGCTTTCCTTTGCTCTCCTACCTTTCCTTTCCCACCCCCACTCCCATTTTTTGATCTTCCATTTCCACCTGTTTCTACTTCCCCTCTTCCAATTCTCATTATTTCCCTCTTTTTTCCAATTCCCTCCCTCTTCATTCTCCTTTCCTCCCCTTTCTACTTCCCCCTCTTCTACTCCCCTCCCCCTCTTCCTTTCCAAGTCTCCCTCTAATATTTTCCTCTTTTCTCCTTCAAATTCTTTTCCCTTCCATCCTTTTTCTCTTTCCTTCCATCCATTTGTTTCTTCCCACTCTTGCCTCTTCTCCCCTTTTCCTCTTATAACTTTCTTCTGCTTCCCCCTCCCCCTTTCTTCCTTCTCCATGTCCCTTACAGTTCTTTTTCATTCTTCCTAATTACGTTTTCCTCTAATTTCTCAAGTAAATTTGTGAATTAGTTTCATCTCGGTTCTTCATCCTATTTTTTTTTTTTTTTCAATATATCTTCCATCCCTTCTTACATATTTTTACGTCTCTCTCTCTCTCTCTCTCTCTCTCTCTCTCTCTCTCTCTCTCTCTCTCTCTCACCACAGTTAATTTACGAGTGCCTTTTCTTTTACATTTCTACCTTTTTTCTCTTCATCCACAGTTTTCCTCATGTTGTTTAGAGCGACTTTTTCAGTTTAATTATCTCTTCTTCTCCACCCCATTTCCACTTATTTCCTCTATTCTCATTACTCTTACCGACTTCTCTTTTTCATCCTCCCCTATGTACAGGTGCGATAAGTAATTCCTTTACACGTCTGGGAACTCGAACTAATGGAGCGAAACTGCAACCCTTTCAACCCCGATTCAATTATAGTCTTTCTTCTTGAGCTTTACCGTATATCTGTCAAGTGGGTTACTTACGGAGCCCAGTGACAGTGTTAATATTCTGGCTCAGTATCCGTGCTATTGCACTTCTTCGTGACTAGAATCAAGTTTTGGTGTTAATCTATCGCTACAATTCGGCATTCAAGAGCAAGGGTAATTTGAGACCAAGTTAGAGCGATAAAGGATATAGTTAGCTCAGCAAGATTATTATTTTGATTTCGACACAGCGTCCAGGTAATGTTAAAGAATTACTATCAGCAGAGCGTCCTTCCCTTTTTCATCCCCTCTTCTTTCACCTGTTTTGTCCCTTGCCTTCTCTTCCGTTTACAAAGTCGCCTTCTCTTCACTGCCTACCTCCTTCACTTCCTTTCTATTTAGTGATCGCTTCTCTCTGACAGCTTCTTATTCGTTTTTTCTTTTCCTTTAACTTGTCACTCTCTATTGTTTTTCCTCTCCTTATCCCTCCTTATATCCAACTCCCCACTAAAATTTATTATCAATTCTCGTTCTTCCTCTCTCCTTCTCAATACTCTCTCTCTCTCTCTCTCTCTCTCTCTCTCTCTGTTCTTGGTCTGCTATCTTTGTCTTTTCCTCAGAGTAGCCAGGTTAGTTATTACCTACTTTACAATAAACTTGAAAGGAACAATGGCTCTGTATTCTCCTTTGTACTCTCTCTCTCTCTCTCTTTCTCTCTCTCTCTCTTATCTATTCCCTCTTTTCTCCTTCTCCCCTTCCTCTCCCCGTGCTTCGTATACTCTTTTTCCTCTTCCCCCTCCTCTCTCTCTGATTTCCATACTCTTTCTTCCTCTTCTTTCCTTTTTCTTCTCTCCGTTTTCTTTATTTCCCCTTTTTCACTTCACTTCTCTCTCCGATTTCCATTCACTTTCTCCGTACCTTCCCTCTCCTCTCTTCATCTTTTCCTTCCTCGTTCTCTCCTCTCTAACCTTGTCGCCACATTCTCTCTCTCTCTCTCTCTCTCTCTCTCTCTCTCTCTCTCTCTCTCTCTCTCTCTCTCTCTCTCACGGCACCCGCACCACAAGAAATCGAGTAAAAACTAATTTCATTTCGGAATGGAGGAAGTTTGTGTTCACCTCCAGCTAACTCAGTCTCCCCCTCCTTACCCCGTTTTCACTCTTCATCACTCTCTCTTTCTTCTCTTTTCCTTCTCTCTTTTTCTTCATTTCCTGTCTCTTTTATTCTTCTCTCTTTACCCTCCTCTTTAATTAATCTTCTGCACTATCCCTCGCCGCCATTCCTTTCCGTTTTCCTGTTTTTCTCTCCTTTCTCCCCTTCATTTTCTTCCCCCCATATTCTCTTTTTCTCCTCCACTCTTTTTCACATCTTCCCCTATCGTCTTCTCCCTCTCCCTCTCTTTTTCTTCTCTCTCCGTCATTCCTTTTCTTCTCTCAACTCCAACTGACTTCTTCCTTTCTCTTTCTTCCATTCCTTTTTTTTCTTTTCTCCTCTCTCTTCCTCCTTCCCTCTCATTTTCCCTTCCCCCATCTCTCTCTTTTTCTTCCCTCCTACTGTTGTTATCTTTCACCTGTATTATTTTCCTCCCTTTCCTCTTCTTCCCTCACATTTTTTTCCCTCCTCCCACCAATGCCAACACACCCTTTAACAACACCTCCCACACACAACACACACTCCCTTTCCTCCTCTTCCTTCCTTTATCTTCTTGCCATCCTCTCTCTCTCTCTCTCTCTCTCTCTCTCTCTCTCTCTCTCTCTCTCTCTCTCTCTCTATCATGCAGTCAAGGAGAGCCAAGGAGATCCAATCTTCAGGTGCTCATCAATCATTCTAAGTGATCCCTACCCGCATGACCCCAGAATCGCCTCCTGGCTCCGCCTCAGTGATTTCGACTTTTAATCTCTTACTTCTTGTCTCGCTCTCTCTCTCTCTCTCTCTCTCTCTCTCTCTCTATTCATGCACACACAAAGACACTCTCCCCCTCACCCTCCCTTCTCCAACTCTTTCTCTCCCACCTCTCTTCAGTTATTCAATACTAGTGCCTGCCTACAAAAAACTGCGGGACTAACTAATCGCATTTCCATCCCATACCGTTACTGAGCCCACAATGACCAATTCTCACCGAAACTTTGTCAAAAGGATCTTCGCATATTTTCGCGTGTTGTGATTCTAACACACCCTGGCCTTACCCCGACCTAATGCAAAAAGAATTAGGTCGATATCTACTACCGTTCCCATGAAAGAAATGGGCAAACGCACTGACACACACACACACACACACACACACACACACACACACACACACACACACACACACACACACACACACACACACACACAGTTTAACTTCATTATTTAGACTACCCTCTTCCACTCACCGTTCCTCCTTCCCATCCATCTATCAACCCCCTTCCTTATCCACCCTTCTCCTACACCTCTTCAATTATACACTTGGTCTATCTTCGTCCCACCCTTTCGTATCTTTTCCACCTCCCCCACCCAACACGCCCACTTACCTTCTCCCATTTATCCTATACCCATCCTCTCTCTCTCTCTCTCTCTCTTTCTCTCTCTCTCTCATACACACACACACACACACACACACACATTCTCCTTCAATTACACAGGCCAAGCACATTTTTCTCCCAGCATGTAACTCACCCGTACCCAGCCTGCCTCGCCACACCATATTAAACACCGCCTCCCAAGGCTTAAGGAATGAGGGGAAGAGTTTTGGAGTGAGGGGAAGGGTTAAGGAATGAGAGGAAGGGTTGAGGAATGAGTGGAAGAGTTGTGGAATGAGGGGAAGGGCTGTGGAATGAGGGGAAGGGTTGAGGAATGACGGGATGGGTTAAGAATGAGGGGAAGGGTTGAGGAATGAGGGGAAGGGTTGAGGAATGGGGGGAAGGGTTGAGGAATGACGGGATGGGTTGAGAATGAGGGGAAGGGTTGAGGAATGAGGGGAAGGGTTGAGGAATGAGGGGAAGGGTTGAGGAATGGGGGGAAGGGTTGAGGAATGACGGGACGGGTTGAGGAACGAGGAAGTAGGGGTTAGAAAGTGAGGGGAGAGGGGTTGAGAAGGTTGCAGGCCGAAATGAAAAGAGAATGGCAGGTGACATATATTGGTAATTGGGGATATAGGGAATGAGCGGGAGGGGTTGTGGAATACGTGAAGGGGAGCTGACGTACGAAAGGCTTGGAGAATGACTGAAAAAGGAAAGAGAAGGGAGAAGTTGGGAAATGAAGGGGACGGGAATGATGTGGAGTGGATGAAAAATGATGGAAAGGGTTTGGGAGTGGAGATGCTGGGTTAGGGAATGAGAGGAGGGATGAAGTCTGAAGGGGAGGGGCTGGGGAAAGAGAGAGAGAGGAATTTGGGAATGAGAGGGAGATGTTAGGGAAAGAGGAAGAGGGATTTGGGAATGAGAGGGAGGGATTTGGGAATGAGAGGGAGGGGTTGGGGAAAGAGAAAGAAGGGTTTGGGAAAGAGAGGAGGGATTAGGGTTTAGAAAAGGCTTTAGATATCAGATAGTTGAGTGATGAGGGGGGAGGGGTTCTGACAGGAGGGGAGGGGTTGAGAAATGATAGCTAGGGGTTGGAGCATGAAGGGGACAGGCTGAGATATGAGGGGAGGGAGATGAGGAATAAGGGGGAGGGGGTTGGGGAATGAGAGGGGAGCGGCTGGGGGTTGAAGAGGAAGAAGGAATAAAGGGGGTGGCAACAAGGAAACAAAGGAGGAAGGAAAAGATAAGGAATAAAGTGAGGTAAATAAGGGAACGAGGAAGAAGGAAGGAAAAAAAGGCTGTGTAAATAAGGAACGGAGGAAAGGGAAGGAAGAAAAGTGAATGTATGAAGACCAAGGTGAAGGAAAAAAGGAAAGAAGAGAGAAGAAAAGAAGGAAAAGATGAAGTAATAGAAGCGAAGAAAACGAAAGGAAGAAAGAAAAAATTAAATGAACGAAGGGAAAAAGAAAAAAAAAAGAAAAAAGGAAGGAAGGAAGGAAGCATGGATAGAGGGATGGATGGATGGACGAAAAGTTTGCATGCATGAAAAACTAAAGGAACAGAACTGAGGAAGTTGCGCAAGATATATGGAGGAAAAGATGACAATATACAGGTCAGGCTGAAGGTGAGTGAAGGAGACAGAAGGAAGGAAGTAATGGAAGATGAGATTAAAAGAAAAAAGGAGAGGAAATGAAGCAAAGGAAGGAAGGAAAGGAGAAGGGAGAGAAACAGAGGTGAGGTAAATGAGGAAAAGAGGGAAAAGGGAAGAGGGGAGGGGGGAGAGGGAGGGGAGGGGAAAGGGAGGGGGGGAGAGGGAGTGGTGTTCAGAGCTCAGTCGTGCTGATAAAGTTTTCATGGTGAGCCGAGTGGACGGGACTGCCTTATGCTCTCTCTCTCTCTCTCTCTCTCTCTTACTGTCCGGGTGGAGAGAGAGAGAGAGAGAGACGTACCAGAGGGACGTCTAGGAAAGCAGGGTTTTGTTGGGTGAGGGCTTTTTTTGATTACCTGAGTCTATCGTGTGTGTGTGTGTGTGTGTGTGTGTGTGTGTGTGTGTGTGTGTGTGTGTGTGTGTGTGTGTGTGTGTGTGTGTGTGTGTGTGTGTGTGTGTGTGTGTGTGTGTGTGTGTGTGTACTGAATGCCACACAAACACTTTAATTCTGGCTAACACTAAATTATATTCTGCAGAGGGAAAGACCTATCACTGAAAGACTAATGGTGAGAAATGCCTCTAATAAAATAAGTCTACGGACACAACAACCCACATCACAGTTACAAGTACTAGGACTGCAGCATCGTCATATACTCTCTGATCATAAATGTTGGATTCTTCTGCCATCAACTTCTCCCCCCCCCTCTCTCTCTCTCTCTCTCTCTCCAATTCAGCCCGAAGTCATGATGTCAAATGAAAGAGCTTTGTTATTTTTATTGTTCTTGTCGTGGCAAACCAAGGCTCATCTAGGCGCAAAGCTTGTGGACCTCAGGAAATCAGCCACTTCAGCCAGGCGCTCCGAGGGAAATTTGGTTGAACTGAGGTGAAAGGAATGTCTGTTTGTGGCAGTGAGATGAAAGAGCGTTGCCATAAACACACACACACACACACACACACACACACACTAAATAAGCGACATCAAAAATTAAGGTAAGCTTCAGGTGGTCTTAGGTCTTTCATTACGTCACTTTTTATTCTAACATATTTTTTTTTTCTTTTTCATTTGCAAGAAACTCATGCCAGCTGAAAGGGTTAAAAGTCCCCCAGGCTGAGCGGAGGAAAGAGTTCGTGTGTGTGTGTGTGTGTGTGTGTGTGTGTGTGTGTGTGTGTTATTTTTGTTTGGTGTTTTCTGTGTTTATAGTAATGAGAGTGTTTTTCTGTGCCTTTGTGTGCGTTTCCTCGAGTGTCCTTGAATGTGTAAGTGTTTGTGGTATACGTCTTTGCTTTCTGTGTACGTATATGTGTGTGTATGTTTTTGTCTGCTCCGTCAAAGAGGAATACCGTATATTCAAGGTCACATCAGACTCATTCTTCGAGGAAATCAGCCTCTTCAATCCCAGTTTTCCTCTTCCTTCATTCCTCTCTTCCACCTTCTTGAGCTTTTCCTACTCCTCCTTTCTTCCCCTACCTTCTCTTTAACATTCTATCATTCTCCTCTCCTTACACTTTTCTCACACTTGTTTTTCTTCACTTCCAATTATGTCTCTTTTCGAATTATCTGCAGCTTTCATCCTCGGTATCCTTCACTTCATCCTTCTCCGATTTTCCAACTTCCGCCTTATTTTCAACATTACTTTCCTTTCTTTGTGAGTAGACTTTCATATTGTCTCTGCTTCTCTCTTCCATCAACTTTTTCTTCCATTCTTTCCTGCTTGTTGCCTTTCCTTTCTACTTTTCCATTTTTTCCACTCCCTTTCCAATATAATCCTCTCAGTATTCTTTTACGATATCTCACTATTCCCTCTTCCTCTTCAGTTTATATTTTCTATCCTTTCCCTTTTCCGTTTTCTCATCTTAATTTTCCTACTTCTTTTTACATGTCTTTCCATTATAACACTCCGTTTTCCTCTTCTCCCTTCTCTCCATTTTCTTCCCCTTTCTCACAAACATTTTCTACTTATTTTTCATCTTTCTCACTCACTTCGTTTCCTACTTTCTTATTTCCTCCCTTCCTACTATGGACCACCACCACCACACCTCTCCGCACTACCATAACATGACACTCCCACGCCAATACCCACACCACCAGCACCAACTCCACCAATACCACCACCACCTCCTCCTTCTTGTCTTCTCCCCCTTCCTCCTCCTGTTCCTACTTCTCCTCCTCCTCTTCCTCCTCCAACTCTATCAGATCCGCTGTAACATTAATATCCCTCCCCCAGAAACTCACTCAGCAATGAGAGAGAGAGAGAGAGAGAGAGAGAGAGAGAGGCATCCACTGGGATATTTTGTACCAAATAAAACCAAAATTCGAAGAAGAAGACGGCGGGAAAAAAAATACAAATGCACAGTGCAGACTAAATGTTCTCGCAAACAAATCATCACATAAATTGTGTGTATCATATAAACTACATCATATAAATTTGATGTGTGTATAGCTTGCTTGTGCGTGCGTATCTATCATATAAATTGCGTGTGCGCGTGCGTGTCTATCATATAAATTGCGTGCATGAGTGTCTATCATATAAATTGCGTGTGTGTGTGCGTATCATATAAACTGCGTGCGTGTCTATCATATAAATTGCGTGTGTGTGTGCGCGTATCACATAAACTGCGTGTGCGTATCATAATAATTGCGTGCGTGTATCTGTGTAGCTCTTCTCCCGTGCCACTGCGAATAAAGTTAATTACGCGGAATAAATTAATTGGCCCTCGAGCACATGGAGTAATTAATAAGATGCCATTACTCATTAATTTGTTTATCAGTGAGTTGGGGGGTTCCTGTTTCCTCTCTCTCTCTCTCTCTCTCTCTCCTAACCAATTTTAGGCATTTTCTATATATTTTGTTAACCTTCTCTTGCATTCGAGATGTGGACAGAATGTGTGTGTGTGTGTGTGTGTGTGTGTGTGTGTGTGTGTGTGTGTGTGTGTGTGTGTGTGTGTGTGTGTGTGTGTGTGTGTGTGTGTGTGTGTGTGTGTGTGTGTGGTAAGAGATGGGAGCTGCGTGGCCATCTTCAAGAATGTATGGAAGTAGAATTCAGAGGAAAAATGTTTAGTGAAGGAAATGGTAAAGTAGATATTCCTGTACCACTGTGGTGAGGAGAGAGAGAGAGTAACGGCGGTCAGTGAGAGGAGTGATGAGACGAATAGCCTTTGACTCCACCCTCTTTAACGCAGACATGACAGCTTCTTTCTACACCTCTCTACCTACCTACTTACCTGTCTACCTAAACCCTACCTTTCCTGCCTGCCTACCTGTCTACCTAAACCCCACCCTTCCTGCCTACCTACCTGTCTACCTAAACCCCATTCTTCCAGCGTTCCACCTTTTTTACTTTTATGTCAGTTTCACACCTTTATTCTTTACCTAATTCTGACGCCCCACATACTAGTTTTATTCTCCCTCTCCAGTTCGTCCATTATTTCCTTTTCTTACCTACTTAACTGCCATTTTCCTTTCTTACCCGCAACTCTTCCTCCCTCTCTTCCTGTTCACAGACCTTTCAGCTTACCTCCTCCCTTCAGTTCCCACAACTCTCTCTCTCTCTCTCTCTCTCTCTCTCTCTAAGCTTATATTACATCCCGTCCAGCCACCACGCACAGCATTTAATTAACCCTACGCCTGACATAAAAACAAATAAACATACATCGTAAATAAAATACCCATATATGAAATGTAATTATTATTTCATCGCTTCTCAAAAATATGGCTTTGGGAGTAATCATATTATTCCTACTACTATTCCGTACTGGTTCTGATACTACTACTACTACTACTTCTGCTATTATCATAAATAATGACTACATTTTTTTTTAGCACTAGTACTTCTGCTGCTGATGCTATTCATACAACAACTACATTTACTACTACTACTACTACTGCTACTATAACTACCAATAATAACAATAATAATAATAATAATAATAATAATACAATGAATAACAATAAGCTCACTGACAGACAGACACCAATACAAGTAATCACATACAAAATTTTCATACAAAATGATACAAACAGACAGACATCAATACATTAAACAAATATGCAAATGGTTTTTCCAGGTCACATTAATTCTTTGGTTTATATACCTCACCACCAGCACCCTAACCCACCCCACCTCATCCAACCCTCCCTCTTTCCCAACCCACCTACCTCAAACCAACCTTCTTGTTCATTCTATCCCACCCACCACAACCATTCCCCTTCCCACCTCATCCCCACTCACTCTACCCATTATTGCATCCCTTAATCCAGCACCACACCCATGCCTATCCCACCCTCTCATCCACCCAACCCATTCCCCACAGCATTCCTCCCCTCCTGTCTCCCCAACCCCATACGTTCACCTTCCCTCCACCACTTTAAATCAAGGGAACAGCATGAGTAATTCCACAGCTTCTCCAACTAACCTCAAATCTCCCTCCTGCTAACCATCCTTTCCTCTTCTTTCAAGACATTTTTTCTTATCACCGTCTCACCGTCTCTCGAACTTTTATAAGATATATATATATATATATATATATATATATATATATATATATATATATATATATATATATATATATATATATATATATATTCTCTCTCTCTCTCTCTCTGCATAGCTTTCTGGTGTTGGCTACTTACGAGGCAAACTTTTTATTTTTCTGGTTCTTGTAACTCCTTCAGTCTGGTGACGTATTTATATATTTACTTCTTGCTGCCTCTAAGCGACTGTATTTGACATGGGAAATATCTCTTGTGTTGAAAGGGTTAGTGATGGTTGCTCTTAACCCCTACAGTTAGGAAGGTCTCCCCCATACTAAGTAAAATCGGCCGAAGATTGCAAGAAAATATAAAACACAATATCGGAGTGAAGTTACGTAATTTTTCGGCATCTCAGCCATACCTCACCTCAAACACTCCAAACCAACCTTTTTTCGCTGCTCTTAAACTTATTTCCAGCCTTCATTTCTACAGTACTTTTTCTTCATGTATTTCTCCCAAGAGTCAACATTTTCAGTTCCGCTCAGTCAGATATCTCCTTTTCTTCAGCGTATTTCCCAGCACACCACCTCAGTTAGCCTCATCATCTCCTCCAGATCTACTGTACTTTACTACGATTCTTCAGTCCACGAATCAGCCCCTTTTCAGTTCCTCTGAGATCACTATTCAAACTTTCATGTACATTTTATAACATCCCCCCCAAAATAAAAATAAAATAACAACAACAATGCAACTACTACTACTACTGCTACTGGTACAACTACTACTAATATAAAATCATGTTTCCACGTCCATTTCAGCCTATCAGCGTATCAATCATTCTAAAGACAGCTTTTTCTCTACTTCTACTCTTCCCTGTCCTGATCAATTTCCATCATACCGACTTCACACCTCACAACTTTCCCCTCCATTTATACTTTCCCTCACTTTCTCCCCATTTCCAGCCACTCCACCCCGTCACGCTCGATAAAAGTGATATTCCCTCTTAGTCCCATGCCATGACACTGAATTTTTCCATCTCTCCTTTGATTCAAATATTTTACTCACGAATCAACTTTCTTCTGTCCTTTCAAATTTCTTCACAATGTCTTTAATCTATTATTTGTCAACCGAATAATCTCTACGTCAACTATTTCTTGTATTTCTTTCTTCAATTAATTCCATACATCAAAATAGTCATCCTTTCTCGATCTTTTTAAACAACTTCCATCACTCTATTTCCTGATATTTTCTTTCACTTCCACCTCCGCTCAACCTCTTTCCCGCCACTCCACCCCGTCGTACTCGATAAAAATGATATCCCCCCTTAGTTCCTGGCCCTGACTTTTATTTCCTCTCCCTCTACTTTCACTACAGATGTTTCAGTGTATTTTCTAGCTTTCCACACCTATGTATCACTTCCAGGACGTGGCTGGGTTAAAGGTTTGTGTTCTTGCTACTACCGGGCGATTTTAAGCAGATTAAGTATAGCCTTAGTCTTAATGGTTATAGTGTCTCCACCATTCATTTCTGCACGCTATACATCATTATCAACTCTCTCTCTCTCTCTCTACCTACCTACCTACCTACCTAAGAGGTTAATTCAACTTATCCTTCATTTACCTCTTCCCTTCAGCCCACCCAACCACGAATCAACCCCTTCCTTGTAGCCTGTTTATCAGACTGCCATCTACACTTCATCTCGCCCAGTTTCCATTCATACTGTGTCCTCTCAACCCTTTCGTAGACTGTTTTTCAGCACGCCAGTTACATTTCCTTCAACAGTTCTTTATTTCAACCTGTTAACTAACTTCTTAATTTCCAAGCGCTTTCCCTACTTTTCTGCTTTAAGTTCCTTTGAGTTTCCACACATTTTTATTTTTCTTAAACTTCTTCTTCGTCCTTTTAGTCAATTTTCAACATTACAATCAAATATGCCTTAACCTTTTCACGTTCAGCAGCTCTTCATTATTCTTTCACTCAATTTTCATCACTCTTACCAAACTTTCTCAACTTTTCTTCCACTTTTGCTCTCCATCCACTTCTCTCCTGACTCTCTCCCCATTTCCCGCCACTCCTCCCCGATAAAAGTGATATTCCTTCCTTGTTTCTGGCTCAGACGTTTATTTCCTCTCCCTGATATTGGCACGTGTGACTACCTCAACCTTTCTCTTAATCGGCAACTTATTATCCATTTCAAGTATTGTTTCAATTATTTTTTTTTTTACACACAGCTCAATCTTTTTTTTTTTTTCTTTTTGTTACTATTTTTTCCCCATTATTCCAGCTACAGTAGATTTTCCCTCACTTTCCTTGCAACTATACTTTCCAGCAACTTTGAGCATCCCACTTCCTTTAGCCAATATCCTTACTCTTTTAAGCCTGTTTTTTGCCACACCTTCCCAGATGCCGAGCCTAGAAACGCCTTTGCCACTAACCCAGTTACTGGGTTGTTGCGTTACCCCAATAATTTTACGCCAGGCAGCCTACCGACCGCCACCACATACCAGCCCATGTTGTCAAGCCGCAGGACTCTTTCTTTGTTGTGAGGTTTGGTACATGCTGAAAACCTGACAATCTGGTGCACAACTTTTGCGAATGAATCGAGGATGTTGAAATCTTTTAAGTTGGTTTAGGAACGGGGTTCGCTCCCCACCCCCCCTCCCCAGTTTTGCTGTAGGACACTGTTTTATAAATATTTCGGGTTTTCTAAAATTTTGGGGAACTCAACTCTTTCCTGCAAGCCTGGGAGTTGCCAAGCGTCGCCGGATTTTCAATTCATTCAGCAGTTCTTCTGAGGGTCCGGCACAAGCTGTCATCAAGCGCGCCAGCTTCGTATTCTAATAAAATTTTCCTCTGTTTTACTTTACATGAACTCTAAACACAATTCTGGTATTTTCTATTTCTGATTTTTTGTAAATAGTACCCAAACTACATCAACAACAATTTCCTCCCATTTCTACATTCCTTCAACCCTCCCAGCCACGAATCTGCCTCTCCCGCACTCTCACTCCATTTCCGATAAAAGTGATATTCCTTCCTAGTTCCTGGCTCCGACTTTTATTTCCTCTCCCTGATATTGGCACGTATGATTGCCTTACCCTTACTGCAGGCCGGATTTCTCCTGTGTTCTGGCCGATTTCGAAGGATTTATGGAAGCATGAATAAGCCCTTACCTCGTTAATGGATCTCCCGATAACATGATAGTTACTTGCTCCTGCTGTTTAAGTGTGTGTGTGTGTGTGTGTGTGTGTGTGTGTGTGTGTGTGTGATTAATGTTCTGCTTGAGATGGTTACCCTATTACCACCAGCGGCTACTCTTTGCAAGTCATTACCTTTGTCATCATCATCATCATCATCATCATCATCATCATCATCACACTATGTATCATCACAAACAGAACCACTGTCACCACCATCAGCACCTTTGCCATTACCATCATCATCATCATCATCATCATCATCATCATCACAGTAAGCACCATCACCAACAGAACCATTATCACCAACATCAGCATCGACATTACCATCACCATTTTCGATATCACTACCATTAGTACCATTATCGGCACCACCACCACCATTATTATTATTAACATTACAACCATCATTATTACCATCATCATCGTAATGTTTTTCAGTGCATAAAAAATCCTTCTACTCAATCATTATAAGAAACTCATAAGCAGATATCTAGGTTCGCTGACTCTCTCTCTCTCTCTCTCTCTCTCTCTCTCTGCCTCCGGGTGATCCTTTGCAGTGAACATTAATAACTGAATTCACATTATTCACGTTTTCCCGAGAGAAGAGGGATGAAAGAGGAGGGAAAGGGAGGGAATGAATGAGTGAAGGGAAGGGAAGGGAAAGGAAGGGGAAGGAAGGGTAAGGAAAGTAAAGCAGGGGAAATGAAAAAGTATGATGGGCATCAGAGGAAGGTCACAAAAAGGAGAGAAGGATCGATGGGGAGGAAAGAGAATGAAGGGATGGGAGAGGATGTAAGGAGACTGACAGGATAAGAAGGGGAGGAAGGAGAATGAATGGGTGGGAGGGGGAGGAAAGAACGAATGAGTGGGACGGGAAAGAAAAGTCAAGGGAAAGGAAAGGAAGGGAAGGGAAGGGAAAGGAAGGGGGGAAAGTAGTCAGGGTTAAAAAAGGGAATGAAGGGAAGAGAAGTTGGGCAGGATAAGCACAAAATAGGATAGGCTAGGATAGGATGGGATGGAATATTTGAAGATTCTTATCAAGAACGGTGACGACGACGACAACATTAAAGAAGATAATGAAAATAATAATGATAACGATGTTCTACTGAATCAACTAAAGACTGTAAACTGTATATACGGTATGTAACGCATGAGGTGAACGTATATTTAAAGCGAAAGGCACAAGAGGGAGAGCGGTTTGGCTCGGCGGGAGACAGTGGTGGTGAGAAAACCTGGGAGGCTTGTTGTGTGAGACCACCATGAATAAACTCCGGGACTGTGATGATGGTAAAAGATGAATGATTGTGTGGCCAGACCTGCAGTGTTAGCAGGATCATTTCGTCACACCTTTCCTTGTCCTATATTTTTTCCTCCTCCTCTATTTCCTTTTTCTCAACCTGCTTTTTCTCCTCCTCCTTATTTATCTGCTCCACTTCCTTCTCCTCCTCCTCCTTCTCCTCCTCCTCCTCCTCATATCAGTTCAAGGGACACTGCTGCTTTCCTCATCAGCGTCACAGTAGCATAGCAACCACACAAATCCAGGTCAATCGTCTACCCAGTAAAGACAAATATACCTCCCTCTCTATTTTTTTTTTATCATCATCATCATCCACTATCATCTTCATCATTATTATCACCGTCATCATCATCATTACAATCACCATCAGCATTATCATCTTCATTATCATCATCATCATCATCATCATCATCATATCCCCTTTCCCACTGAAAAAAAGAAAAAAAGTGAATAATATAAAACATAAAAATTTGGAAAACTATCAGCAGTGGACAAGTATGGATCACATCTGCATTCCCCTACCGTTCAAACCATCATTAACCCCCCACCCCCACCCCACACCGCTGCCAGGAAGTGCTACTCAAATATTAATGAAATTCACGTAAAGACCAAATAAATAAACAAAATAAATAAATAAATAAATAAAAGCAGAAAAACAGGACGTGGGGAAATGTGTTATACTGCCCTACATACGAGTAACACACGAGTGAAACATGGCGATTCGGTGCTACTGTTCTCGTTTCGCGATAGCACGACACTGAGTTTAGGGGCTCAAATACTTGTGATGGAAGGCACCTGGTAGTATGTCCTTTCATTTGTATGCGTATGCGTTCACACCCTGTCTAACTAGTGACATTACAGATTCCCATATACACAGACAGTCATTACATGATCTCAACTTCCCATGCATCACTTCCACTACGAATATCCCTTCCTCATTCGTACACTGCCAGCATGGGGGAGGGGTTAATTCTGGCTATCACTCTCTCCTTACAGTGGATCTCTCACGTACTATTACGGTTTACATGAAATATTTGCGATTTTTTTTTATATAAACTGGCAAACTCAAAGGGATAATGTATGGTTTAGAAATTTAGAAATGCTACAGAACAAGATACCACGGAATCAAGAAAAAATAAAAATAACAGCAACAAGAGGGAAGGGTGCTGCAAAAGGTCATCACCCCGACCCAATACGAGGCCAGACCAGCCAGAAAAACATAATAGCCTTTCGCTGAACAAAGTCATCTGACGGTAGCACAAATATACAGAACAAAACCCATCTTACTGACGAGGTTAATTGCGAGTGTTTCTAACCAGATCACCACAGGAGGAATTCCTTGAGGTGAGTGCAATC
This sequence comes from Coenobita brevimanus, assembly GCF_032717465.1. Lineage (NCBI taxonomy): Eukaryota > Metazoa > Arthropoda > Malacostraca > Decapoda > Coenobitidae > Coenobita > Coenobita brevimanus. The sequence continues at coordinate 35,268,207 of NC_136979.1, forward strand.
GTCTGGAGGAGGCAAAAAGAAAGAATGAGAGAGAGAGAGAGAGAGAGAGAGAGACGAATAAATAAAGAGGATGTTGTCGTACTGATGGTTTTAGACGCTTTACTAAAACTTTACCTTACTGTGGCCAACCCCGACTGAATTTTCTTTTTTATACCCTGGATGAACCTCTCGTAGCAAAGGAATTCGAAAGTTCTCAAAAAATTCCTTTCCTACGACAATGACTTTCTTATTTTATTCTGGTCACCCTCAGACGATTTTTGTTTTATCAAGAACGTAAGTTTGTGAGAGATTTAACCTATTCAGTCCGATTATGTCTTTTATATCTTATTCTAACGACCAGTTGACGATTTTGTTCAGTTTAAGCCAGACATGTCGAATTTAAGATTAGATAAGACAGTCTCCACTAACCCTTGCCCTTCATCTTTCCAGGGTTGAAAAAAAATCGTCTGGAAGTGGCTTGATGGAAATGAAAAATAGGTTATTCGAGTGAAGGGCGTAAGAATTCGGCCTTCCACGTTTCTGGGTGTGGGAGTAGGGGAAGGTTCAGGTGCAGGGGCAAGCGAGGTCACGGCCAATACTTCCTGCCTGTCTGTTCATTATCCCGATGCGAAAATGATATCTCCAGCTCATTTGGGATTGTTTAAGCATTAATTTATTCATTCTCACTGTCTCTGTATCTGAATATCAACTCACCCCGTCACTTAGATAGGAGTCTGGGTTGGAAAGATGACGATGATGATGATGATGATGACGATGATGATGATGATGATCATGAGGAGGAGGAGGAGGAGGAGAAGGAGGTCACATTTCTCAAATACCATTAAAAAATGAGTGAGCAGAGACGAGCTTTTGACCTTGATCGTTCAGCGCTGGGGTAAATATTCCAGTAATTATAAGTGAAAAATAGCACGTGTGGTGTTGGATAGTGGCAGTGAACGCGGCTCTGGTCTGGCTATTTTCATTACACCGCTGCGTTGATTTATCCCCGACACAAACAACCCACTTTCCAATCCAATCACTGGGTATAAAGGGCTGGCTAAACGTATGGGACAGAGTTACAAAGCGGAGGTCAAGAATAACATTACGCTGGTACAATTCTAAACCAACAGATCTCATAGTAACCCAATCAGTTTTTATAATCCTTTGCAGTGTGTGTCAGAGCTTAAATATATTGCTGTCTTACTCATTAATCCTCTGCACTGTCAAACCTTAAGACACCATGAACGCCTAATCAATTAACCTTTGCAATTTAAATAAAAACCTAACCACATCTTGCCAGCTTAATCAGAAATTCTTTACAATACGAATCGGAAACGGAAGAAATTTTGCCAAACTAACTACTAACTCTTTACACTCGCCAAAACTTAGAGATCTGTATCATCCTTAGTTACTGACATTTCCTTACATTCCACCAGAACCCAAACATATCTTGTTAAACTATTTTTTTTACTGTCCTGAAAGTGAGCTAATTCTAAAATGAACCTAGCTAGCCTAAGTCATGTTTCTGCATACGATTTCAAGAACAACCCCAAAAAGAGATACTAACAACCTAGCCAATAATTCATTACGCCTAGAAACTAAATTAAAACCTGAGATAGTGCTCACCTTATGAATAATTCTTCACATCATCATCATCATCATCACCTTTTTTCCCACTAACAAATGAGGTGGGCATGAGCTTGTAAATAATTCTTCACACTGTTTCAAAACCAAATCACAACCTAAAGATCTGGTAAACTTATAATGCAATTCCTTACACTACCTACATCAAATCTTAACTCTTGAAACAAAAGCCAAATTCTACATATATCTACCTGCACTATCCAGCAATAATCAAAGTGTTGGCATCTGGCTTCGTGGGGCGGCAGAACCTGACGTGAAAAGGAAATATTATTAATGGTGGCTGTGGAGGGAGCAGGTGTGTCAGGTGCGGGCCCTAGCAGGTTTGGCTGAGTTGGGGAGATAGCGCACACACACACACACACACACACACACACACACACTCTCTCTCTCTCTCTCTCTAGTACTCCACCCTTTCCAACATACCACTCCTCATCCCTATTCCATTATGTCCCCTCTCAGTTCCTTGTCACTTTCTTTCTCCCTCTCCCCATGATTACACCCTTCCCCTATCTCCCCTGCCAAACCCTTCCTCTTCCTCCCCATCTCCAGTCTTTCTCCTCTCCTCCCCCTTCCACCTCCCTTATCCTCCCTTTCCAACACCCCTCCCCTTTTCTCTCCTCCCTTTTAACACCCCTCTTCTCCCCCTCCTTCCCTGCCTCCCCCTCCCCCCTGCTATCGGGAACAGGAATGTGAAATGCGCCGGGCTGATCTGTCAAGGGTTATTCCCTGTTTCAGATGTTGCTCTCTCCCCATCCCTTGCTCACCCCCCCCCCCCTCCTTCCTGCCAGCCGTCTCTCTCTCGCTCTCTCGCTCTCTGACCAGCTAATCGGTTTACCTCCTCTTCTATCAGTCTCTCTCTCCCGTCTTCCACATGTAACCTTTTCTCCTTCCTGCCTATCAGTTGGCTTCCTTTTCTCCCTCCCTCAATCCTGTCAGTCAGTTTCAGTTTCTGTTCGACCTGTCTCCTCTTTTCAGTCTGATCTACTCTCGCCCTACCTTCATCCCTTCTGTCTCTCCCTGTCTCCTCTGTCTCCCTGTCAGCACTCTCCTGTTGCCTCCTTTCTATCAGCTGGCTTCCCTCCCTCTCAGCTGTCTCTCTCCACCCCTACTGTCTCTATCACTCCCTCTGTTCCCTAACTCTCTCTTTCAGTCAGTTTTCCCTCTTCTCTCCATCCCTCTTGCCTCCCTCCCTCGCGTTCTCCTTCCTGCCTCCCTATCCCCAATCCCCTGTTCCCTTCCCTCCTCTGTCAGCTGTCCTTCCTGTCTGCCTCCATCTGATTCTCCCTCCATCTCATCCAGCCTGCCTGTATTCCTGTCTGTCTGTCTGTCTGTCTGTCTGTCTGCCTGCCTGCCTGCCTGCCTGCCTGCCTCACTCCCTCCCTCTCTCAATGTCGTTTTCCTTTCAATTATCCCTCTTACCCACTTGCCTGCCTGCCTGCCTTCTTCCCTCTTTACCTGCTGCCTGCCTGCCTCTATTTTCGTATCTACCTGCCTCCCTAGCTGAATGACTGCCACTCCTTCTTTGCCTGCCTGCCTGCCGCCCTCAATCGTGTTCTCCTTCCATCTCACTTCGTCTCTCACCTTCCCTCCCTTTCTGATTTCGCTCCTCCCTCCATCTCTGCCTGCCTACCTGCCTCTCTCGATCTCCTCCTCCTTTCATCTTAACCAATCTGCATTCCTCCCTCTATCACCTTCCCCCTCTCGTTTCCGTAACCACATTCACTCTAACTTCACTTATCAAACACCCACACTTCTCCACAAACACTTAGCATTCTCACTCTGTCTCCTCTTCTCCCCCTCTCTCATTTCCCCATATCGTCATCTTTCCCACCGCTGTCATTACTTATCAAACTCTCCCTCCTCTTCATACTATTCCTCTTCCTACATGTTGCGTTCTTACCTCAACTCCCTCTCTCGCCTTCCTCCTTTCGCTCCCCATGCATACTCATTCTTCTGTCACTACTATCCACACTCATCACACTCCTCTTCTTCCCCTTCCCTGTCGTACTTTTTGCGTTCTTACCCTCCCTGTCTCCTTCCCCTTCCCCCTCTCACTTCCTGACTAATTCTAATGCCGTTGCTATTCTCACTCATCTCCTTCTCTTCCTCTTTCTGTTCCTATCTTTTATATTCTTACCTTCATTTCTCTCCCGCTTATAATTATGTGGGGTACCTTCCTTGACTCACTACACTTACTTCTTCTCGCCTTCCTTCATACTGTCTTGTCCTGCTGCATTTTGCTCAGTGTTACATAATTTTTATCCCTTCTCTACAGTATTTCTCTGTTTGTCTGTCCGTCTGTCTCTCTCACATTAAGGCCATCACTCGCCCCTCGTGACATGACCTGACGTCCATGCGGGGATGGAGGCATTAACACGCCGGAGGGAAGGAGGGACAGAGATGGAGGAAAGCTGTGAGGGGGAGAGAAATGAAGGAAATCTGTGAGGAAAAGAGATGGAGGATATCTGCAAGGGAGAGGGAGAGATGGAGGTAGAGGGGGGATGAGGGAAACGAACAGGAAAAGAGAGGGATGGAGGTACATGGATGAATGGAGAGAGGCTGAGAGGGAAGGGAAAGGCTGGAGGGATGGGGATGGAGGATGACTGAGGGAGAGGGAGAGAGGGAGGGAGGAAGGGTGACTGTGACAGAGAGAGGGGTGGAGGGAGACCGAGAGAGGGAGGAGTCGAGGTAGACTGTGAAGGAGAGTACGGAATGGGGGGGGGGGAAGATGAGGGAGAAGAGATGGATGGAAAACGATGAGGAATATTCAGGGATGAAGATGGGATGGAGGGATATGATTAGGGGGAGGGAGGGGGGAATAGGGATGAAAGGTGACTAGAAAGTGAAATGAGAGAGGGAGACGATGATGGAAAAGAAGGGCTGGAGGGAAACTGTGAGGGAGAGGAAGGGAAGGAGGCTGAAAACAATAAGGAAGGAGGGGAGGAAACAATGAAGGAGAGGAAGTGATGGAGGGAAACTGGGAGGAAGAGAATGAGTTGGAAGGAGAGATGGACACGATTAGGTAAAGGGAGGAATGGAGGAAGATGGAGTCATTAACAAGGCAGAGGGAGACTTGGAGAATGACCGTGAGGGAGAGGGAGGGATGGAGGATGACAGTGAGGGAGGGGTGGGATGGAGGATGACTGTGAGTGAAAGGGAAAGACGAAGTAAAATTGGCAGGGAGGGAAAGATGGAGGGGAGAGGGAGAGATGCAGGGGAAGGGAGAAGAAAAGGAATTGGAGTAAATGAGGGAGAGGGAGGGAAGATGGGTGACTGTGAGGGATAGAGAGGTATGAAGGAGAACAAAGAAAGAGGGAGGGCAGGAGGTAAAGAGACGGATGAGGGAGATACTGACAGAGAAAGAGAAATGGAGGTGGAAATAACAGAGGCACAATGACACAGAACCTTGAGAAGAAAACAAGGGTAGAGTGAAGATGGTAACTAAGCAAATGGACACACACACACACACACACACACACACACACACACACACACACACACACACACACACACAAATGAAAAATTTTATACCTACCTACCTATCTACTTACCCACCTACCTACATACATACGTACTGTACATACAGTACATACATACATATACATATACAGTATATATAAAGAGGCACGCAGGAATTTATCTCGAAGAATAAACAAATACAAAACTTAAACAAAGCGATAAGGGTAAAATATTGGACACTTTGAGGGGTGAAGCGAGGACGAGTGGTCATGTGAACCTGTGCACTGATTATACGTCCTGAATACACCCAGGGACCTCACACACACACACACACACACACACACACACACACACACACACACACACAGGCCTAAAGCATCTCCAGTCTATTAATCCGAAAAGGGAAGCACACACTTGGTCAGACAGGTGGACAGACAAACTAACGATGCCAACAGACAGTCATGTTAATTCTGGCGGCAGACAGTCAGGAATATATCTCTGAAACAAGGATGGAAGGACAGACGCACAGATGGACATACAGGCGATCACAGTGGCAGACGGACAGAATGTACATCTCTCAAACACTCCCACCTCCCCCACCCCCTCCCTCTCCCCCTACCACACACACACACACACACACACACACACACACACACACACACACATGCACAAGCAAAAGCACACACGCGGACGCACGCACACAGACAGACAGGCAGGCAGAAAGACAGACAGATAGATAATGAGACAGAGAGATAGATAGTCGTACAGACAAACAGTTGGAAAGAGAGAGAGAGAGAGAGAGAGAGAGAGAGAGAGAGAGAGACGGGGGGGGGAGCATGGGGAAGGGAACAGACAGGCGATCAGAGTGACAGACAGACAACCAGAATGCATGGCAGTAACAAGGTTTGGGGACAGAAGGGGAGGGGTGTGGGGAGAGGAAAGGGGGAGAGAGGGAGTAGGGGAGAGGGGGAGGGGGAGAAGAAGATTGCCTATATTGTGGACTACAGGGGAGGAAGGGAAGAGGTGAGGGTGAGGGAAGGATAAAGGTGAGAAAGGGTGAACTTGAGGAAAGGAAATTGAAGGAAGAGGGTGAGGGAGTGAAGAGGGTGAGGACTGTTGACCGTGAGGTGAGGGTGGTGAAGGGTGAGGATGAGACTGGAAGGGAGTAAGGTAACAGGGTGAAAGGTAGAGGAGGAGAAGGAGGTAGGAGTAGGATACGGAAGGTGCAGGAGGGTAAGGGTGAGGCAGGTGGCAAGGTGAAGGAAGAGAGAGGAGGAATATGTAGAAGGGGGTGGTGAAGGTGAAGGTGAGGGTGAGGGAGGGCGAGTGGAAGTGAGTGTGAAACAAAAGGCCCTTGGGATGAGGGAGGAGGGGAAAATAATAGGTGTGAGGGTGAGGGAGAAGGACGAGGGATGCAAAAATGGATATATTAGTGGCGATTAATGCAGCAGAGAAGGGAGAGAGGGAAAGAGGAGTGATGAGGCAGTAAGGATGTGGAGTTGACATCTGGGTCCAACATCATATCATGTAATTCATTCCCGATATCTGACGATTTTAATCACCTAAGGATAGACTTCCCGACTGAGGGAAGTAGATATCGTCTTCTTTCACCCATTAAATTTTAAGGAATATAATATAAACCTAAATAAAATCATCTGCCGCTAACAGGAACTGAATGAAAACGGCATCGTAATAACGAAGTAAAAGTAAATACTTATCTTAATGAACGTAGCTTTTATATTTCATTTATTTTCTTTCTTTCTTTCTTTAAAAAAATGAGATACTTATTTACGGAATGTGTTTTTTTAATATTACGATTTATGTATTTATTTTCCTTTTTCAACAGGTTACGACTAACACCATGTAGTACTTGTATGTTCATATATGTCACACCTTTATCACGGGAATGAAAAACGCTGAAGGACTACAGTAATGTCAGTCACTAATTGCCGATAAATTAGGAAGTAATGATCTGACCTGTTTTCGAAAGTATAAATATCAGAATAACTCCAGCACGTTTAGTCTAACCTGACACAGATTCCAAACCATTTTCAGCTCAGTTGGGCGCCAAAATGTAGTCAGATTGAAGTGTTAATCTGACTACTAACCAAGGACTCATTCTTACCTCATAACTACAGCTCATCAAATTTCGTGTAACCATGAAACAAAAAACTATGGGAGAGACCTAAACCTTCAGAAAAAAAAAAAAAAAATATAGTAACATAATATTCTGGGGGCTCCTACCCTTCCCACTCAAGAAACACTTTCTAATATCTAAATTTATTCGATGGCATAGTAGCTAGAGGCCACTACTCCAAACCGAATACTGATAAGCTAATGTGAAAAACTCCGCGTATTCCGTGCTAAATTATTTCAGAATTTGAAATCTCTTATTTAATTTACCTCTAAGCCCTCCCCATCTTTTAGAAGGTGAAAAAGTTTTGTTCCTCTGCCGTTCCGCATAACATTACCTCTTAAAACTAAATCACACGAGTAGACCCTCTCTGGACAGCTTTCTGGTTGGCTATACCTGTCTTTAAATCCTTCAATCCGAGACGCATTTTCGGTTTTATTTTTGCTATCTCCTGACGTTTCTGTTCACTTCAGGGACACGTCTCGAATTAATGGCGTGAGATACAAACTTCACTTATCACTACTAGAAGTCCCTTGTAATGTTGAATAAAATTGTATGGTAGCAGTAAGAATAAAAAAATAATAGCAGGACTGGACATCATATTCACTGTGTGGTCTGAATAAACTTTGTAGATCGGCAATATGTAAGAGGTATGGGAAGGAAGAAGGGAGAGGCTAAGAGAGGATGGGGTGAGAAAGAGGGAGGGGAGGGAAGGAAGGAGATGAGGGAGCAAGGAAGCTGCAGAGAGAGAGTGAGAGAGGGAGGGGTGAGGGAGACTGAGGCGGTGAGGGTGAGGGAAGGGGAGCAAGATAAAAATGGAAATGTTAGTGTTGATTCATACAGAACGGAGGGGAGGGAAGGAGAAGAGAGTTAGAGAGAGACGGGAAGAAGAGTGAGAGAGAGAGAGAGAGAGAGAGAGAGAGAGAGAGAGAGAGAGAGTTGAAATATCAGTGCTGATTCATGAAGCAGGGAGGGGAAGGAAGAGACAGAAGATAGAGAGATGAAGTGAGAGGGGAAGGAGAGAGGGGTAAAAACTAAAACTTCCTGTTGATTCATGAGGTAGTGAGGGGAGGGAGAGAAACAGGGAGAGGGAGAAGAAACACAAGAAAGGGAGGGGAGAGACAGAGGGTAATTATGAGACAGGTAAGAGTTGATTAAGGTAAGGGACGAGGAGTGGAGGGAGAAGAGGGGAAAGGGTGAAAGAGGATAGTGACGAAGGAAATGGAGAAAAAAGTGAGAAAGAAATGGTGGGAGGGAAAGAGAGTGGGATGAGGAGGAAAAAGAGGAAGGGAGGGAGGGGAAACGGAAATGAAAGAAGGAAGGGAAAGGAAGAGATGGGTAAGGATGAAAAGGATGAGAGGAGGAGAGAGAGTGGAATGGGTGGAAAAGAGAGAGACAGACAGACAGACAGACAGATAGGAGAGAGGGGAAAAGAGGTAAGAGAGCGAAAGGTGAGAGGGAGGAAGGAGAGGAAAGAGGGAGGGTGGGAGGGGACAGAGGGAAGGAAATGAGTAGAAAGGATTAATTTCAGATGGTGGTGTTGTTTCCTGTGAGAGAGAGAGAGAGAGAGAGAGAGAGAGAGAGAGAGAGAGAGAGAGAGAGAGAGAGAGGAAGCGGGTTATCTGGAGGTTGGGGAGGGTAGGGATGGGGGCAGGTTAAGGGGTGACTGAGGGATTGTCACGAGAGGCGCTTTGTTATGTGATACCAGAGAGGCAGGCAGGCAGGCAGGAAGAGAGAGAGAGAGAGAGAGAGAGAGAGAGAGAGAGAGAGAGAGATGTGGAAGGTAGAGAACAGGGGAGTGAGCAAGCGAAGCAGGTAAACACACGTAGGCATACAGGTAGGCAGTGAAACGGAGGGAAGAAAGGAGGGAGGAAGAAAGTGAGGAAGGAAGGAAGGAAGGAAGCAAGCAAGCAAGCAAGGAAGCAAGCAAGTAAGAAGGCAAGCGGTGAGGGAAGGAAGGAAGAAAGGCTGGAATGCATGTAAGCAGGAAGGAGGGCAGGCAACCAAGTAAGTAGGAAGAAAGTAAAGCAGGCAGGCAGACAGACATGTGAGAAGGCATTAGAAGGAGCAGGAAGGCTGAAAGATAAGATGGGGTGTAGGAAGGCAAGCAGGAAGGTAGGAAGGGGACCAGGCAAGCAAGAAGGCAGGATGGGATGCAGGCTGGGAGGCAGAGAGACAAGAAGAGAGGGCAAGGAAACACGAGGGGAAAGGAAATATATATAAGCCAGCAAGGGAAACATGGACAGGCCGCAAGAAAACAAGCAGACGACAGGCATGCAGGGAAAAAAGGGCAAACAGGTAGAGAGGAAAGGTGATGAACACGGTAGCATGAGAGGAGACAGGAAGGCAGAAAGTGGCACAAGCAACCAAACAAACAAGCATGAAAATCAAGAGAGGGAGGACGTCAGAGGTCAGGCAGTGCGATGATGGTGGAGATAACTCAACTGAGGGTGCCAGGTTCAAACAGGCAGCGATGTTAGACACAGTTAGAACAGAGGTTCCCAAACCTTTCCAAGTCATTCCTCACTTTTGCCAGAAAATCTTTGATGACTCTCCCTCAACTCCAAAATGGGGAAATTCCAACCCCCTTTGGACTTATTATAAATAACTCGAAATTCTGGAGTTATTCGAATCCATTTAGCAATACTTTTTAAAGCGCAGTAACATCATCTAGTGGAATTATGGCGATTTTTTAAAGTTTTAGGAAAACTTTTGAGATCTGTACTTTTATGTACTGTACCATGATAATTATTTGAGGATTTATATTATGATCTCACTCTTAAAAAGGCCAAATTAAAAGCCAAAATGCATTTAACTATAAGATTTATCATACCTTAAACAACAACTCATCACAAAAGATACCATGACCATTTTGGCCTTACCTGTTTATTCCCCCTGGACTGTCCAAATTTCCCCCCGGGGGGAAATCTCCCAATGTGAGAACCCCTGAGTTACAGTGAGGCCAAGCATGAGAATATAATGAAATAGCAAATATTCTCCGGAGACCAGAAGACAGGTAAATGAACAGGACTGAATGCAAACTGCCAAACTGTTCAGCCCCGCTCTATCCCAGGAGACTCCTGATGGCTGCCCTTTCCCCCGTCCCCGCGGCCATGCGGGACGGCCCTATGGTCAGACTCAAATATGAAGTCCGTTTGGGTGTGGCCCGAGAGGGGATTTCCCTCTCTACAGTTCTGCCGCATCAACCCCAGTACCTATCTCTCTCTCTGTCATATGTCAGCTATTTACTATTTGAAATTGTATATTAAATATTCTGTACTTATTAAATATATTAAATAAGGCTATATAGTGCTATGAATGTGTCGCTTTTTAGGGTAATAGCAATGATTTGTATAAATTCCACACCACGTGACACCGTCGCTTTCCGACGTTGCCAGAGGTCAAGGACACCCACCTCAATCTACAGGTGACCGGTCACTTCCTCCCTGATCCCCACCCACGATGGCAGCTACTCCGACTCGCTCTCGTGTCCTCCACAGTCGGGAGAATGAACTTATTTACAATGTGAACAAGTATTTTCTAGAAGAAAGATCAGAGAGAGGACTTATGCCTACTGAGGAAACCTCTATAAAAAAAAACGCGCCAAGACTTTTACCTCAGTGGTGGTGTGGAAAAAAGGTCGAAACAATATAGAAGAAAACACAACTTATAAATATATAAAAACTTTCTCAATCAACTGAGAGAGAGAAAGAGAGAGAGAGAAAGAGAGAGAGGAGGTTTGGCAGAGCTGTAGAGAGGGAAATCCCCACGCGGGCCCCACCCAAACGGACTTCATATTTGAGTCTTTTCATAGGATGTCCCACCCTGCCTAAAGTCCGGTCTGTGCAAAATTACGTGTTCCAAACTGTGTATGTGTGTCCGGAACTTCAGGGCACCCCCCCCCTCCCATAAACATGGAAGGAGGGATGCCTTCGGGGTCCCAACCGGCCTAAAATCTGGTCCGGGTGCAGGGCTACCACGGCATAAAATTTTGTGTTCCTAGGCAAATAACTGGCGTTGCTCCTCCCAGGGACCACGAGTCCCACCCTTCTTAAAATCTGTCTGGGATGAGGTCTACCAGGGTGCAAAATTTTGTTTCCGTAGGCAAAAAATTGACTGCGTATACCAGTGTTGACGGAACCCCCAGTAGTGGCCGGCATGCACGGCCAGGCTTCAAAATATTCGCTTATCAACAATATTTCACACATCTAAAGTGTGTGTGTGTGTGTGTGTGTGTGTGTGTGTGTGTGTGTGTGTGTGTGTGTGTGTGTGTGTGTGTGTGTGTGTGTGTGTGTGTGTGTGTGTGTGTGTGTGTGTGTGTGTGTGTGTGTGTGTGTGCGTGCGTGTGCGTGCGCGCGCGCGCGCGCACTGTAACGGTTGGGTTACACACGCTTGGCGTTGGCAGGCAGCTCCGCTATGCACGGTACGTTCAAGCCATGTTTAACGGCTTCTTATGGGCAACTGAGTCATAGGGCTGGGGAACACCGCTTTATGTCGCTGGAGAAGTGCCCTGCCATCAGGGGTAAGTGTGAAATGCGACTGGGGTGTCAGGTGAATGAGTACACATGTAAATTGTTGTACAGTTTGTATTTGTGAATACGAGAGTTTTGATGTTATCCAGTAAACATCGACACTGCAAACAAGTGAGATCAGGTAGATATACAACTGCACCCTCTCAAATGTCTGTCTAAGAGTTTGAATGAACCAAGTCAAGAGAATCAGCAGACGAACATCCTAACCCCACGACTAATAAAATCCCTAGTTTATCAAAATATTGTATCACATCCAACTGCTAAAAAGGTAACTTCAAAATCTCAGTCCATCAAAAATGATGACATATGCATTTAAGTTTTCAAGCTGCAATGTTTTACGAGGTCGAGGCTAAAAGCACTTTGTTTGTGCTGGGGCTTATGCATCGAGCTGGTGACTGTCCAATAAAAATAACTTCAAAGCCGTCTCTTACATACAAAAATGTCACAGTTGCCCCAAGTTGGTAAGCGTTCGAGTAATGGTATGTGTGTGTGTGTGTGTGTGTGTGTGTGTGTGTGTGTGTGTGTGTGTGTGTGTGTGTGTGTGTGTGTGTGTGTGTGTGTGTGTGTGTGTGTGTGTGCGTGCGCGCGTGCGCGCACCCATGATTTAAGTGTGTGCGTTGGCGGGCGGAGGTTATAGCGGATGCAGAAAGCAGTAGTCGCGGTATATTCAATTAATATGTCCAATTTCTCTCTAATCAGAGAGAGAGAGAGAGAGAGAGAGAGAGAGAGAGAGAAATTGATGTGCGTGAATGCTGATGTCTTCGGTCATTAATTTTGTGCTATCATGTGGCAAAAGCTATTCTAAAAAAGTAGCCTATACCTGACGTCACATACAGCCACAGAATTCAGTATTTGTCCCTACTCAGTGACGACCACTCTTTGCATGACACCACCTGCCCGAAAGCAATAACGAATGAAAAAGAAAATGAAGAAGAAATGATGTCAACTGTTGGAAAAAAAAAATAACGTCAGCTATAGAAAATCAGTACTATGTAGAAAACAGGATGTCAGCTTCTTGTATAATAAACGAAGTCAGTTCTATGCAGATAAAGGTTACCAGCTATATGTAGTGAAGAAATGATGTTACCTAAATATATACACAGAAGGTTAGCTTTGTGGTAAGAGAAAAATCAACTATGCATAGAAAAAACGTCGAAAACAAAACAGAAAAACGGTCAACTTTACCCAATCAGTGGTCAGTTATATGTAAAAGGGGAAAAAACGGTTTAATATCCGATACACTGAAAAAAGCATGTAAAAGAATCAGGTCAGGATTGAAGTTAATTGCAGTGAAAATACGGGAAGACCACTCAGTCGTTAATTGGAGAGGCAAACCAGAGATTGGAACAGCGGCAGGGGAAATGTGATCTCGTTACAGCATAGTACACAATATAAAAGTATACAAGCCATATTTCCCGCTAATTTATGAGGATTGTACCATTAAAACGAACCGGAAATGAAGTAATTATCCTGTATATTAAATTCTTATTCTCATTCCCTTCCCATCTACTGAAATTTAGTCTTCTTTCTTCCTATGCCCATTGTTTTTTTGTTTTTTTTTTCAAGGCTTTTATGATGATGGAGAGAGGAAGGGTCATGGAAGGGGCAAGAGATGAGGGACATGAGGAGGAAGATATTGGAGAAGGGGGAGGGAGCTGAAGGAGAAGGGAGAGGAAGATCACTGGGGAAAGAGGGAAAGGAAGATCAAGGAAGGTGAAAGGAGGATCAAGTGGTTGAGGAGAACTGGTGGGGGCCTGGGGGGAGATGGTGCTGAGGGGGAAGGGAAGCATCATAAAGCAAGGGGGACAAGATGAGGAAGAAGGGAGGGGAAGGGTGATGATCCTGGAGGGAGGGGGACACAAGGGGGGAGGGGAATAAGATAAGGATAAAGGGGGAGAGTTAGGGAGGGTGGTGGAGGGGGAAGGGGAATACATACATGAATAAATACATACATACATACAAAGAGAAGGTAATACACTCGGCCCTGTGCATGGAGGAGGGTATATCAGACAGAGAGGAGAGAAGAAGAGAAGGAAGTTGAAAGGAAAACAAGGGGAAAGGGAAGAGAGGTAATAAGGAGGCGGATTATGACAGAGCGACAAGTGGATAAAATGGGCAGGAGGAAAACACATTAAACAGCCTAAGTTCTTTATTTCTCCAATTTCCTTCCTGTGTTTTCCTTCCTACCTATTTTATCCAAGGACTATATCTGCATCATTTTATCCTAAGGTCGTATCTGCATCATTTTATCCTAAGGTCGTATCTGCATCATTTTATCCTGGGGTCGTATCCGCATCATTTTATCCTGGGGTGGAATCCGCATCATTTTATTCTGGGGTCGTATCCGCATCATATCTTCCGGTCGTATCCGCATCATTTTATCCTGGGGTCGTAATTTATCGGTCATGGGGAGCCTCCTTGGCCCTCGAGAAAACGTGTCAGTGTGTTGGTGCGCACAGGACACGGACACACACACACACACACACACACACACACACACACACATGTATTTGATACAGGACATACATTCACTGACACTGACACACAGATACACTAACAACCATGCCCCCCCCTCCCTCTCTCTCTCTCTCTCTCTCTCTCTCTCCACCCACATCTCGCCAGCGGGGAATACAAATTAGAGGGTAATAATATTCGCGACCAGCCCACACAAACACAAAAAAAATGACATCCATTTTATTTCATTAAACTCCCTTCAAAACTTGACATGGAAAAAAAAAAATACAGGAAAAAAAAAATAATATTCTCAACATCAATTTTTTCATCCCGTTTTTTAATCTGCCGGGGTGACTAATGTAACTGTTGTGTTTTAATCACTGGAAAGAATCGAGTTTGGAGGCTATTGGTTTGATGTGTGTGTGTGTGTGTGTGTGTGTGTGTGTGTGTGTGTGTGTGTGTGTGTGTGTGTGTGTGCAGAACCGAGGTATAAATGTGAGTGCGCTGTGTTTAACTGAGAAACGCAATTACCGATTTCTATTTCGACATAAATGTGTGGGCAAGCATTTGATTAGGTGTGTGTGTGTGTGTGTGTGTGTGTGTGTGTGTGTGTGTGTGTGTGTGTGTGTGTGTGTGTGTGTGTGTGTGTGTGTGTGTGTGCAGAACCGAGGTATAAATGTGAGTGCGCTGTGTTTAACTGAGAAACGCAATTACCGATTTCTATTTCGACATAAATGTGTGGGCAAGCATTTGATTAGGTGTGTGTGTGTGTGTGTGTGTGTGTGTGTGTGTGTGTGTGTGTGTTATATGTATGTATGTGTGCATCCTGGGCGTCCTACTTTTTCTGTGGGTGTGTGTACGAGGTCGACTGGAACTTCCCCTCACAGGAACACCGGTGGGCAGCAACCAACGTACACCCCAAGCATACACAGGCAAAAACACACAACAATATAGCAACGGAAGCAAAGGCACGAGAGGGGAAAAACGGATGAAACTGTACGGAGGGGCAAATATAAAAAAAATGTATATGGTAAGAAAAGTTAAAAGATGATAATAGGCATGTAAACCGTGTACTATTAACAATGAACACGAGAAACTTTTTTGATATTCCAACGGAGGGAAGAAAGAAAAAAATGAAGAAAACGGAGAAAAGTGCTAAGAAAGAAAGGAGAAACTCAAAAAGAGGAATATTTATGCAAACTCGAGACACACCTATCACAAAACTGTATCAAACAAGCGATAAAAATAAATACTACAAAAACAGCACACACATGGCATTAGCTGACCGTCATATAGATTTGTATCATCATCATTATCATCTGCTGTAGGCCCTCTCCTAACTTGTCCACTAATCTACTTAATATTAGAACATCAGCCTGTTCCATACTTTTGCCTCCATCTTAATCCTCCCTTCTCCTAGACTACCAACCTCTCCTCATTCTGTTTCGGACGCACATCTTCCCAGCTACACCAACATCTACAGCCTCATCTATAAACAAATGAGGCGGGTAACACGACGTGATCTTTAGTACGGTGAAGAACGATTGAGAAGCAGTTTAACTCATCACCATCATCAGCCTGAGAAAGAATACTGCAGGACAAAGATCTCCTCAGTCATCCTCCTTTTTGACCTACTGGCTCTTTACTTGTTCCATCCATTCCCAGTAAATCGCAGAATATCACCTTACACTGAGGGAAATTCTGACCCTGAGCAAGCAGTTCACCAGGTCAATCCTCTGTTTCAAATCTCAATTACAACTTCACCTCTATTTTAACTCCAAGGGGTGAGGCTATTCCAGTGACGTCACGATTTATCTAGTTCTGAAGTCACCACCTATCGAACATGTTTTATCAACAATAACAGTAAAACAAACTCCGTCCCTCGATCCATTTCATGCAGAAAAGAAAGAACCAAGAGCCTGAAGCCAGCGAAATCGTTCCTTCCAAAGAGTACTGAGCTGAGAATGTCAAAATCAAGCTCGCTTAATATAAAAATGCCTGGACACACTGCGTTTAGAGTGTTAAAGATTGAACGTCGTGGCCAGAACAAAACAGAATAAGACAGGCACTTCCCGAGTTGAAAGTTGTATATATAAACAACGGAGAACACTGGTTAACTCTTGCATTAAGCTTGGACAATCTGAATGTGTGCAGCTGAATGTAAAGATTATAAAAACACGAATACAGCGCACTGATATTGTTACCTGTACTCATATTTAGTTGTTACATCTTGACAGAATATGGCATTTCTAACAAGACCCTTCTTTTATACATCTTTGCCTCCATTGAAAGGAATGATTGGGATAACTCTCTCTCTCTCTCTCTCTCTCTCTCTCTCTCTCTCTCTCTCTCTCTCTCTTTCGGTCAAATATTCCTATACACAGTACAGGTAAGGAGGGAAGGAAAGGACAGGAGAAGAGAGAGGAAGGTAGAAAGAAGGAGTAACGACGGCAGACGGCATAAAAAACATAAACATACGAAACAAACACAACGAAACAAACGGAATACACAAACACAGGGAACAAACGCACAAGCGAACGTATGGAACAAACATAAACCCAGAAAACAAAAAAAAATCCAAAGAACAAACACACAGAGAACAAGAAGGCTAACACGGAACAAACACAAACATATAAACACCGCCACAGAAGAAGAAAAACACAAACTAAAGCACATATAACAGAGGAAGAAATATATGGAGGGAACACACACACACACATGACGAACAAACACAGAACGAATACAAACAAACGCCCCCTAGGAATAAAAGCAAACACCGAGCCCAAACACAAACAAACAACAGGGGCGGTTTAGAGTGGGAGAGAGACGGGGTGGGAAGGTGGGAGGGAGAGATGGAGGGAGGAGAGAAGGTGAGGAGGAAGGAGAAAGCGTTTTAGGAGGAAAGGAGGGAAAGAAGAAGGGCGAAGGAGTGGAGAAGAGAGGACGTGAGGGAGAGGAAGCGGCGTGGGAGAGGAAAGAATGAGGGAAGGAGAGATGAGACGAAAAAGTATGAGGGAAGGAGGGACGACTGAGTGTGAGGATAGGAAGGGGGAGAAAGGAAAGAGAAGGAGATAGAAAGTAGACAGACCACGAGAGAGAGAAAAAGGGTGGAGAGAGGATGCTGGGAGGAAATGGGAGAAGAGAGGGAGGAAAATGGGGTTGGAAGATATGGGAGATGGAAGGAAGGATAGGGAGAGAAGCAGGGAAGGAAGGAAGGAAGGAAGCAGCGAGGAGTGAGGATGTGGGAGGAAATTCAGGACGTGACGAAAGAGGGAAGTTTTTTTTTTCTTTTTTTGCGAAGATGGAGGACTATCGAGCCCAAACAACAGCCTGACGCAACAGACGGCGGATTTCCTATTTCAATCTTGCTACCTCCAGGCGATTTTATCCATCATAGGGAATACCTTGTGTTGTGACGGGGTCAGTGAAACCCTACTCTCACTAGTTTTAAGCGCCTTCTACGATGAATAAAACCGTTTAAAGGCAGCAAGAATGAAACAAAGAAAAGGAACTGGGGCTTGCAAGACGTTTAATAACTGCGCAGCGGGTCCTGCCCTTAGAGGATAAAAGTCTGCTTGGCCAGGGATGGGGCGGGGGTAGAGACGGAGGGGGGAAGAAGGAATAAGAGGGTGGAAACGAGGAATGGAAAGGGAGGGAAGGAGGGAATGAAAGGGAACGAAAGAAAGAAGGAAGGCGGAAGGAGAGGGAAGGAAAATTGGAAGGTAGAAGAGCGAGGGAGAGTCAGAACAAAAACCTGGGACAAATTGGAACAAACTCTTGAAACAAAGCAGAGAACCTAAAAACAAACACAAATAGTGGTAGTGTACTAGTTGTAACCCAAGGTTCAACTGAATGTGAACCCAGTAGACTGCAGGCTGAAGTTGCTCTCCTCTTGCAATTCACCATCAACCTTTCAGGGGATAAGGCAGCTGAGGGGCGTTAGCATACTGCCCAGCTATGTCAGTACCACCACGCGAAGGCGTCCCTCCCCAGCACCACACACATGTTCTTACTGAATAACCCCGGTCTGTTTGGCCGAGCAGACCCATCAACAGCACGCAAGCAACCACTCTAGCAGTGCAGTGATGTTCTCTTGCAGAGGACAGCGCCTCGCCACAGTGAGGTGCGGGGAAGTGTGGTGGTTTGGTTCTCGGATAGATGCCGCATTTGCGTCTCCAACCAGTTAACAGGGACACAATAGTAGGCTCCACATCATCCCGTTATTTGGTTATATGGTTATCACCCAGAGTCGTAAATGGTTTAACGAATTATAGGAAACCACTAGATTTGTCACTCAGTAAGAATAATAAACAGTGATACGGGCAATGGACGAAACAGGAAGGGAGTAGGACAGCCACAGAAAAAAGACTGATAAGACATGAAGGAGGAAGTAAGCGGTACTACATCAAACGAGCTGATGATGGCTGCCACCACCTATCACTAACCAGACACAAGCAATGACCCTAAACAGAGGGAAAAACAAGGAACTGACAAAAACAACGCTCCAAACAGACGAAGAAACACGTGGAACACAAACATACGGACCAAACACAAACATATGGAACAAGCAAACACATGGAACTGAGGAAGCAGAATATGGAACAAACAAAAACAAATACCGGGGAATAACAGCAAACACCAGGCAAGACGAAAGACTCAGGCAAGGAAGAGGAGGAGAAAGAGAAAGAGGGGAGAGAAAGAGGGAGAAGGAGGGGTAAGAAAATGGGAAAAGGGTAGGAAGAGAGGTGAGAGATGGGAGGGAGAGACTGAGGCATGCAGGGAGGACAAGGCAGAAAAGAAACAATGACAGATGGAGGAGGAGTAGAGAGGAATCTGATGAAGAAGCAAAGAGGGAGTGATGGTAGGGTGGAAGGAAGGAGGACAGTGGGTGAGGGGAGAGAAGGATGGAGGAGTGAAGGGGAGGCAAGGAAGAGTGAGAGGTGAGGAAGAAAATAGCGCTGGAAGGTTGACGGGAGGGCAGGAGAGGGATGGAAGGAGAGACAAGGGGGGGGGGAGAAGGAAGTGTGAGAGGAAAAGGAGGAGGGAAGCAACAGGAAAGGGGACGAGGAAAGAAATGGACGGAAAGGCAAAAGGAGGGAGGATATGGAGGAAAGACAGAAGATGGAGGGAGGAGAGAAGAGGAGAGAAAGAAGGATGATAAAGGATTAGGAGAGAGATGACGGGAGAAGAGGGGGAAAAAATGGAGGGAGGATAGGAGAGAACACAGAGAAGGCGGAGGGAGAAGGAAACAGAGAAAAGAACGCAGGGGTAGAAGGCAGGAGGCAAGGTGGAATGTAAGGAGATATGGGAGAGGAGGGAGAAACAGAAGTAAGGAAGGTTGGAAAAAGAAACAAGAAACTAATGGAAACAAAAAGGAAAAAAGGAAAATATAGGCAAAGAAAACGGGGGAGGGGGACGAAGGAGATGCATGAGGAGTGATAGACACAAACTGAAGATAGAAAAAAAAAATCAGGAGAAACTAAAAGAGGGCAAGAGAAGGTGAAAAAAAATAAGCAAAAACTAAGTGGCTATGGAGGGTTAGAATATAATACAAGAAAAGGAGATCAGGAAAGACAGGAATGAAGGAGGTAGATAGTAAAAGAAGACATGAAAAGAAAACACGACAAAAATACTTTAAGCCCGGGAGGAATGTAGAACAGAGGGAAGGAGAAATACAAGAGAGAAAATGTGGAAAATGTGGAGGGGAGAGGAAGACGAGGTGGGAAAAGGAATGAAACAGATAAAAGAAAATACGATTATGTCAAGAAACGCTGTTAAAATACGTTTGAAGAGAAAGACAGGGATATACTACACAAGACTATAATTATACATATCCTGATTTAGCAATATAAATTCATACGATATATCATAAATCTGCATATATACAACTCTACTATACTCTGTTCACTGTAACTAGGCTAAAACTGCCATCTCTCTCTTGAATGCTAATCTGTACCATGAGATTATCATAGGAGTATAAATGCTAATCACGAAGAAGTGCTGTAAAAGGCTGCAGGGCCGTAGTATTGTCTTATTCTACCACTGTGCTTCCTTAAGTGACAAAAGGACGAAAATTTCTGCCAAGATAAAGTACATGAACTGTAAAGAGTATAAACAATGTAGTAACTCCTTCAGTACGATGATGTCTGTTTGTTTTTGTTTTAAAGGATAACGTCTTTTGTATTTGTTTTAAACCATGACGTCTTTTTCTAACGATGACGTCATTTTTTTTAATCGAACCACCAGACGATTTGGCTCAGCTAAGAAGAGATCTCAAGTAGGGAAAAGATAATGAGAGCCACAGCTAAGCACCACTCCAGCTAAATGACACTACTTGACGGCAATGGGAATCGAACAGAAAGACGTCACTGCAAAGATCGGGTTAAACTACGAAATGGCGCAAACAAAGCGGCAATCACGTCACGCTATATAACAACACAACTAAAGGGTATGTGAGTATTTTTTAAGCTGGATGCACACGGATGATATATTCAGGGCAAGCATATTAATAATTCAGGGAGATATCTGAAAGGTAGTAATTTAATCATTTTACTGGTGAACGATTAAAAATTCAAAGAGGAATCTGTAAGGAGGCGGTTTTTTGTAAAAATAACATGCAAGCCATTAACTTGTCGGCAGGTGAATTATTCAGAAAAAAATCATTTTCATATTAATCATTTCATTGTTAACCAGGGATGTAAATAAGCAAAAATAAAATACAATTAATAAATATGTCCACGATCTCTCTCTCTCCCTCACACACACACACACACACACACACACACACACACACACACACACACACACACACACACACACACACACTAAACAACTAAACAATGAAATCAATGAAGGGTAGGGTGGGGTTCAAATCAAAGAAATCGCCAGAGCAGCACTGAAAGATCTCTCCTCTTTAGGGAGAGACAGAGGGGAGGGAGGGAAGGGGAGAGACGGGAGAAAGGGAGAGATCCGAGGCAGGGAGGATAGGGGAGAAAGAAACAAGAGGGAAGAATGGAGGGAGGGGAAGGGAGAATAGGACGGGAGGGAGGGATTCGAGAGAGATAAGGGAGAAACAAACAGGACAGGTAGAGAATATGGAGGGGGATGGATGGAAGGCGGGAGGGGGAGGGGGACAGACACAGAAGGGAGGGAGGATAAAGGGAAAAGTGACAAGAATGGGAGAGAGGAAGAGGGCAGGCTGGACGAAGGGGAGAGGGGGGACAGAGATAGAGGAAGAAGGATGGAGGGGAGAGGGGAACTGAGAGACGGAAGAAGGGAGGAAGGAAAGGAGAAAGAGACCCACACCACAATCCTGTATTCATGGTGTCACAGGAGGCTTCGTGGTACCTCTTCCTTAGTGATTTATTTTGCATATTACGCCTTAACATTCTCTTGTATGTTATTTATATCGTTTTAATATATACATAAATTGCATCAAGTACAATGTGAGGAATAAATCACTTAGCAAAATGTGTTGCGAAATCCCCTGAGTAAACATAACTATTTTCTGTTTCACCCATTATACCTCCTTGACAAACTTCTCTTCCCGCTAACCACGTAATTAAAAAGAAAAATAACGAAAGATTATTTTAATTTCATGGGCGGACGCAGAGACGTAGGAATGAAACGATGTATGATGAGAAGAAGAGAGAGGGGAAGAGAAACAAAATGGGAGAAAGATAAGGCGGACTGCACGAAACACACACACACACACACACACACACACACACACACACACACACACACATACACACACACACACACACACATACACACACACACACACACACACACACACACACACACACACACACACACACACACACACGTCTTTACTCTTACTACGAACTGCTGAAGATGGTAGATGTTGACTAGCGCTTTTTAACCCTACGACTGACAAAGATTTCCCATTCCTAAACAGAACTGAAATTATGTACGAGTAGTGCACCACCTCAAGAAGTAGCAATGTGGAACTGAGTAGATTATGGAAATAATATATGAATTTATGTGCATGAAGAAATGCTGGCTGAGAAAACTAAAAGATACTGAGGGACATGAATAACCGAAAGAAAATATCACCTTGAACCAAAGCTATTCTAAGACGAAGGAGAGGCAATACAGTGGGGGGAATATCACATACAAATACTTTGAAACATACAGAGACGGGGTGTACAGTCTTAAAAAATACGCATGAGGAAATACTTCAAGGACTTCCTAAAACTTGCAAGATAAGTAATGCTGAGAGCGGAAAACCACCTTGACTGTGAGCGGGGTAGTTCTGAGGCAAGTTTGGTGGAAAAAGTTATGTAATATATTCGTTGAGGAAATGCTGGATGCATGAGCCACCTGAAGCTGAAGGACAGGGGAGGAGGAGGTGAGCAACGGAAGGAGCAGGAGTGTCTCAAATAAAATCATGAGAGAAAGGGAAAAAATTAAAGATAGTGGTGAGTATCGGTGTAGGAAACATGTGAAGCAGGAAGGGAAAGTAAAGATGTGGGAATATGTCAAAAAATCACCGGCATTAAAGTGTAAGGAAAACTGAAAGAATTAAAAACGAGTATTTGTAAAGAAAACAGAAGGGGGGAAGGAGAAATGGATGGAACAGAAAATGAACGAAGTACCGGTATCTAAAAACATGTTCATAAAAATAAACCAAACAAAAAATTCTGTGCTTACAAGGAATATATGGACGGATGGAAAAATACAGAGAAGAAAAAAGTGGATGGGCGATAACAAGTCAATAAAGTTAAGATAAAACCTAAATATTATGCTAGACAAGGGTGGCAAAAGAAAACTGTAAACATTTTGACGAGAGAGAGAGAGAGAGAGAGAGAGAGGGGGGGGGGAGGCATGGGTACTGCAGTATAGCCAAGGTCCGTTCCACCGTCCGTATTGAATACATGCTAGGGCTGTCTCATACAGGACTGGTGTATATATATATATATATATATATATATATATATATATATATATATAGGCTTATATAAAATGGATATATATGTCTATCTATCTGTCTATCTATCTATCTATCTATCTATACGTCTTTATATTAAGAGTTGTAAGAAGTAAGATGTGTCTCCCTATCCACAGCCTGTACAGAATAATTTTCGCGTCTTCAATCCCGTCTCGGCATCAACCAACTGATCCCTTAATTAGTGGCAGCAATTAGTGCCACATAATGAACACAATCCCTGCCGCTCAAAACACCTTCTAATGAGCGGCAGAATTTTTACACACTGCTTCTGCACATTAACGTAAAAGGTTTTAGAAATGCAGGTCATTATTTGTGGCTTTAGTGAAGCTGTGTTTGTCCTGCATGTTACACAATTTAATATAGCGCCATGATTTTGGGATTATTAATGAAGGCTGTATCTAACCTCACCACTTTAAGGCATCTCTGTCATGCTTAATAAGGTTGTCTCGAATAATAATAATAATAATAATAATAACAATAATAACAATAATAATAACAATAATAATATACCCAACTACTACTACTACTACTATTAATAATAATAATAATAAACATGATAATAATAAATAATAATAAATCTTCATAACAGTGAAGACGTCAATGAACTACATACCGTCTTTACTAACCTGGCCCTGCTTTACTTAATTAACCCCTCCACTTAAAAGCCCCAACACTAGAGAGAGAAAGAGAGCTGAATACGATCGTGTTTATGGCAAGAATTAACAACACAAAATCTTACTAGCGAAAAAATAAAGAGCCTACATAATTACTTACATTACCCTGCTCACTGATGACCAAGCTTTGCAAATTTCGGTCATTATTCTATGTATCTACTTATCTATCTATTTATATATTTATTCTACGATTAACTCTGTGTCTCTTGCTGTCACCACTGCGTTATAGAGGTTGGCCTTTCCAGTCTCATGATGTCTCCTATTACTTAAGTCTTGCTATCTCCTGACGATTTTTACTCATACCCTCAAGTAATGTAGGGATCAGTAAGGACCATATCAAACCCATTTAAAATTTCTTCTAAACTGAATAAAATCGTCTGGAGATGGCGAGAATAAAATGAAAACATAAAAGCTGAAAGAATTAAACCTCAAGCTTTAAAAATGTAGGTGTTTATTCGCAGGCTTTACGATTCTCTCCTTATGCTGCTTATCTGTGTCTCTCATGTGGGTGTAACGTCTTCACTCCGATACCGAATATCATCACTTTCACAATGCTACCTCAAGATAAATTTAGTCAACTTCAGAAAGGCCTCTCGTATTGAAGGGGTTAATAAAGGCTACATCTAAGTCCTTGGGTTCGAAATATCTCCCCTACACTAATTAAAAATATCTTAAAATCTCCCCTACACTAAGTAAAGCATCTAAAAGTAGCAACAATAAAATAATGACGATGGACGCCATAGTAGAGACAACGTTAAACTCATAAAAACCGAACACTTAACTATGACTGATTTCCTGTGTCAGATTCAACCTATTATCCCCTTCAATCCACGAACATTTCTCTATTTTTTTTTTCCTCTCGACGATTTTATTCAATTTTCGACCCTATTTTGAACTGGAGGGTTAGATACAGCCTTTAACAATCCCCTGAATACCAGGGAGTTGCCTTAAATTGAGGAAAATCATCTGACCATATCATGATGTAAAAATGATAAAAGGAAATATCACCGTACTCATGTGCTATAAACGACATATTTTCTAAATTGCCTCTGCGCTTTAGCCATCAAGCTTTAGAAATCCAGGTCATAATTGCAATTTTTACGATTCTCTCTAATCATGTTACTGAGCTGCCATTCAAGCCTGGATAAGCTCATATATAGCCAACGTCCATATTTTGCACTTTACACCTGTCCATGAGTAATTTTGAGTGTCAGATTGGAGCTAATTAATCGCTGTTAATAAGAAACATGGTATATATTGTGTGTATGGAATGTGGCTGCCACAAGGGAGATGATGATGATGATGATGATGATGATGGTGATGATGATGATGATGATGATGATGATGATGATGATGATGATGACTGGCGATGACGACGACGACGATAATAATCATAGAAATAATAATAATAATAATAATAATAGTAATAATAATAATAATAATAATAATAATAACAACAACAACAACAATAATAGACATATTTCACCTCATATAGCGTTCACTCACCCACGGGACAGTTGGGCACCAGAGAGAAATACGTAATCAATTTCTGAATGCTTGGCGCAATATATGATAATTTATTAATGACATTCTCAAGTCAGGAGGCGAAGCAATAATTTCTACATAAAGTTGTGACTGGATGTGTGAATGGCTGTGTGGCCCAATGTACTAGGGATGATGTTAATTCTCCCACTTTTGCACTTTCCCTTGCATTGTTTTGGGGGCCTACCTCATCCCCAATCTTACGTATGTATAGGAAAACGGCGAAGACAACGCATCCCTTCTTTGTGATGACTTAATATTATTCTTGCTTAAACTAGATGAAATATTCTGCAGAAGGGAAGTCTAGTTTGTTGAGAGGTGTTAAATAATTTCGATTAAACCTTTAATAACACCGGAGTCTTTATTCAGTTTTGTTCTCGAGGACTTTTTGAATGCGGATTGTAATAAGTTGAGAGTAGTTGAGAGAGAGAGAGAGAGAGAGAGAGAGAGAGAGAGAGAGAGAGAGAGAGAGAGAGAGGACGACGCCGACGACGGTGGTGGTGGCGGTGGTGACGATGACGATAATGTATATATAATAGATCTTTATGACAGAATACGGCGATGACCTTGGCTGTTGTACTACCAGAGCATTACCTCCCCTCAATTATTTCACAAGGCTGTATGATCTGAAGCAACACGGATGATGTCTGAGAGTGTGAGGGCCAGCTGTTAAACCTTACAATACAGTACGATCACCTCTTAATGTTTGACTACTGACTGACGAGTATATGCAGTGTCAACCTGTCATGCGAAACATGTCAAAAATCTGCTCTGTTTATACCTTCCCTAAATGGGATATCTTCTAAATTTAATACAATCATCTGTCAGCAGGAAGTATAAGGTTAATTTTCTTGGTTGCTACGGTGATTGAGCATTAAGTTCTTAGTAAGTCTTTCGTAACACTGTAAATTATAACGTAACAAAGATGAAATGTGACGGTGTGTGAGGTCAGCTGTTAATTGTGTATGAGTAATACTGGTCCTGAGGGAATGGAATATCTTGTCCGTCCAAATATTTTTAAAACAAACACACAAACAAACAAGTACGTTCGCAGGTGTACACACACACACACACACACACACACACACACACACACACACACACACACACACACACACACACACACACACAACATTTTCTAACCCTGTAATTTGTACAAAGGGGTACTGAATGTTTTGATATAGCTTTTGCATGGAAATGGACAACACTTACAAATAAACAAATACGACATTAAAAGCTGCATATGCACAAACCGGACAAACTTTACATGTAACCCAAAACCAGACTAAAATTTGAACAAGTTAAATGAAAATAAAGGGAAAATAAGTATAAAAAGAAGAAAAAGTCGTACCTGGCCTCTTGTTGAGTTATAGAACTTGATGAATGTTGCTGATATCCTTGTTATAATATTACGAGTTCCTCTTTCACATACTGTAGCTGTCGGTGGCGTGTAATACAATGCGAACCTGTGGAGATATTATGGTGGTACTTTATTTTACGATTGGTGCAACACAGGGAAGGACGTACACATCAAAAGATTTATGTTTCAGTGGCATTACATACTCGACCCCTCACTCTGCTATCTCACCACTCACAACAGCTCCAGTTCGTCACACCCATTCCTGTTTGCACAGCCCACCTTTATCTGCCCCCTGTTACTCGTCCCTCCCTCTCCCCCACAATATACACCCTTCCAGGGTGACTCAGGTAAAAATAAAATGAAGTCCTTGGGTTCTCCTTCGGTACATATCTCAGTACACAGAGAAGAAACCTGTCCTTGAGGTTATGAGTTCCCACAATACACACCAACAAAGGGCTGATTCCCACCAGCCCTCTGATAAACACTTGAGCACCAATACCCACACTCTGCAGCATAAGATATAAAAGATGCCAGTCAGTAATGATGTGCTGGTACAATATCACTGGAGTTAATCATATGATGTGTTTATGAAGTATTATGGAAAAGGAGCTGCTTGGTTTACTATGTTAGAGTCAAAGCCCTCGACCAAGGGATCCAACTTTCGAAAGGAGTCAAACACCACTGATTGAAGGTCAGGAGGGCCATGCGGTCACCAAAAGTTAGACGCATCAAATAGCACTCTCAGTTGCTGAAACACTATGGTCCCTCCAATATGTAGTCCAGTGGGTAAAACAACATTAGTAAACATGGCGATAACAATAGATACATCCTCGACCTGTTCTCTGCAACCGCCGGGATAGTAATTGCGACGATGCAGTACCCAACCTAACCACTCAATTATTCTTACCAACACCTTCCCCATTTTAACAGGGGATGGAATACAAGAACTTCTCATACTTCCTGGCAAGAGTTAGGGAAACACCTGAATAAAGTTTGGTGATCTCGACAGCTTACACGCACTCAGTTTAAACATGGAACTTCCTCCTCCCAGTGCCTCATCAGAAGGAATTAGATGTCAAAATGTTGGAGGGATTAGAGTGAAAGTTTAAGAGGGTCGTGATCAAGTGTGCAAATCCGGGAATGAAGGGAAGCGAGAGTCAGCGCTGAAAGTGAAGCCGCCACTGCCTCTTTGAAAGTGCTCAGGTGGGAGATGGTTGATTTTCACTTAATCCCTCCTTCATCCTTTTCCTCCCATTATCTATCTCTTTTGATTCTTCTTTGACGCTTATCATCATCATCATCATCATTGTTAACTACTACAGGTATTCTTCTCCCTCTCCATCCCACTCCAATCGTCCTCCTTTTTCAATATTCTTTCCTTTCCGTCTCAGTCCTTATCTTTCCCATCTTGAGTCATCTTCCCCCTCCACTTTCAACTTGCCCTTTGTCTTCCATCTCACAGATCTTTTCTTCAATCCCCAATCCTCTTTTCACCCCTTAATTCTTCCTCCTTTCCCCCCTCTTCAATATTCCTCCTTTCCCAGCGTTCCTTTATCCCTCCCCCTCTTCCCCTGGTCTCCCTCCCTCGTCTCCAGTCACTTTCCCCTTCTCTCCTATTGCATTTTCCTCCTCCTCCTCCTCCTCCTTCATTATTCAGTTTGCCTCCTATATACAATTTCAATAATATAGATATGCTTCCCGACCTCCAAGGCACAGCAATTAGGCCTTAAGGCACGCGGCACGCATGGAAACGCTCTCTCTCTCTCTCTCTCTCTCTCTCTCTCTCTCTCTCTCTCGCACACACACACACACACACACACACACACACACACACACACACACATTTAAAACTGTATCTCACAAACACACACACATTCAAAACTGTATCTCTCATACACACACACACACACACACACACACACACACACACACACACACACACACACACACACACACACACACACACACACACACACACACACACACACATGTATATCAATTTAAAAATCCCATCACATACACACACACACACACATACACATGAAATCTGTTGCGATCTCTGTCTCTCTCTCTCTCTCTCTCTCTCTCTCACCGTGGAGCACCCCAGCAATCATCACATCAACAGCAGAAATTTGCAAAGGCCCCGTCACGTCAGGAGAGGCGTTTGCTATTCCTGCTTGCTGTGTAGGTGGATGACTACAGAAGCTGTCAATCACTGTGAAGAAATTGAGTTGGTTCTTAGAAATCAGTTTGAATTCTGAATCTAAACCTTTGAGGAAAAAAAAGAAAACCAGGGAATCGTAAAAACGAAAACCAAGGAGAAGAAAGGGAGATAAGTTTCGGAATCTGATATTGCTAAAAAAAAAAAAAATAAAATGGAGCTAGGTTTCTAAATCTGCAACTGCTAGAAAAAGTTGGGTTTAGGAATCTGCAATATAAAGAAAAAAAACAGAGTCGAGTTTTAGAATCTGCAACTGCTTACATAAACTAGAAGTCATTATGTGCAACTAACAGAAGAAAATGAGTTAGGATTTTGGAATATTTAACCCGGAAGTTTTTGATGAAGATTCTTTGACAAGATATTATTAATTCCTTCGCATGTTGACGGTCTGAAATTGAAACTTGTGGTATTAGGAATGAAAGTTTCCTGTTTAGTGGGTAATTTTAATGCCCACAGTCTCGACGGTGAAGGACGTTCAGTAGCACCTCCTCCTTACCAGTATAATTCTATATCAAGCACACTAATACACGCTTGTATACTATTTTTGGCAGTTTTTGTTGATATAGGAGAAATAAACATACAATAGAATACGCTAAAATTTTTAAAATAAACCACTGAGAAAGAAGTTTTAGAAAGCCGCCTAAATCGACGCAAGTACGATCCTAAATACATAAAAGTTGCATTTCTAAAGCTTTATTCGGAAATAGAAACCCGTTTAGCTTAAATAATATCTTTATTATATTTCTGCTAGTGGTGGACGCCTTTATTTTGCTTAGGAGACATTTTGGACTGAAAATGAAGATTGCATTAACTCCTTCGCTCTGACAGACCTCTTCTAAGCTGAATAAAATCGTCCGGAGATAGCAAGCATAAATTACAAAAGGCCTTGCTGTAATGACCAGGATAAAATTGCGAAGTTTCGAATGTTCAGTGTTGTAAATTCCAAGAAAAACATTTTTAGCAACGACGGTGATATCTGGAAACAGTGAATATCGGAAATCTTTAAAGTTCGCTACCACTGACATTTTCAAATAAAACATCTCGGTATTTCAGGAGTGTTAATCCTCCACAAAACCCTGAATCTCAGTATCCCCTTTTGTTATTTATCAGTGATATTATATTCTCATCACTTTAACACAGCCTAAACTTTGCTACTCTCTATCTCGAATGCTATGTGCTGTAGCAAAAGATCAGTTCTAAAATAGGGTGTTATGCACGAAGAAGACCTATGACGCGGAAGTAGAGGTGTAGTCGTCATACCACATAGCTACTGGGAGTAAGATACAAAAGGAAACTCTCCCAAGTTAAGTGAATGAACTGCAATTCTTTTAACTAACCCTGTCCAAGATTTTTGTCCTCTTGCAACTTATTTCACGTTACTCATTGGCATACCACATCTTCATGAACACAACCATATTCTAGTGTTTAATCCAATTGTTACAAATCAGCATTCAATATGAAGAGATGACAACTGGGCCAACTTAGAGTAAAAAGAGTATAGATTCTGCAAATTCACTCAGGTTAAGAAAGACCTCTCGTCGTATTAAGGAGGTAAAAGGGAAACCAGTATATCCTCAGTATTAATCAGGTGTAGGTGTAGCCTGTGTGGGAGGGGAACCTGCATATTCGTGCTTTATTAAACTATGTGGTAAGTGGGAAAGCCCATCAAAATCTCCCAGTCAATGTAAACTCTCTCTCTCTCTCTCTCTCTCTCTCTCTCTCTCTCTCTCTCTCTCTCTCTCTCTCTCTCCAGGTGATTATACAAAAGATGACAAGCCAAATGTTTCCTGTAACCCAGAAAACCATTTGCAATGTTGGGTGGTAACCATAGAAAATGATGCACGGTGGTCTAGGTGGTTCAGGCGCTACAGCCGGACTGAGCCTTTAAGGGTTTCCATTTTTAGGATGGTTGGGGTTTAGTCCCTGGGGTGAACTGCTTGGGGTTTATTGAGACTGGGTTGAAGTTCGTCTCCCTTATCTTAATTGTTGGGACTGAGTAGCACAGACCCGGATTCCTACGCTCCTAATGGAAAAAAAAAAAAACAAAAAAAAAACAAGAAAAGTAAAAAAAGAGGATGGTGGATGCATGAGCTCTAAATTCCGAGAACTTGACATTATGCAAAGAGCAAGATAAAAGTTCTTATAAGACTGATATTACTAGAGAGAAAAATTTATACGAGTATATTATGGTGGGCAGTAATATTACTAAGAGATGAGGTGTGCGCAGGACGAGGTAAACACACACGCGCGCGCGCACAGAACATAAACATAAACATAAATAGAGAGGATAACTGCAGTAGGCCGGTTGGCCCATGCAAGGCAGCTCCTAGAAGAGTAACTGAACTACTAGAATAAGATAAGGATAGCAAAGAAGAAGGCTCTCCCCCGCCCTCCAAACCCTCCAGCCGAAGCCGGCAGGAAAAAGTCAGAAAGAACACCACGCCGTATAGACAAACTGGCGTGGACATTTTACAGGAAAGTGTGAAAGGAGAATAGAGACTATCACAGTGTAACTTGAAAAGGAAAAATTATGAATTAGTATTATAAGATTTTCTTTTTTCTATATCCACCCCTTAATAGTCATATGCTTATCTAGCCTATGCTTGAAACTCTCAATGGAAGAGGCAGCAACTACTTTACTAGGTAGCTTTTTCCATTCGTCTACTACTCTATTACCAAACCAATTTCTACCGATTTCCTTACTAAAACGGTATTTTTCTAGTTTGAAACCATTATTTCTAGTTCTATCCTGTATGCTCACTTTAAGTACCTTGCTGATATCTCCCTTATTTAAACCCTTCATCCATTTAATCACCTCAATTACGTCTCCCCTTACTCTACGCCTCTCTAGCGAATGCAGACTTAGTCTTTTCAGTCTGTCTTCATATGACAGGTTCCGGACGTCATGTATCATTTTTGTCATTCTTCTCTGTACATTTTCTAACGAATTAATATCCATTCTATAGTAAGGACACCAAAATTGTACTGAGTAGTCTAAATGTGGCCTTACTAATGCTAGATAAAGTTTCAGTATTACTTTAGATGATCTATTGCTCATGCTTCTCGAAATAAATCCTAGGACCCTATTTGCTTTATTTCTCGCATTAATACATTGTTGCCTTGGTTTAAGGTCGTTACTAGTCATAACTCCTAGATCTCTCTCGCATTCCGATTTGCTAATTTCTTTGTTATCTAAGCTGTATTTAGTATCTCCAATGGTCTTGCCTACGTTAAGTACTTTACATTTTTCAACATTAAATTCCATTTGCCAAGTTTTAGACCATTTAGACAATGTATCGAGGTCTTTTTGTAAGTTATGGCAATCGTCAGTCGAGTTAATGATACGCCCTATTTTTGTATCGTCGGCAAATTTGCTGATGCTGCTATTGACTCCTAAGTCTAGATCATTTATATATATGATAAATAATAAGGGACCGAGTACTGAACCCTGCGGTACACCGCTAGTTACTAATCCCCAGTCCGACTTAGTTCCATTTATTAATACTCTCTGCTTCCGTCCTTTCAGCCAGGATTCTATCCATTTTAAGATATCGCCGTCTATACCGTGTGCTCGAACCTTTCTAACTAACCTTTCGCGTGGGACCCTATCAAAAGCTTTACTAAAGTCCAGATAAATAACATCGTAAGCTTTGTCGCTATCTACCGCCTCATAGACCTCCAAGTACAATGACAAGAAGTTTGTGAGGCAGGATCGTCCTTGCCTGAATCCGTGCTGACTTTCGTTAATAAGATTAAATTTTTCTAAGTGTTCTCTAATCTTATTTGCCAAAATTGACTCTTAACATTTTTCCTACTATTGACGTTAAGACTTATCGGACGATAATTCGACGCAGCTGATTTATCACCCTTTTTAAAGATGGGCACTACGTTTGCGGTCTTCCACGCCTCGGGAACTTCTCCTGAAATTAATGAGTCATTAAATAACGTTAAAAGTGGCTGACATAATTCTTCTTTGGTTTCTTTTATAATTTTTGCATATATCGTCCGGACCTGGCGATTTTTGAGGTTTTAACCTATTAATTTCTTTCAATACGTCCTCCTTACTAATGGTTATTTTACTAAGAATATTTTCCGTATTCTCATCGTAAATATTTGCTGCTTGAGGGACCAGGTCTAGATTTTCGTTGGTGAATACTGATATGAAATAATTATTTAGGATGGAGCACATTTCTTTATCTTCACTGGTAATGTCACCTGATTCTGTTCTCAGTGGTCCTATCCTATCTTTATTTTTCGTACGGTCTATCTATCTATCTATTGCCAGACGCCTCAGTCCCGTTTGGGGTGGCCACAAACAAATCGCCTCCAAGTCGCCCTGTCCCCCGCCACTTCACTCCCCCGCTCCCAACCCACACACCCCCCCCACACACCTCTCCACCCCATCCCTCCATATGAGAGGGTGGATAGACAAGGATTGTGGAACGTATTAAGAATATACATGGAGTAGATGGGAAGCTGTTGAACGCTGTGAAGAGTATGTATGACGGTGCTAAGGCTGCAGTGCGTGTGGATGGTGAAATGATTGAATTTTTCTCTTTGAAGATTGGGTTGAAACAGGGATGTGTCATGTCTCCATGGTTGTTCAATCTGTACATGGATGGGGTAATAAAAGAGGTATTAGGTAGGGCAGTGGAGAGAGAGAGAGAGAGAGAGAGAGAGAGAGAGAGAGAGACCTATACCTATGAAACATTTAAGAAGCAGTCAAACATTTCACCAAAAATCAAGCCAACTTAGTGTAAACCTTCAATATATTTTCTCAGCAAAAGACGCAATTCAAGTGATCACCAGGTTAACCTCAATATCGTCCTATTTTTGGTGCTGCTTTAGATCTAAGGGTCGTATTTTAGGTGGCAGGGAAAGTGTCGTTGCATCTATTTCATTGCGATTCATTCTGCATATTAGAGTTTAGTTTCCTGTTGTATGCTGTTGATGAAAAAACTATGTCGATCTTAAAATGGTATAAATAACGTGCAAGTGAATATTAAGGTGCAAAATAAATCGCTAAGGAATGGGTGCAACGAAGAATCTTATGACATTAAAGTTTACGCAGTTCAGATCCTGACACTTTTTTTTTTTTTTGTTAGATATCGGAAAGACGTGCGTCATTCTCTGGTCTCCATAAAATATCGAAAAAGTTTGAAGCCTTGTTATCTTATGGGGACCGAAATGGTAAATATAAAGGAAAAGTTGGTGAAATTGCGGAAACAATCAAATTTTACGGCATTCCGGCTGGAGGAGAATGAAAACTTTTGATTTTACTTTAGGTTTCACTCAGACGGGATTACTTATGGTTTATGGTGAGAGAGAGAGAGAGAGAGAGAGAGAGAGAGAGAGAGAGAGAGAGAGAGAGAGAGAGAGAGAGAGAGAGAGAGAGAGAGAGAGAGAGAATGTTCAACCCTTCATGGATGCTATAGTCCCCCTTTATGATCTAGCCGGTATTTCCTGCATTACTCAGAAATGATTAAATTTTGGATGATGTTGAACTGCCATGGGAGGAGGAGGAGGAGGAGGAGGAAGAGTATGAGGAAGAGAAGTCGATCCTTATTATCCCTCTGAGCGTGAAGATCTTAAAATCTAAATAAAATCCTCATATAACCAGAGCAGATAAAGGATAACCATTATTTATTTATTTATCTATTTCTGACACCTAATATATGCACAGTTTACAGTACTCGTCCATTCAATCCCCAGAGAATTCATTTAATCCTCCATTACGAACTACTTTCCATTATTTACACCCCGACCTCCATTCGCGATACAGAATTCAATCACTTATACATTTACATTATTTTGCATTTAGTGATTGCCTGAATGGAACCGCTTTATTGTCCATTTCGTGTACCAACTCGTACGCAATACACGAAGCACATTTACCATCACCATTAAATAACTACCAGTCACCACAAATACATTAAACTCTTCATCCTCGGGACAACTCTAGTGGTCTATTTCAAATGACGTTTTTTTTTCTTTACTTTCCCTTATTTTATTAATTTATTTTTTTGCTGTGTCAGTCACAGAAACCTGAAAATAAAATAATCAAATCTACCACCATTGCAAAAACATCAACTTTTACAGGGGGAATATTATCATTCTTAGCTCAATTAAATCATCTGGTGTTAGCTCATCTAAACGTGAACCCAGTGGACTACAGGCCCAAGCAGTCCACCACCCTCCCTTCAGGGGATAAGGAGGGAAATGAGGGCGGATTCGCATAACTAGGCATTTCCACTGCCCGGTTGTCAGTGCCACTACATGAAGGCGTTCCTCTCCTGCATCCATCCTGTGTTAGCTACAGTAATATAATAATAATAATAATAATAATAATAATAATAAAAACGTTCTCAGGCAAAGGCAAGTCTTCAGTATTCACGCAACACCACTGTGAAATTACGGGCCAAAAAATAATAAATAAATAAATAAAAAAAAAGATTCCCAACAAAGCCGACACCCGGGATACTGTACTGCGACAACAGGTGAATATAATTTTGAGGCTGAGAATGAAAGAGGATTAAACAGGCGGTGAATGAGGGGGTGGTAAAAGTTTGCAGCTGCTCAGGGAAGTTGGGGGCTGGAGGGGTGCCATAAATACGGAGGTTACACAAACACACACACACACACACACACACACACACACACACACACACACACACACACACACACACACACACTCCTCTCGTCTGGCTGGTCATGGTGGCAGAAGAAAAAATAACTATTTATGGTGATCCAATATTATATCCTAGTTTAACTTTCTCTCTCTCTCTCTCTCTCTCTCTCTCTCTCTCTCTTAAAAAATGGTATTACTCTGCATAAAATCCCTAAATGCATGTATGGCAGGCTGAACTATTTATTATGAATGGCTGTCTGAAGTTCAACAAAATCATCTGGCAGGAGCAAAAATAAAACAAGGAGAGCGCCACTGTACGAAGCAAAACTGTCCAGCCCCGATCCACTAGAGCAAACTTTATCAAACCTAGGTGTGAAAAATAATGTCACAGTTAGCCCTAAAACGTTTTTTCTATCGCTACCGGTTGCTATGACAACGGTTTCGCCTATAACCTCCTCTTCCTCCTCCTCCTCTTCCTCCTGGAAAAATTGCTCACACTACCTACGCCTCAATAGCCATGGGGTGGGAATAAGAAGGGCATGATCGGTTTGAAGAGGTCAGTGGGGACCATATCTACCTCGTTCACTTCAGAGAGGGTACATCAAGCTTAATTAAATCCTTTGGCATTAGTAAAAACAAGGACAGTGCCATCGGTGCCAAGGGCGATAGGAATGAGAAAATGAAACACTCTTCTCTCTGGTTATTAAGATTTATATATGTATTTTTTTATACACCCGATTCTAAGTATAGACTTGAAAGATCGAACCATGTCGCAGTGTAAGCGCAATGCATGGGACCATATAATTTCATGTCACCATCTGACACTAATACAAAGATATTTCTCTGCGCAACAAAATCATTTGGTATTACCGTCTATAATTTGATTTCTCAGTTCAGCATAAACATGCTGGTATGGGCCTGAATGTCTAGAATTTCGATAACTGAAAAAGAATATTGTCTGAGATTTGCATAAAAAATAAATTCTATGCGTCCATGGCAACGAAGAATTAAATCATGACTGTTTGGGGGATTCTCTGACTGTCAGGATTTATCTCATGGGGAAAAAAGTGGTATTGGTGAAACTGCAATAACTACATGTGATCATGGCAGCGAAACTGCTACTCGAGCCAGTCTTCAGTAGTTAGTAATCGTTTAGCAGTTAGGAGACCTTTCGACTGACATCTGAAAACTATACATAAGTGCAACCACATATATATACTACAGAGAGAGAGAGAGAGAGAGAGAGAGAGAGACAGACAGACAGACAGAGACAGAGAGACTACTAGGATTTTCACAGTTGCACTAAATCGTCTGGTGTTAGTTGAACCCTTCAGTACAGACACCCTGTCAGGTACTTTATCCTGTCTCTCAGCAGTGGATTATATCCAGTTAAGGGAATCTCCTGCCTTCTGAAGGGCTTATCAAAATAGTTAAATGCGTCAACAGCAGCGAAAAAGGCTAATCAATATTCAGACCCCTCCAATCTGTAAGAATTTCATTAATCTACCTTCAAACGATTTTTATTCCAGTCTGGAGAGACATCGAACGGGAGGCGTTGCATATGAACTTTCTAACTTCCTTTCACTACTAAAAGTCTGCCTAGAGTCAAATAAAATCGTCAGGAAGCAGCACCAGTAAATTATAAACACATGCCACCGGACTGACGGGTTGTTGGTATTTTTCTGAACTAAACTAATCGTGTGACGCTATCTTAATTAAACTGCCTAACTGCGTCTACACCAGCGACAGTGTCAACATATTTATGGGAAGACTTTTATGTGCCCTGCTTGACCCCTTCAGCCTTGAGTCATTTTTTCCTTGTTATCTGTAGGTGATAGTGCGCTGCTTTTGGAAGTCTTGCACTGAACGAGTTAACGAGGGCTGTATCTTTCTCCTCTAGATCAAATATTCCTTCCACAGCTGAATGTAATCGTCTGGAGAGGAAGAATTAAATAAAAAAAAATACGTCCTCGGGCCGAAGGGATTAAAGACGTCTCGTAATGAAGGGGTTAATTAAACTGGCTAAGTGCGTCCACGGCAAAATGTTAAAATATTTACGCTGGTGCTAATTTATCCGGCTGGTTTAATGGGTCTGCCGTGTTTTAGCCATTCCCTTAACAGCACGCGCGGTCCACCTTCCTTCCGTAACCAGATCAGCCTTACTTATGGCCACACATACCCAGAATAACCGCCCTCTTTTTAATCCAATTATTCCAACGGATATTTAAGCAGAATGAAATTTCATGATGGTATTAAGAATAACAAAAACAAGGCCGCCATATTGAAGGACTTACATATTCAGCCTAGTATGTCTTTTTATATATCTCACTGGCTACGCCCGTCGATTTCATCAACCTTATTTCACTTCCACCTCGAAAGATTTATTGATACTGTACAATAATTACAATTTTCCAAAGAACTGTTGGTGGTTTCGCTAATACTGAGAAAAACCATACAAAATTTTGATAATTTAGTCATTAGACTCCAAACCTACTGAATACACGCTATTAGAAAAATAAAATTGAATTTTGGTGCCCCGCTGTCTAAGACGACCACTGGAGACCAACAATAACAATGACCACGTGAGGGCAACACTGGCTGATCCGTCGTGGGGGGGGGAGAAGATTTATTTGATGCTTTGCACATATCCATCCAGGGGGATTTATTTTCCAAATTGCAATGACGCTTTGCACATATCCGTCCGGGAGGATTTATTTTCCAAACTGCAATGACGCCTTGCGTATATCCGTCCGGGGGAATTTATTTTTCAAAATGCAATGACGCTTTGCACATATCCGTCCGGTGGCATTTATTTTGCAAGCTGCAATGACGCTTTGCACATTAATTTCGTTCTGCCCGACATGCCGTCCTCTCTGTCTACGCTTTGCTTGAAGAGGTAATACTCGTCCCTTGTCAATTTTCGTCACCAGGGATAAGTGTGACTAATTTATCAGAAACTTTGGCCATTAATTTAGTAAACGATAAAAGCGGGAGCAAGAGCAGGAAAAAAGTCCCGTATGATCGCTTCCGCTGATTACCGTAAATGCTTTGAATTCTGGCCAGATCATAGTATTTGATTTCGCTTTTATGAGTTCGCTATTTTGCTCATATTTTCCATCCCATAAAACGAATAACATGGCTGTGGCTCGACCCAAAAAACACGGAACACACGACTTATTTTTCTTTAAGTTGAAGTGAAGTTTGTCAGGTCGGGATGTCGGCTTAAAACTTGGCGCCAAAAATACTTGCCGAAAAATGAAGCAGTCATGTTAAAATAATAATAATATTTTACATCAACCGAATTCCGAAACATTCTTGTACCATCTCTTCTCACACCTAACATTCCAAATAAATGCCTAGTCCTCACGAATATGGTAATTAAAGGCTGGCGAGTCCGTATGAATTATGTCTGAAATTATAAGTAAATATACACAGACAAATAATTATCATCTACAATATATTCTGGGAGTCAGTGTCATGCAGTGTAATACCAACTTCTTTACAGTGAACGTATTTAGGGTTTGGTTTCTCTCTCTCTCTCTCTCTCTCTCTCTCTTTATTTTTATTTTTTAACTACTGCAGTGCGATTCTGCTCAGCTGAGAAAAGTCCCTGCAGTTAAACTGTGGACAGGTTGGATTTCTCTCAGCTGAGTTTTTCTATATAAAGCAGGATGATTTTGTTCCGCTGAGAGAAATCTACGAAGTACGATTAAAAACAAGGCTAACGATTTTTACGCTGCACTCAAAGCACCGACGTATCTCATTGCAGTTATATAAATCGATTCTGTTCAGCTGACAAAACGCCAATCAATCAATAAACTTTTTTCCTTTTCGATTTTATTATATTCAGTACTTTCAAAGGGTTTATGGAATTTAATCAAACCATGCAAACACACTTAGTCACTGAAATGTGGCAACACGAATCTGTAGAGTGTACCAACTTCTGTGAGGAGGGGTGCATTTTTTTTTTTTTATACCATCCTGCATTCTCTCGAGAACGAAGGCAGACTTTTACTTATTTATTGCCACCAACAGATTTTACTTAGCTTGACATGGCTCTTTGTTTAATGGAGGAGAATCGTAAAACTGCCACTTCGTCTTCTCCGTCTTCAATGCTGAGTTTTGACATTATATTACCACTAAATTATGGTGCTAGTCACGAAGCAGTGCTATGGCAGGGATGTTGTAGAACTGAAGTATTGTCCTTTTCTATCATTAAGTTACGTGAAATAAGGTGCAGAAAGACGATTAGGGTGAATGAACTGCTCGTACTGTTATTTAACCCACTGATTTCTAAGATTTCCTTCAAACAAAATCGTCAGGTGTCTGAAGAAAACATCCAAGCCTGTCCATAGAAGAAAAGGGGTTAATGAAAACACTTTTAACTCCACTAATATCTAAGATTTTACCAAGACAAAATATCGCCCGGCGTTTGAAAAGAAATTAATAAACTTGGTCTATAAAGGCGACAGCTGAATATTTTCAATTAACTGGGGTAGTCTCCTCCCCCCATCGGAATTAATGAGAGAAAATTAACCTAGTTTTTCTTTTTTTAGGGTGGACTTTTATTTTCTCGCGGCCTATTATTATGGTTTGATTATTGAGATGCAAGAGTTTGGGTGGTGGGCCTCTCTCTCTCTCTCTCTCTCTCTCTCTCTCTCTCTCTCTCCCCTGTTACTGGTATGTGTGAGTTAATGTATTTTTCTCTCAATTCTATTTATCGACAACGAATTCTTCTGTCTGCCTCCACCAAAAAAAAAAAAAAAAAAAAAAAAAACCATGAGTAAAGGGGAAAGGAAGGAGGGAGGGAGTGAATGGAGAAGAAAGCCGAGGGAAGTAAAAAGGGAGAAAAGATGATGAGGGCTAGAGAGAGAGAGAGAGAGAGAGAGAGTCGCTTAGGGACGGAGTGGGGAAAGAGAGGGGATGAGGAGGAGAATGCAAAGTGAGGGAGAGGGATGAAGGAAGGGGGAGAGGGATGGAGAGGGATGAAGGGAGGGAAGGAGGGAGGGGTGGAGGGGTACAAGCTGACACATCTCCTTTGACCTCCTTCCCCGAGTAATTCATCTTCCTTGGGACTTCTGACTGCTCTCATTAGTCCCACCCACCCATCCCTCTCTTATCAATTCTCTTTCTTTCTCTTTCCCCCTCTCCCTCCCTCCCACCATCCATCCATCCTCCTTATCTCTCTCTCTCTCTCTCTCAACCAGTTTGTTTTCACCTGACAGAACTGGTCCACACCCACAACTTGAATACTAGGTCGAAGTTAATGAAATCTGACAAGTTTTGGTTACGAGAGGAACGAGTCTCCTTGGTTACTAGTCAGCGCAACCCCTGCATTCTGACAACTGCCCACCAGCCAAGCAAAAAGTAAAATAAAAATAATATAAAAAGGGGAAGGTGTTGAGGATCTACGGGTCATATCACAAGAGGCTTTCGCATGATTTCTCAACATTTCCTCCACAGCGATTTTTTCTACACATCACATTTTAGTATCCTGCTTTATGTTAATGACGCAAACTATGTGGATATTAAAACATCAATGGCATATTAAAGATTGTTAACATATATTATTTTGGTTCCTTCTTCCTTGCATTAAAAAAACAGACCAAAGATGTTTTTTTCATTTTATTATCCCATCTCAAGACGATTTCCCTCAGTTTAGGCCAGGCTTTGTGAACTGGAGGGGTTAGATACAGCCTTGGTACACTCCCCATAACGCGATGCCTTTCCCAAGCTGAAATAAAAATCGTCCGGCAACAGCAGGAGTAAACTGGTAGTGACGTCACCCGGATTCCAGGGGTTAATAGATCGCAAACAAAAAGGCGCTACGAACCCTACGATCCGACCTGTCAGCTTGAGTATATACGCTATTGCACTACCTCGCCCTGGGTCCATCATATCTAATTCAGCTTTTCAAAAATTATCATCAATCACATCCCAGTAATTAGCGGCACATTTGTTTCACATCTGTTGTTCGCAACTTGTTGTGAACAATTATCAGCGATAAGTTAATAATGCATTTATAAAAAAAAAAATAATCTCGCCAGTGATTCACGTCACTAATCCCGGAAATTCGCTCATACCTCAATAGTCTCCTGCATTTGTTAAAACTTTTTTTATTTGCATTATGTGAGAAATCCATTAATATTTTCTGGTTCAATTTTAAGAAAGGCTTTTTTAGACTTTTACTTGCTTGATGTGATAAAATTCATTGGTATTTTCTGTCTCAAATGTTCAGAATGCGGTCGATAAACTTCTATACACGAGATTCCCCACTCGAAGCCCCTTCTTTCAGTGGTTCTGTGCCTGAGTGAAGCGACAACTGGCTAATGCAGGCTGTTCAGGGCATCATGCGAGATGTCCAAGAAAATTCACAACGCTATTCTAAACCTTATTTGAGCAAGACTTTTATATCAACGTAGCTCCAATTCTCAACTGTCACAGAGCTACAGTTACTAACGTCCTTACAGGTTAATTATGAGGGGCACCATTTTTGCACGTAAGGTCACCAGTAGCAGTAGTTCATTAGCCTGAGAATTGGACCCATACACAAAATATGCCGTACAATAACCCCCGGAGGTTTGAAAAATAAAGAAACAAATAATAATATCTCGCGGGACACCCTATATACCGTACGCAGAATTATAAGTACATACAAAGGACTCAATGGCCGTAAAAGGACATACATAATTAAAGGACAAATATCACACTGGATGAAATTGAGTTCCACGAAGCTTTAGCCTCGGGTCCAATTCTGGTTCTTAATTATGTAAAAGATACTAATCAATGTTTGTGTTGTGTAATATCCAACATGCTGATAACACAAAATAGGTAGCAATGGACATATCCTTATAATACAGAGCTAAGTAAGTGATATTATTATTATTATTATTATTATTATTATTATTATTATTATTTATTGGGTTCAAACATGGCATATAGATTCAAATACTGGAAAATGTAAAGTCCTGAGTGTTGACAGAAAAGAATGAATAATTCTTAACTTATGAAAACCAAGAAAATTATTTACAAACAATAATAAAACTACAAAAAAAAAACTCAGAGGCAAAAACATATATGCCAACAAATTAATTTCATTCACAGGTAAAGCATTCGAATTCAAGTGAGAGAGAGAGAGAGAGAGAGAGAGAGAGAGAGAGAGAGAGAGAGAGAGAGAGAGAGAGAGAATGTAAAGCACGAGTAAGGACGTTAATTCGAAACTCTATCTATATCTCTAAGAATAAAGAAGAAACAAATAGAGACCAAAGACACAAGGCGGAAAAAGAAAATGAGAAAGGAAAGAGAGACACGAGACACTGGTAAATGACCCCCTCGGTGAAAGAAGAGACAGAGAGGAGAGAGAAACTGGAATTGGAAATCTGAGAAAACGGAAACAGACATAAATGGGGAGGTAAAAGAGGAGAAGGACGCAAGCATGAAGAGAGAGAGAGAGAGAGAGAGAGAGAGAGAGAGAGAGACTAGAGGGGACCTAAGCAACGGGAAGATTAATCCCTGGCCGACTGAAGTGTTTACCAGCGGCCCTTTAGCCCGCCTCCACTGTGGCCTGGGAAGAGGAAGGGGAAGAGAGGAAATGGGGTGTTTATCTCATACGGCGGCGATATGGTTAGAGGAGGAGGAGAAGGAGGAGGAGGAGGAGAAGGAGGTGAAGTGAGGTGAGGTGAGGTGAGGTGAGGTGAAGTGAGGTGGGGTGCATATGTGGGGTGGTTTTAGTGAGTAGGGTATGGTGGGGTGAGTTGGGATGACGTGGGGCGGAGTCGGTGAAGTGGGGTACGGTGAACAGAGTCGGGTAAGTGGATGCAGGACCCACCTATACCAGGTCAGCCAGCCAGGGGACGAGAATAAGCCCGTCTCGCGCAGGCTAGCTTAGTGACGTCATCTTCGCCTCTCCTCTCAGTGAAGGGAGTTACAGGTTCCACACGCTCTCACTTCTCTTTGATCAGCTGTTGTTACTATCAATTTTTTTTTTTTTTTTAAATTAAACATAAGGGTAATAAAAAAACAAGTTATTAATAAACTTATAAAATTAACAGTTTATTTCTATAAACTGAATACAAGGAAATGCAGTAAGAGAGTGAGACAGCTACAATGAACAGTTAAGCTGAAACTAACCGTGTTCATTACTCATGCCTTATAAGACAAAATAATTTACAGAAAAAAAAAACACATTAATGTAATCCTAATAACTAACCTAAAATGAAAATATATGGTCTAATAATAATGTGAGCTTGTACTGGTTAAACATAGCACAGTATTAATGCCGTAGCTCTGTGTCACAAGATACTTTATGACATTATTTTGCTCTTTTTTCTTAACAGGCTTCTACAGGCATCCTTTTGTTTGTTGAAGGTAATAATTTTATTTAAATGTCTTATCCTAAAGAATACTGATATTCTATTAAAAAATTCAACTCCGTCTGATGGTAAACATATTCCAGTGCTTTCTATCTCTGAGGAGTCTTAACACATCTGGGACCTTCCCTCAGACCTTCACCTTGAGTAGATTTGAATACTTCTCTAATTATATGTAACTGAGAAGAAAACTCTTCTGATGGCATATACAGTTGTCCTCTGCTAACCACTTCAGTCCATGATTTATCTTTTCCGCAGTCCTCTGCACTATATCCTAAATGGGCATACTTGTGGGAGAATTTCCTAACAATGTAGCCACCTATATATGACAAGGACTCATCTTCTATAACACTGCCAGTAGATATTGCATTTACCTTTCCAGGTGAGAGAATTTCATTATCTTCACTGATTTCTTCAGATATGTCATCATTTTCCTTATCAATATCTAACTCCAAATTCTTGAACACTAAACTCGTTAGGCAAATTTCCAGAGCCAGTTCAAGGTCACTTGAATCAACATGTTTGGAGGTTTCACCTGGCAGAGTCTTATCAAACAAACATGTATCGGTCTCATCTCCTAGACTTATATTTTTTGCTTCAC
The DNA here is from genome assembly GCF_032717465.1 of Coenobita brevimanus. Taxonomy (NCBI): domain Eukaryota; kingdom Metazoa; phylum Arthropoda; class Malacostraca; order Decapoda; family Coenobitidae; genus Coenobita; species Coenobita brevimanus. The sequence goes on from NC_136979.1 coordinate 35,312,778, forward strand.
TGACCAACTGAATATCCCTTCCCAACACATACTTTCTCAGTCTATATTTAAAGTTGACTGCATCCGGGTGATCCTGAGGTTCACTCATTTGTCTTATACACCCAAAGAAATGTTCTAGGTAGTCCTGATTCAGTCTTCTGGTCATTATGAATTCAAGATTGTAGTTACTTCTCAACATATGGAACAGTTTTTTAAGTGAAAGGCTTGATAAAACTATTCCTCTCTGAAAATTGTACAATGACTTTGAGTTACCTACTCTCATGGTTTCCATGACATCAATCATTTTATCTAAAATGTTTACCTGTGTTACCAAATTCATTCCATATGCACAACGCTCTTTTTTGTCACTGTACATAGACGAGTTCATCACATCAAACCATTCATCTACCAATGATATAAATTCGGCAGTTGTTTTCCAATTCTTGCTTTCCAAAAGACCCTTGTCACCTAAATACTGTAGAGACTTTGAACAGGTCTTTGACAACAACTGTGCTGCATACTTAACTCTCTGCCGTTGCTGTCCATGTACGTTAAGATGAATATCACTTAATTTATAAGCCAATCCATACTCAGTTTTAGTCTTTGCGAGCATTTCCCCTATGCATGCAACAGTAACAAAGTCTCCACTGTCCAAAACAAAACCAGAATCAAGAAAATTGTTTCGGACGAGCTTTATCAGGTGAGGCGCATCAGCAAAAAGGAATATTTCCCTTTCAGCACATGGATTTTTGAAGGATACCCTCTTAGTTTTTATAGGATCAATACCAAATTCTTTCCATACCCGCATATTACAAGGTCCCAGATCATGCACTACTGCTACAACAGGGTATCCTGCTGACTCTACACTCTTAATTATTTCTAACAAAATCTTATGCATATTTGATTCATCAAATGCAAAATTTATTGGCTGTTTCCATTTACTAGCTAAGCCTCTTAGCATGACAACTTGTACATTCTTGTGCGGCTTATAGAGTGTGTCTGTTGCTTTATCATAGCTCCACTGCTTAGCAAGGCTCATTTCATCAAATGATAAGACAGTAAGCTTTTCTACTGGGCTTAGCGGCAGTGCTGGTGACCGAGAGGCGAAGCTGACGTCACTACACCTCACTCCCCCATTAATCCCCTGCGCGAACAGAGCAGGCTGGCTGACCTGGTATAGGTGGGTCCTGAGTGGATGGGGGTCGAGGGCCGGTATGAGAGGACGAGGTTGGATGGGCTAGGCTGGGGTGAATGGGATGGAATGAAGAGGGGTGATAGGACAAGAGGGGCCGCGATACGGCAAGTGGGGTGGAAATGACGGGAAGGAAGGGGAAGGGATAAGCTGGACAGGAGTGGAGAGGGGAGGAAAAGAGAAGAGGACAGGATGGATGGGATGGAGCAGAGTGTGATACGGGAAACGGAATAAGAAACGAAGGAATGAAGATGAGAGGCAATAAGAGGAGAAAAGGAGAGGGAAGGAAAGAGATGAGACTGGAAGAGCAAGGGATGGGATGGGATGGGATTTGATGGAATGGGATGAGACGGGAAGGGCAAAGGAAGGGAAGGGAAGGGAAGGGAAGGGAAGGGATGGGATGGGATGAGATGGGAAGCACAAGGGATGGGATGGGATGGGATGAGACAGAGGAGTGTACTGTGTGGCGCTCTCTCTCTCTCTCTCTCTCTCTCTCTCTCAATTAATCAAGAACATATAGTTAAAAAACGTCAGGAAATTTTAATAACAAGCAATATCCAAAAACACAAAAATTCTCTTCCAAAAAGCTAATGGCTGTCAAGGGATGGGAGGAATTAATGCTGTGATTAATGGGAGAGAGAGAGAGAGAGAGAGAGAGGACAGTAGTAGGGGTAAAAAATGAGAAGAAATTACGAAAAAGAGAAAGACAAGAAATAAGCAAACAGAAGACCAAAGAACATGAGAGAAGAGTAAGGAGGGAGGGAGAGAAAAGAGAATTGAGGAGATAAGCTGTCACAAGGAAAATGGGAGAACGATTAAGGAGGAAAGATAAGATTTGGGAAGAAAATCAAAGAGTGGGGAAGGAAATGGAGCCAATTGAGAAGGAAAGAGGAGTAAGGATGAGGGGAGAATGAGGACAATAATGAATGAATGAGAGATTATACGTAAGGATGATGAGTGAAGATAGAAAAAGAGTAAGAAGGAGTGGTGAAGGAGGAAGTGAAGGAAAAAGGGCAGGATGAAAAAACCAAGGAAGAAAGTGGAAAGAAGAGGAGAGGAAAAGGAAAGAGGGGAAAAAAGAGAGAGGAAGAAGTGGAAGGAGGAGGGAAGGAAGAACGTAATTATAAAGGAAATCAAACGACAACAGATTTATTGGACGATTTGAGTAGGGAGAGTGATTAATGGAAGGAACAGAGCAAGGAGGAGGGAAGAAGAGCAGGGAAGCGGGAGAAAGATTAAGGAAGAGGGAGGAAAAATAAGGAGGAGGGAGGAAAATCTAGGTAGAGAGAGGAGGAGTGCGGAAGGAGCAAGATGGAGAAAGGAAAGGAGGAAAAATTAGGAAGAGAGAAGCATTCAGGAGGAAAAGTAGCGGGGAAGAAAGAAAGAAAACCCAGAAAGGAAAAAGGAGACGTAAAAACAAGGCGGGGAGCAAGGAAGGAGGAAGAAATAAAGAAAAAGGAAGGAGGAAATTGAAATACAAGGAAGAAAATCGAAGGCTGAATTAAAAAGAAGGAATAAGCAAAAAAATAAACAGAAAAGGTGCAGATAACGAAGAGAAGAGAAAGCGTAAGGAAAAGGAGAAACGGGAAAGAATAACGAAGGAGGGAAGAGAAAGAGTAAAGAAGATGAGAGATGAGAGAGGTTAAAGAAGAGAGGTAGCAAAAAAAAACAAAGGTGCAGATGGACCCCTTAAAATGCCACTGGAGACTTCACTGTTAACTAATCCAGCCTTGACATTTGGCCACGAGACGCCCTGTATTGTGCCTCTGAATAATGGCAGGAGGGAGAGAGAGGGGGGAGTGGGGGGAGAGAGTGAAAGGGAGTGCATTCTTACTCCCCCTTCCCTCCCCTCCCCTCTTTCCCCTCTCTTGGTTTATTCTCCTCCCTCTTCTCCCTTTTATTTTTCCCTTTCTTCCTTTATTCTACTCTTATATTACTCATGAAAAATGTGGGGAAGGGGAGGGAGACTAAATTTTTACCCTTCTCCCTCCCTCTTATGTTTTCTCTTCTACTTTCTTGTTTCCTTTGTCTCTTTCTCTGCCACCACAAACTCCCGTCCTCAGACCCTCTTTTTCTCTCCCCTATTTTCTGTTTCCCTACTCTCTTCTTCGTCATTTTTATTCCTGAACACTTTCTTTGCCCTGCATTACTCTCTACCCTCGTTCCTGTTCTCCTTCCCGGTCTTCTTCCTCCTCTGCGTTTTCTTCTTTCGTTCCTTTCTGTGCTCTTTTCATTTACTCTTCCTTATATTATTCTCTCTCTCTCTCTCTCTCTTTCGTCGCGGTGAGGGGCTGAATTCTTGCTGCCTCTGCTCTCAACTCCCTCTCATTCTATCCATACCAATTTCTCAGGGGCCTTGCATATTTTCTCTCTCTCTCTCTCTCTCTCTCTTACTTTCGCATATTATCTCTCAATAACAAAGAGGAAGGAGGAAGCTGCATTCTTATCCCGCCTCTCTCTCTCTCTCTCTCTCTCTCTCTCCTTTCACTTACTTTCGCATATTATCCCTGAATAATGGAGGACAAGGAGGAAGCTGCATTCTTATCCGCCTTTTCCCCCTCCCTCCTCCTCCTCCTTCTCTCTCTCTCTCTCTCACACACACACACACACATTTTTCCCCTTGTGTTCTTTGTTCCTTCTAAATCCCCCTTCCCACTCCTCCATTCCTATTTTCTTCCACTCTTCTTCTGCCTTCCACTCTCATTTTACTCTTCTCTCTTCCTTTGTCTTTTTCAACTCCCTTCCCACGTCTTCTTTCCTCTCCTCCCTCTCTGCCCATCTCTCTCTGCTCTCTTACTTTCTCCTCTCTCTCTTCCTTCCCTCCGTGTCTCTACCGACCTGGCTTCTTTACTTGTTTCTTTTACCTATTCTTACCGTCTCTCTCTCTCTCTCTCTCTCTCTCTCTCTCTCTCTTTCTCTCTCTCTGTTGTCCTTCTTCCTCTCCCACGTTCTCTCCTTTGTTCTCCTTTACTCCTTTCCACCATGGCTTTGTTTATCTTGAATTTCCACGTACAGAGAGTGAAAAAAAGAAAAAAAAAGAAAAAAGAAACGAGCAACTTTCATACTGGAAAACTTGGAGGTATTTTTCTTCCGCTGCTTCTCTCTCTCTCTCTCTCTCTCTCTCTCTCTCTCTTAAAAAATGATAACTACACCACAGAACGGCTCACCTTCAACCAAAAGGCGCTGATCTTCCTCTTCGTCTTCACTGTCTTTCCCTTCCCTTATTTTCTCTTCTCACTCCTTCCTCGTCGTCCTTTTCTTCCTTCTCTTTCTCCATGTTTGCCTTATTTTCTCTTGCGATTTCTCCTTTCTACATTCAATTAACTTCGTCTTCTTTGTTTTCTGTCCTCTTCATGGTCGTCCTTTTGTTCCCACACCTTCCATGTTCATCTTACTTTCTCTTACATCTCCTTTTTACTTCTTTCTGTTGTCTTCCTCCTCCTCTTTGTCTTCTTTCTTCATGGTCATCGTTTTCTTCCAGTTGTTTTCATCGAGTTTGTCTAATTTTCCTTTACGTATTCCTACTTCTGTCTTCTGTAACATCTTTCTCTTTTCTGGCCTAGTTTATCCCTCCTCTCCTTTTGTCCACCTGCTGTAAAACGAATCCAAATAAGCAACACTAACATAAATAACAGTACACACCAGTAAACAACAAGGTACAGAGTAACAGACAGGAAAACAAACAACGGAAACCAGCACAGCAACTATGAAGCCTCAAGCCATAGCAGGAAACTATGAAACCTGAGTGGGGAAAAAAACTGTTAGTCTTAAAAGCTTCTTGTTACGCTCCCATCTGCTATGGCAATGTTTTATCTCAGAAGTTACGCCTCCACCTGCAGAAATGGTATACCTTGTCCACTCCTCGCACAGTGTGGAGTGTGAAAAATACAGTAAACTATTTAACAGCCAAGTGGTATAAATCAGAGTGAAATACATAATGGTACAGAATAGCACAAGATCTGTATTTGATGAACTCTACAAAATATCACGTAAAAAAAAACTCAAACGAAATGGTCAAATAACAATGAACAGAAGTATTGGTACTACGGGAAAAAACCTTGCTACCCAAGTATTCCCCGCGCGTCAGAAAGGGTGACTATACGGGGCGGGAATGAGGGACTGGGAACTAATCTACAGTACTTCGTACCCTGGAACTCTGAGCGACTTTAATATTGTTTCTATCTATTGGGGAAGAGGATAGAAAGTGATGGTGTTGTGATGTGAAAGAGAGGGAAAGACGTGTTTTCATCATCTTCATCACTGTCATCATCCCCATCCGCCTCTTCTTCCTCATCACCATCACATTCTTTACCATCATCATCATCACCACCACCATCATCCTACCTTCCTACCCCGTCATCACCATCATCAACTAAATTTTATTTCCAATGTAACGAATGACTGTTGAAGTGAGGAAAGCAGGACAGGAGGGGAGCACAAATGTAAAACTGCAATCTGCCAACGGAACAGAGCTCCCACACACATTTCCTCACCACCCAGCCCGTCGTCACTCGTAAAAACATTGACGTCCGAAGATAGCAAGTCATACAGAGCACTTGGGAGATGGGTAAAGAGCAAATTCTAAAAACCTCTAAAGCTCTAGGAACAGAGAATGGGGTGGGGCTTGAGTGCTGATGTGAAGGACGAGAGAGAGGAGGGCCGTAACTTCTTTTTCTTTTATCGTCGCTTGTCATCGTCACTATCATCATCATCAACTCATTTTATCATCTTCACTGTCTATCATTCATTTAATCCCTTCCCACCTGTCCCTCTCCTCCTCTGACTCATCACTAACTTTGTCGTCGTCGTCGTCAACAACAAAAACAACAAAAAAACTCATTCAACATCATCATTATTCATTGTTCATTCCATCCCAACCGACATCATCATCATCATCATCATTCTCTCATCCATTCTTCACCGTCATCATCAACTCATTTATCGTCCTCATTATCATTCTCTCATCCCACCCCATTCCATCCCACATCATCATCATCATCACCATATTTAACCACCTCACCACATCATGAAACTCTAATCCCATCCCATCCCAATTCCTCTTCATCCTCATCTCCATAATACCGCCATCCCCCCCCATCCTTTCCCAGCCCTCTTCTCACTACTACAAACAGACTGGGTAAGAGCGAAAAACCTGCCAACAGACACCATCAAAGGAAACCCATCATGTGAGTGGATGGCAAAAATAGACCACACCTCCATTCACTCATAATTCAACCTTTACAAATTCTCTCTCTCTCTCTCTCTCTCTCTCTCTATCTCACTATCAAGACTGGGAGTATGGCACGAGGATAGGATAGTTGGGAAAGAAATTTAACAGCATAATCTTTCTATTTCTTTCTATTTCTTTTTCAGACAGCCTTTCTATGAACTATCTTAAACCGGCTGAGAGAGAGAGAGAGAGAGAGAGAGAGAGAGAGAGAACACAAAGAGCGAAGACAAGACAGATATAGAGGATAGAAAAAAGACAAAAACGCTGGTGAGAAAGAATACGGCAAAAGAAAGGAGAGAGAGTGAAAGTAATCCCACTGACCCACTGCAAATATTTGAAGTGTCTCGGTGTGTGTGTGTGTGTGTGTGTGTGTGTGTGTGTGTGTGTGTGTGTGTGTGTGTGTGTGTGTAAAATTGGACACGTTAGAAAATATAACTAACTGTATTGCCGGGTAAAAGGAAGATGTGGTGTTAATTGAGTGCAACACCGGGTCCACCTACACCAGCACCTGCACCACAACCTGGGCATGTCATTCTACTACAGCTATGCCACCTTTTATTGCGCCACTACAAATACACTACAGGCATGCGGTAAAGAGCAACCATTTAAGGGGACGTCCCCTCTTTCATTCCCTCTAACATCCCTTATGCTAAATCTGTTGACGCAATAAAACCTTGTCAGGTAAATGGTACTAACTGCACATTTTTTTTATATATGTACAGGCTGAAAATACAGGGAGTAATGCTCAGGCTCAAAAAAAAAACAAAAAAACAAAAAAAACAAAAAAGCTAGAGGAAGACAAAGCAGTAAAAAATGAAATAGGAAAGTGGCAGTGAGCGCAAAAATAAAATATAAATATGACGATGTGTCTCAAAAGACTAGGGTAAAAAGATATCATTCTTGTTATTGTTGTTGATGAACCGCAGTCTGTCTGGCCGAGCGGTCCCATCAACCACAGGAAAGAAACCACCCATGCAGGGCCGTCTTGCGCAGTGAACTGATGTTTCCTCGTGTTCGACTGCGCCTCGCTGTGGTGAGGGGCAGGAAGTGTGGAGATTTGGTTCCTGGGTGGATGCCGCATATGCGTCTCTCCACACAGTTAACAGGGGCACCACAGTAGGTTTCACTCCATAATCTAGTTATATGGTTACCACCCAGCGTTGTAAATGGGTTCTTGGGTTACAGAAAACCACCAGACTTGTCACTCAGTGTAGTGCCACCCTAGGTGGAAAGCATAGTAATAAAAATGACAGAAAGAAAAGGGAGAAGTACGAAGAGGAGAGGAGAGACAACAAAGAAACAGAATGATTAAGGTGAAGGAAAAAGAAGACAGTACAACATCATGTGAGTGGATGATGGTCGCCACAACTTACCACTATATATCACATTTAAAGGAGAGAGAGAAAAAGAAAAGACATGGGAGTAGAAAAAAAGAAAAAAAAAAAGAAAGAAAGAAAGAAACGACATGGTAGAAAGAACTGCAATATACACATTGGGGCAAGAAAAGCTGCTACAACTGACATAATATTACTAATGACAATCCAATAATAATAATAATAATAATAATAATAACCCTGGTCTTTTCCGAACTAAGATGGAAATTTTGATCAGGACTGATGATGATGATGATGATGATGATGATGATACCGATAAACAATATTGGAACCCATGCCAAAGCTGAGGAAAATACGCCATAAACTCCGAAAAAATGGCAACAAATAACAAATACTGGAGGCAAGATTGAAAAAGTGTTGAAAGAGAGAAATATTGGGTGGATTAGAGAGAGGCTGATGGATTGGGTATTAGGGATTGGCCTGATCGAGACGGACCCTGAGCCTCGAGATTCTTGTAAATAACTCTCTCTCTCTCTCTCTCTGGGTTAACCTTTTCTGCTTAGGTTCCTCGTACTGTCTTCCTTCCCTTTTTACTCCCCCCCCCTTTCTCTTCTTTTTGCTCTCACATCCTCCTCTCTCTTCTTCGTTTTCCTTCCCTTTCTCTTTTACACTCCTCTTCTCTTCTTGCCTTTCCATCTCCTTCCTCTGTTTTCTTACCGTTCCCTTTCTTCTTCTCTCCAGCCAACCCTCCCCTCCTCCTCTCTCTCTCCGCTCCCCTCTTCCCCGCCGCTCTCGTCTTGTATTTCAGTGAAAGGTGAGTATTTTATCACTATCATTTTTCACACACACACACACACACACACACACACACACACACACTGTACATTTCGCCTGGACCGTACGATCCGTAAGGCCCATCATCTTTGCAATTCTATTTATGTATAATTCTCACACACTAACTCCCTTTTATGCTCTCTCTCTCTCTCTCTCTCTCTCTCTCTCTCATGGCACTGTGTTTGCAGATGTAAGGCAGCAGGATGGATCTAATTTCCCTTAGTTTGCCTTCATCTCAGTTTTTGTGTAGGGCTGCTTCTCGATTTCTTTCACTTCTCGAATGTAAACACGCTTTGGTGTGGTTTTCGGAACTGCCCGGTGGACCAGGAGAGGCAAAGAAAAGAGAAAGAGGAGACGGCGAGGAGAGAAGGAAAAGATGACACGGGGGAAAGAGTGATGAGAGGAGAGCAGAAAGAGAAAAGCAGGAAGAATGAAGTGGAAGCAGACCACTGAGACAGGACTGAGGTGAGGAAGAAGAGAGAAGGGAACATAAGAACGTCTAAATAACTACGTAACTACATAAGCTCTTGTTCAACGGTAGAAATAAATTACAAAAATGTGCCAAGCATACGCTGTCGATCCAACTAGCAGCAACTAGCAACCACAACAAAGAAACACTATATAACAGTGAAAAACAGGCGTGGATATTGTAAAGGAAGGACGAAATGAAAACATTTATTACAGTAATGAAATCGGAAAGAAAAGTAAACGCTAATTTTGTAAACTTTTGTGACGGGAAGAGTCTTGTGCCAAACTCATTCCACTCATATGCTTCTGTCTGTCTATTTATCTATCAATCTATGGCCAGATACTTTAATCTTGCAAAGGATGCCCACGAATGAATCGTCTCTATTTCCCTGTCTTTCGCCATCAGGCTGCCTTTCCTCCAACTTGCATCGCCCCTCTCCCGTAAATCTCTCCACCCCATTCCCCCATCCCTTCCTTGGTCCCCGCTCCCCTTTCCTTCCTCCCCTTCACTCATATACACTCTCTTAGTCAGTCCCTCATTTGCTCACTTGGCCCACACTGAAATTCGATAGACCAAACACTAAGTAACTTCCTCAGTTCGAGTTTTTCATTTGATTCCCATACAGTACATTCCAGATATTACTCCGCTTG